>NC_136057.1:1353120136-1353465136 GCF_964261635.1 Lissotriton helveticus | reverse complement strand
CACTTCCAACCGCTCGTTCAATCTGGTAGCTAGAATCGAGATGCAGTTAAAGTAGCTGCATCTCTCCGTACAGTCACGGGCTGTCAGATGACAGCAGAACCTCTGCTTCCTCTCGGTGAACGGCGGTCCGGGTCCAAGGCCAATGACACCTGGACTCATTCTGGAAGGGCCCCTTTCCGTGTCGTTGGCAGCACGTAAATATTCAAAAAAACAATCTCCTCTTCGGTTGGAAGCAGACAAGGGGACGCAAGGGGCTTTGTGGAACCATTTATTTCTGCTGGCATGACGCGTTTCGGCGAAGCCTCTTCAGATGCCTTCTGGTGCTGTAGATTTGCAAGTGGTAATTGCCCCTCCCTCTAAAGTAGCGTGGGGTACACCTGTGCCTTGTTTGTAGAGAACACGCAAGTAGTTTTTAAAGTGTAGACTGCATTTCCCATCATGCAGTTTGTTCGTGGTTGCCTGAATGTCTCTCTCAGCCCGTTTTTCCTGGTTTGCCTAAAGTAAGCGGCTGATGTCAAACAAGGTGAGGTGAAATACATAGCACTGTGCTGAGGGAAAAACGGTTCTCAAGCCCCCACTTCCAACCGCTCGTTCCCTCTGGTAGCTAGAATCGAGATGCAGTTAAAGTAGCTGCATCTCTCCGTACAGTCACGGGCTGTCAGATGACAGCAGAACCTCTGCTTCCTCTGGGTGAACGGCGGTCCGGGTCCAAGGCCAATGACCCCTGGACTCATTCTGGAAGGGTCCCCTTTCCGTGTCGTTGGCAGCACGTAAATATTCAAAAAAACATTCTCCTCTTCGGTTGGAAGCAGACAAGGGGACGCAAGGGGCTTTGTGGAACCATTTATTTCTGCTGGCATGACGCGTTTCGGCGAAGCCTCTTCAGATGCCTTCTGGTGCTGTGGATTTGCAAGTGGTAATTCCCCCTCCCTCTAAAGTAGCGTGGGGTACACCTGTGCCTTGTTTGTAGAGAACACGCAAGTAGTTTTTAAAGTGTAGACTGCATTTCCCATCATGCAGTTTGTTCGTGGTTGCCTGAATGTCTCTCTCAGCCCGTTTTTCCTGGTTTGCCTAAAGTAAGCGGCTGATGTCAAACAAGGTGAGGTGAAATACATAGCACTGTGCTGAGGGAAAAACGGTTCTCAAGCCCCCACTTCCAACCGCTCGTTCCCTCTGGTAGCTAGAATCGAGATGCAGTTAAAGTAGCTGCATCTCTCCGTACAGTCACGGGCTGTCAGGTGACAGCAGAACCTCTGCTTCCTCGGGGTGAGCGGCGGTCCGGGTCCAAGGCCAATGACCCCTGGACTCATTCTGGAAGGGTCCCCTTTCCGTGTCGTTGGCAGCACGTAAATATTCAAAAAAACAATCTCCTCTTCGGTTGGAAGCAGACAAGGGGACGCAAGGGGCTTTGTGGAACCATTTATTTCTGCTGGCATGACGCGTTTCAGCGAAGCCTCTTCAGATGCCTTCTGGTGCTGTGGATTTGCAAGTGGTAATTCCCCCTCCCTCTAAAGTAGCGTGGGGTACACCTGTGCCTTGTTTGTAGAGAACACGCAAGTAGTTTTTAAAGTGTAGACTGCATTTCCCATCATGCAGTTTGTTCGTGGTTGCCTGAATGTCTCTCTCAGCCCGTTTTTCCTGGTTTGCCTAAAGTAAGCCGCTGATGTCAAACAAGGTGAGGTGAAATACATAGCACTGTGCTGAGGGAAAAACGGTTCTCAAGCCCCCACTTCCAACCGCTCGTTCCCTCTGGTAGCTAGAATCGAGATGCAGTTAAAGTACCTGCATCTCTCCGTACAGTCACGGGCTGTCAGATGACAGCAGAACCTCTGCTTCCTTGGGGTGAGTGGCGGTCCGGGTCCAATATATATCTTGCTCCATTGTAAACTTAATGAACAAGTTACTTACCTTCGGTAAGGATATTTCTGTAAGAGACATAGATTAGTTATAGATTCTTTACCTTAGAATTACCCCCAGGCGTCAGACTGGATCCGGAGAATTTTTTCATCAGCACTACTCCTGTGCGTCGATAGGTGGCATCGGTCGGCTTCGCATTCGTTGTCATCATTGCCGGGATGAAGTTGCAGCAGCTACTTAGCCCTTGCGCGCTGATATCAGTTCTGTACACGACTTTCCAGGCCAGAAGCGCAGAGCCATGCAAGCCACTGACCACTGGTGCACAAAAACTTGGGCCCTGAAAGGAAATACTTAAGGTAAGTAACTTGTTCATCTGAGAAAGACAATCAGTTATAGATTCCTTACCTTAGAATAGATACCCCACCAATGCTAGCCCCGGAGGTTGGTCTGCAAACCAAGTTCACACCAGAAAGTCCTGGAGAACAGAACGTCCAAAGAAGCAATCTCTACGGACTTGGCTGTCCAAGCAGTAGTGTTTTGTGAATGTGTGCAGAGATGCTCAGGTAGCTGCCTGACAGATGTCACTGAGGGGGACTCCCCGTCCCAAAGCAATGGTAGCTGCCGTCGCCCTGGTAGGATTGGTGCTCGGTCCCACTGGAGGCTCCATCTTTGCCAAAGAGTAGCAAGCTTTGATGCACAAAACAACCCACCTGGAGATGGTCCGTTTTGGTGCACGACCCATCCTTTTTCGGGGCCCTCGTAGCCCACAAAGAGCTGGTCATCCACCCGGAATTGATTGGTGCGATCCAAATAAAAGAAAAGCGCACGTTTTGGATCCAGACGGTCGACCCTCTCCTCCTCTTTAGAAGGATTCGGGGGCGGAAAGAAGGTGGGCATAGTGATGGTTTGACCAATGTGGAAAGAAGTAACCACTTTGGGAGGAAAAGAGGGTCGAATTCGAAGGGCAACCTTGTCCGGATGAAAAGCCAGAAAAGGAGGTTTTAAAGAAAGAGCCTGGAGCTCACACAGTCTGTGAGCAGAGTTGATGGCAAACAGAAAGGCAGTCTTTACAGTAAGAAGTCTGAGAGGACAGTTATGAAGCGCTCAAAGGGAGTACACATAAAGTAAGTAAGAACCAAGTTCAAGTCCCACTGAGGCATTACGAAGGGAACAGGAGGAAAAAGATGAGTAATGCACTTAAGAAAGCGATTTACAACAGGCGACTTGAATAGAGTAGGCTGATCAGGAAGCCTAAAAAAAGCTGAAATGGCCGAGAGGTAGCCCTTAATAGTGGCCAGAGCAGACCCCTGCTGGGCCAAGGAAAGAAGGAATAAGAGAACCTCAGACAGAGGGGCAGAAAGGGGATCCACAGCATTTGCTGTGCACCCTGCCACAAATGTATTCCATCTAAAGCCATATACCATCTTAGTGGAGGGATGCCTGGATGCCAAGAAAACATCACAGAATTCGGGAGGCAGATCAAAAGCCGTCAACTGCTGCTGCTCAATCTACACACTAGGAGGTGAAGGCTGAACGGGTTTGGGTGGAGGACCGTCCCCTGCTGCTGCGACAGAAGATCCTCCCGAAGAGGCCGTCTGAATGGAGGATCGATGGCCATGTGTACCAGCTCTGGATACCAGACTCTTCGTGCCCAATCCAGGGCCACAAGAATGACTTTGGCCCGGTCACCCTTGATCTACTTTAGCACTCTGGGCAGAAGTGGTATAGGCGGAAAGGTGTAGAGAAGATCGCAACTCCACTCGTGAGGAAAAGTGTCGCCTAGCGAGTGCCGCCTTGGAAATTACAACGCGCATAATTTCTGATATTGCGCGTTCTCTTTTATGGCGAATAGATTTAACCAAGGCTCTCCCCACTGCTAAAAGAGACCTTGCACCACCTCCGAGTGAAAACGCCATTCGTGATCCATCATGCACCTGCGGCTGAGTTTGTCGGCCCTGGCGTTCAGTGAACCTGCCAGGTGTTGTACCACCAGGGATATGCCCTGATGTTCCAGCCATGTCCAGAGACATAGAACCTCTTGACATAGGGTCCATGAGCCCACCCACCCTGTTTGTTGATGTTGTTCAAGATCCTAGCACACCAACATGCAGATTTCAACAAGTTAATGACTTCAAATTATATGACACAAATTGTACGAAATAACATTAACATCATATATGTTTTTTTTAATGTCTTTTTCTTGTTCAGGCTCCAGCCAACACGTGTTTCGTCATTCGGGGCAAGACACCCGCGACTTCCTCAGGGCTTAAAGATATCCACACAGTACTAAGCGCCTTCTGGCTGGTTATATTTCCGTCCCAGCCTAAATATGGCTGGGCAAATTTGATAGTAGTTCGTGATCGAGTCTTCTAGGAATGGTTCTATTTATAATGCAGGGTCCGGGATGTATTTTGTGTTCCGGACGTGACTATATCAGGTCCGCCAGTCGCGCTATACACAAGTCGGTTACACGGAGACACCGACTTATACTATGGCGGAGAGTTGCTGCTAGATATAGCGATCTGACTGTGAAGGTGTTGGATGATTGCCTCCACCCTAAGCACCCATAAGAGAAAAAATACTCAGAAATCTAATGCTAACCGCAATTGGTGAGCGCCATTGAGGCCCAGGGTAAAATCATCCCAAATCATTTACCTGTTTGTTGATGTACCTCATGGCGATAGTGTTGTCTGTGAAAACCTGCACTACTCTACCCCGGACAGAGGGAAGGAATGCTTTTAGTGCCGGACAGATCGCCCAAAGCGCCAGAAGGTTGTGTGGAGCCTGGACTCTGCCGCAGACCAGAGGCCTCTGATCTCCGCCTCTCCCATGTGGCCGCCCCATCCCAGAAGTGATGCATCTGTCACTACTGTGAAGGCTGGTTGGGATAGGGAGAGGGATCTGTTGTTGACCCAATCCTGGCTCGTTACCCACCACTGTAGTTGGAGTGCAGTGCCCTCCTAGATCTGGATGCAATCAGATACATTCCCTTGATGCTGTGTCCACTGGACTTTCAGGTCCCATTGCAGAGCCCGCATTTGCCACCTGGCATGATCCACCAGCAGGATGCAGGAGGCCATGAGGCCCAGCAGCCTCAGGGTCATTCTGACCGAAACCCGGGATTGAGGCTGAAAGATTGGAATCATAGCCCGAATATCCCAGACTCACTGCTCGGGAGGATAAGCCCAAAACTGCGTTATGTCCAGAACCGCTTTGGTGAAGAGGAGCTTCTGAGAGGGACTCAGGTGTGACTTGGGCACGTTGATAGAGAACCCCAGCGAATGCAGGAGGTCCGCCATAGTCTGGAAGTGGGAGACGAAAGCCTGGGGTGAGCCAACCTTCAACAGCCAGTCGTCGAGATAGGGGAAGACTGGAACCCCTGATCTGCGCGAATGAGCTGTGACCACCGCCATCACTTTTGTGAACACCCGAGGGTCGCTGGTAAGGCCGAAGGGGAGCACGGTAAACTGAAAATACTCGTGGCCTACCGTGAACCGCAAGTAGCGCCGGTGGGCTGGCAGGGCGGGGATGTGAAAGTATGCGCCCTGCAAGTCCAACGCTAACATCCAGTCTCCAGGGTCGAGAGGAGAAAGGACCTGAGCTAGCATCACCATTTTGAATTTCTCCTCTGGAGGAAGAGGTTGACGTTCCTGAGATCCAAGATAGGACGCAGGCCTTTGTCCTTATTGGGCACTAGAAAGTACTGGGAATAGCAACCACGGCCTACTTCTGGGGCAGGAACTCGCTCGATGGCTCACGTGGCCAAGAAAGCTGTAACTTCCTGTTGGAGAAGGGCGAGATGACAGCAGAACCTCTGCTTCCTCGGGGTGAGCGGCGGTCCGGGTCCAATATATATCTTGCTCCATTGTAAACTTAATGAACAAGTTACTTACCTTCAGTAAGGATATTTCTGTAAGAGACATAGATTAGTTATAGATTCCTTACCTTAGAATTACCCCCAGGCGTCAGACTGGATCCGGAGAATTTTTTCATCAGCACTACTCCTGTGCGTCGATAGGTGGCATCGGTCGGCTTCGCATTCGTTGTCATCATTGCCGGGATGAAGTTGCAACAGCTACTTAGCCCTTGCGCGCTGATATCAGTTCTGTACATGACTTTCCAGGCCAGAAGCGCAGAGCCATGCAAGCCACTGACCACTGGTGCACAAAAAGTTGGGTCCTGAAAGGAAATACTTAACCCTAGAAGTCAGTTTGCAGAACGGGGAGATGGGTGGGGTGGTAAGGAATCTATACCTAATTTATGTCTCTTACAGATATATTGTTACAGAAGGTAAGTAACTTGTTCATCTGAGAAAGACAATCAGTTATAGATTCCTTACCTTAGAATAGATACCCCACCAATGCTAGCCCCGGAGGTTGGTCTGCAAACCAAGTTCACACCAGAAAATCCTGGAGAACAGAACGTCCAAAGAAGCAATCTCTACGGACTTGGCTGTCCAAGCAGTAGTGTTTTGTGAATGTGTGCAGAGATGCTCAGGTAGCTGCCTGACAGATGTCACTGAGGGGGACTCCCCGTCCCAAAGCAATGGTAGCTGCCGTCGCCCTGGTAGAATTGGTGCTCGGTCCCACTGGAGGCTCCATCTTTGCCAAAGAGTAGCAAGCTTTGATGCACAAAACAACCCACCTGGAGATGGTCCGTTTGTGCACGACCCATCCTTTTTCGGGGCCCTCGTAGCCCACAAAGAGCTGGTCATCCACCCGGAATTGATTGGTGCGATCCAAATAAAAGAAAAGCGCACATTTTGGATCCAGACGGTGGACCCTCTCCTCCTCTTTAGAAGGATTCGGGGACGGAAAGAAGGTGGGCATAGTGATGGATTGACCAATGTGGAAAGAAGTAACCACTTTGGGAGGAAAAGAGGGTCGAATTCGAAGGGCAACCTTGTCCGGATGAAAAGCCAGAAAAGGAGGTTTTAAAGAAAGAGCCTGGAGCTCACACAGTCTGTGAGCAGAGTTGATGGCAAACAGAAAGGCAGTCTTTACAGTAAGAAGTCTGAGAGGACAGTTATGAAGCGCTCAAAGGGAGTACACATAAAGTAAGTAAGAACCAAGTTCAAGTCCCACTGAGGCATTACGAAGGGAACAGGAGGAAAAAGATGAGTAATGCACTTAAGAAAGCGATTTACACAGGCAAATTGAAAAGAGAAGGCTGATCAGGAAGCCTAAAAAAAGCTGAAATGGCCGAGAGGTAGCCCTTAATAGTGGCCAGAGCAGACCCCTGCTGGGCCAAGGAAAGAAGAAATAAGAGAACCTCAGACAGAGGGGCAGAAAGGGGATCCACAGCATTTGCTGTGCACCCTGCCACAAATGTATTCCATCTAAAGCCATATACCATCTTAGTGGAGGGATGCCTGGATGCCAAGAAAACATCACAGAATTCGGGAGGCAGATCAAAAGCCGTCAACTGCTGCTGCTCAATCTACACGCTAGGAGGTGAAGGCTGAACGGGTTTGGGTGGAGGACCGTCCCCTGCTGCTGCGACAGAAGATCCTCCCGAAGAGGCAGTCTGACTGGAGGATCGATGGCCATGTGTACCAGCTCTGGATACCAGACTCTTCGTGCCCAATCCAGGGCCACAAGAATGACTTTGGCCCGGTCACCCTTGATCTACTTTAGCACTCTGGGCAGAAGTGGTATAGGCGGAAAGGTGTAGAGAAGATCGCAACTCCACTCGTGAGGAAAAGTGTCGCCTAGCGAGTGCCGCCTTGGAAATTACAACGCGCATAATTGCTGATATTGCGCGTTCTCTTTTATGGCGAATAGATTTAACCAAGGCTCTCCCCACTGCTAAAAGAGACCTTGCACCACCTCCGAGTGAAAACGCCATTCGTGATCCATCATGCACCTGCGGCTGAGTTTGTCGGCCCTGGCGTTCAGTGAACCTGCCAGGTGTTGTACCACCAGGGATATGCCCTGATGTTCCAGCCATGTCCAGAGACATAGAACCTCTTGACATAGGGTCCATGAGCCCACCCACCCTGTTTGTTGATGTTGTTCAAGATCCTAGCACACCAACATGCAGATTTCAACAAGTTAATGACTTCAAATTATATGACACAAATTGTACGAAATAACATTAACATCATATATGTTTTTTTTATTGTCTTTTTCTTGTTCAGGCTCCAGCCAACACGTGTTTCGTCATTCGGGGCATGACACCTGCGACTTCCTCAGGGCTTAAAGATATCCACACAGTACTAAGCGCCTTCTGGCTGGTTATATTTCCGTCCCAGCCTAAATATGGCTGGGCAAATTTGATAGTAGTTCGTGATCGAGTCTTCTAGGAATGGTTCTATTTATAATGCAGGGTCCGGGATGTATTTTGTGTTCCGGACGTGACTGTATCAGGTCCGCCAGTCGCGCTATACACAAGTCGGTTACACGGAGACACCAACTTATACTATGGCGGAGAGTTGCTGCTAGATATAGCGATCTGACTGTGAAGGTGTTGGATGATTGCCTCCACCCTAAGCACCCATAAGAGAAAAAATACTCAGAAATCTAATACTAACCGCAATTGGTGAGCGCCATTGAGGCCCAGGGTAAAATCATCCCAAATCATTTACCTGTTTGTTGATGTACCTCATAGCGATAGTGTTGTCTGTGAAAACCTGCACTACTCTACCCCGGACAGAGAGAAGGAATGCTTTTAGTGCCGGACAGATCGCCCAAAGCGCCAGAAGGTTGTGTGGAGCCTGGACTCTGCCGCAGACCAGAGGCCTCTGATCTCCGCCTCTCCCATGTGGCCGCCCCATGCCAGAAGTGATGCATCTGTCACTACTGTGAAGGCTGGTTGGGATAGGGAGAGGGATCTGTTGTTGACACAATCCTGGCTCGTTACCCACCACTGTAGTTGGAGTGCAGTGCCCTCCGAGATCTGGATGCAATCAGATACATTCCCTTGATGCTGTGTCCACTGGACTTTCAGGTCCCATTGCAGAGCCCGCATTTGCCACCTGGCATGATCCACCAGCAGGATGCAGGAGGCCATGAGGCCCAGCAGCCTCAGGGTCATTCTGACCGAAACCCGGGATTGAGGCTGAAAGATTGGAATCATAGCCCGAATATCCCAGACTCACTGCTCGGGAGGATAAGCCCAAAACTGCGTTATGTCCAGAACCGCTTTGGTGAAGAGGAGCTTCTGAGAGGGACTCAGGTGTGACTTGGGCACGTTGATAGAGAACCCCAGCGAATGCAGGAGGTCCGCCATAGTCTGGAAGTGGGAGACGAAAGCCTGGGGTGAGCCAACCTTCAACAGCCAGTCGTCGAGATGGGGGAAGACTGGAACCCCTGATCTGCGCAAATGAGCTGTGACCACCGCCATCACTTTTGTGAACACCCGAGGGTCGCTGGTAAGGCCGAAGGGGAGCACGGTAACCTGAAAATACTCGTGGCCTACCGTGAACCGCAAGTAGCGCCGGTGGGCTGGCAGGGCGGGGATGTGAAAGTATGCGCCCTGCAAGTCCAACGCTAACATCCAGTCTCCAGGGTCGAGAGGAGAAAGGACCTGAGCTAGCATCACCATTTTGAATTTCTCCTCTGGAGGAAGAGGTTGACGTTCCTGAGATCCAAGATAGGACGCAGGCCTTTGTCCTTATTGGGCACTAGAAAGTACTGGGAATAGCAACCACAGCCTACTTCTGGGGCAGGAACTCGCTCGATGGCTCACTTGGCCAAGAAAGCTGTAACTTCCTGTTGGAGAAGAGCGAGATGATCCTCCGACATGAGATGGTACTGAGGTGGCATAGCTGGGGGGTAGTCTCGAACAGGAGGGAGGATCCCCTTCAGACTATCTGCAAAACCCACCTGTACGACGTGATGGTGCGCCAGTAGGGGAGGTGATGGTGAATCCTGCCGCCCACTGGCGATCGGTGACCCTGAAAGGTCAGACTATGAGGGTTCGGAGGCTGCTGCAGAGGGGCCTGTGGTGGACTGGCCCGTGCGCTAGCCCCCAGACCCACGGCAGTGGCTGCCACGTCGCCAGCAGCGCAGGGGCTGACAGCTTGCACCGGTCTGTGGCTCTGGGTGGAACATGGTAGGGCACACCTTCCGTAGCCACGAATGGGGCGAAAGACAGACTGCGCAAGGCAGGTGGTGGAGAGGACCAAGGACTTGGCTGTAGCCCGATATTCCTTAAAACGCTCTAGCTTGTTGTCTGCCTTGTCGCCTAACAGGCGACAGCCATCAAAGGGCATGTCCATAAGGGTATCTTGGACATACCCTGAAAAACCAGTCGACCTCATCCAGGTGTAGCGTCAAAGGGCTACTGATGTGGAAATCGGTCTACCTAGCGAGTCGGCGGTGACCAGTCCACAGCGAATGGTAAACTTTGCTGCATCTCTCCCTTCGGCAACTGCACGGGAGAGTATGGCCCGGGCCTCCTCCGGGCACTGGGGCAGCACCGGTGCCACTGTATCCCACACGGAGTGGGTGTAACGGCCCAACAGACATGTGGTGTTTACTGACCGTGGTCCCAAGCAGGGAGAAGAAAACATCTTCTTCTCAAGGTGGTCCAGCTATTTGGATTTCCTATCAGGTGGTGCGTTAGGGAATGCGCCTTTGGACGTGGAGGCTTGGACGACCAAGCTCTCAGGAGTGGGGTGTTGAGAGAGGAAAGTGGGGTCGCTGGGGCCGGGCGGTGGCGTCGAGCAATCATCCTATCCACAGGAACCCCTGTGTTGGGCCTGGACCAGGTGCCCAAAACTATGTCAGTTAGGGCTTCATTAAACTGCAGCAGGGGCTCTGAAGAGGTCACTGCTGGTTAAAGCCCCTCTATCAGGAGGTTAGTCCTGACCGCCACCGTAAGGAGCTCAAGGTTGAGAGCCTCGGGCGTCCTACGCAATACCACTGCATAAGACGCTCCCTCCTCCGTAGCCACGGTAGGAGCAGACAACATGCCAAGGTCTGGTGAGGTATCCAGACCACTGGCTTTCCCTAGTCCGGTTCGTAACCCAACTTGTCAGTCAAAGGGTCTCAAGACCCCACCCAGTCCTCCTCACCATCCTCTGGTTGCTAGTCTGGCCGAAAAGAACTGGGTAGAACAGGGGCACAAAAGTACCCACCGGATCCGGTGTCAATCGATGCCGGTCCGGCTCCGAGTCAATATTGGGGTGGAGGCTGGAGTCGATGCTGGCCAGGGACACAACAGACATCGGCTGCCGATGTGGTGCCGCTGGAGTTGGCGCCGGGGGGGTGTAGTCATGTCGACCGGTGACGATCCGGATCCTGGACTGGAGCCAAGGAGACCCTGTGGTGCTGGGCTGAAGCCGCTGGTGTCAAAGGCCCAGCGCCCCCTGCCGAGTCCAGCGGAGGCGGGCTTCCCAAAGATGGTATGCATCGCTTTGTAGAAACTCTAAAGCTTGGGCTGGGTTCGCACCAGGTCACAGGAAGGGAGGGAAACCCGGAGCCGATCCAGTGGGCTCCGCACGCCGAGCAGCGGGAGGGGGACCACCTGCATCCCTCGTCGCGTCAGCCGACGGACGGGGAGAAGTCGAAGAGCGGCGATGCTTCTTCGATTTCTTCTTGTGCTTCGACTTACCAGAGGAGTACGAAGACTTGGAAGAAGATTATTGGTGGTGGTGGTGGCTCAGCGACCGGTCCCTCCACCTCCCACGCGAGTGGGACCTCGAGCGGTGCCCAGCGGACTGCCGGGCCTTGAGAAGCTATCGGGACCGCTCCTGCAAAGTCTTCGAGTTCATGGTCCGGCAGTGCATGCGGTGCGGATCCGTCACCGACATCAACCCCTGGCAGGAACCGCAAGCCTTGAAACCGGGCATCCCTGGGGTGCACATTGACAAAAGTCAGCAAAAAGGTCAGTCAAAAAGTGACTGGAGGTACCGCTCTCTCCGGATCTGCGCTGGCTTTCGCGGAAAAAGAAAGAACTGACGTCAGCGCGTGAGAGCGGCGTCTAAGTAGCTGCCACAACGTCATCCGGGCGACCACAACGCAAACGACAAACGCGGAGCCGACCAACGCCACCTTTAGACGCGCAGCTATAATGCTGACAAAAAAATTCTCTGGATCCAGTCTGATGCCTGGGGGTAATTCTAAGGTAAGGAATCTATAACTAATTGTCTCTTTCAGATGAGTATATTGATTTGAAATGAAAATGTTTACTCCAGCATTAAGCCATAAAAACTACATTAAAAAGTATAATTGTTGCTGCAGTAATTTTGGTTTGACTCGCAGTGGAAGAATTTATCAGCTCAGCTTCTTCCCTAGTATTTTCATGTCTAAAGCTTTAACCATTGCTAAGGAGCCCGACCTATAAAGACATACTCTTCCTTCAACCAACAATAGTGGCCAAAATGCCTGATACGATGGGTGAGTTAGGCTTGTTGGGGAAGGCAATACATACAATGCCTGATGTAATTAAAATTGTGATAATTATTGATGTAAGCACATGGACGATAAACAATTAGGATTATCCTCCTATTGTGGGGCATATTTACAAGACGTTACCTCCACCAAACGCCACTTTTTCCGACGTTCTGGTGGCGTTACCTATTTGCCTTAATTACAAAGCAGTGTTAAGCCTCTTAACGTGGCTTAATGCTGCCTTGAAAAAACTGCCCCTATTCACGCACCAATTCGCTTGAAAGAGGCATGCAACAGGTGTTGCAGTGGGCGTTCTGCCGCAACACCCATTGCTCTTTGAGGCTGCCCCATATTTACAAGCTAGGGGGCAGCACCACAAATACGTGGTCTAAAGTAGGCGATAATCGGAGAACTTTTTTATTTCTATTCATATTGAACAAGTTACTTACCTTCGGTAACGATATATCTGTGAGAAACATTAGTTTGTGATAGATTCCTTGCCTTAGAATGACCCCCAGGCGTCAGACTCGATCTGGAAAGTTTTCGGCAGCAGTATCCATGCGCATCAGAAGGTGGAATCATGAAGCACCGCGTCCGTCATTGGCGTCGTGGTTGCCGGGATGACGTCGCTGCAGCTACTTAGACGCCGCCCTCGCATGCTGACGTCAGTTATGTACATGACTTTCCGCGCCACTGGTACATTGAAACTAGGGCCCTGAAGGGGATGACCTTAACCCTAGAACTCAGTTCGCAGAACGGGGAGGATGGGTGGGGCGGTAAGGGATCTATCACTAACTAATGTTTCTTACAGATATATCGTTACCGAAAGTAAGTAACTTGTTCATCTGGAAGAAACACATAGTAATAGATTCCTTACCTTAGAATAGATACCCTGGCAATACCAAACTCGGTGGTGGGTCTGCGAACCAAGATCACATCAGAAAGTCCCGGAGAACAGAACGGCCAAAGAATTCGTCTCTCCGGACTTGGCTGTTCAGGCAATAGTGCTTAGTAAAAGTGTACAGCGAGGCCCACGTAGCTGCCTGACAGATGTCTTGTAAGGGGACACCACGTCCCAATGCCGTATTGGCCTCCGTCACCCTGGTGGAATGGGCGCACAGCCCCACCGGAGGCTCCTTTTTAGCCAGAGAATAACAGGCTTTAATAAAAAAGATGACCCACCGGGAGATAGTCCGTATTGTGTACGGCAGACCTTTTTTTGGCGCCCACATAGCCAACAAAGAGCTGGTCATCCACCCAGAACTGTTGGGTGCGATTTAGGTAAAATGGGGGAGCGCATGTTTTGGGTCCAGATGGTAAATCCCTCTTCCTCCATGGAAGGATGTGGAGGCGGAAAGAAAGTGGGCAAAGTGATGGTCTGCCCGATGTGAAAGGCAGTGACAACCTTTTGTAGAAAGGGGGGACGTGTCCTGAGCACAACTTGGTCCGGATGGACTGACAGAAAAGGAGGTTTAAAGGAAAGAGCCTGGAGCTCACTCACTCTCCTTGCAGAGGTGATGGCAACCAGGAAAGCAGTCTTCAGAGTTAACAAACGAAGAGGACAGTTGTGAAGATGCTCAAAGGGAGAGCACATCAAGTATGTAAGAACTAGGTTCAAGTCCAACTATGGCATTACAAAGCGACTAGGAGGGAAAAGATGAGTAATGCCCTTGATGAAATAGCAGAAAGGTAGCCCTTGATAGTGCCCAGAGCAGAGCCCTGCTGGGCCAAAGAAAGAAGGAACAGTAAAACTTCTGAAAGAGGGTCAGAAAGGGGATCCACAGCCTTTGCTGTGCACCATGCCACAAATGTGTTACACCTGCAGGTGTATACCAACTTAGTAAAGGGACGCCTGGCTGCCAGAATGGCATCACAGACTTCAGGAGGCAAGTCGAAAGGAATCAATTGCTGCCACTCAATCTCCTCGCAATGAGGTGGAGGCTAGACAGGTTCGGGTGGAGGACCATCCCCTGCTGCTGCGACAGAAAATCCTCCTGAAGAGGCAGCCGGATCGGGGGATCGATTGTCATACTGAGTAGCTCGGGATACCAAACTCTTCGAGACCAGTCCGGAGCCACAAGAATGACTTTGGCCCAGTCGCACCTGATCTTCTTCAGCACTATGGGCAGAAATGGTATAGGCAGAAAGGCGTACAACAGACCGCAACTCCACTCACGACGAAAAGCGGTGCCTAGCGAGTGCCGCCTTGGAAATTCCAACGCGCAGAATTGCTGGCATTGTGCGTTCTCTTCCGTGGCAAATAGATCTAACCAAGGCTCTCCCCACTGTTGAAAGAGACCTTGCACCACATCCGAGTGAAAACGCCTTTCGTGATCCATCATGCACCTGCAGCTGAGTTCGCCCGCCCTGGCATTGAGTGAACCTGCCAGGTGTTGAACCACCAGGGAAATTACCTGATGTTCCAGCCATGTCCAGAGACGCAGAGCCTCCTGACATAGGGTCCACAACCCCACCCTGCCCTATTTGTTGCAATATCACATGGCGGTGGTGTTGTCTGTGAACACCTGCACTACTCTCCCCTTGATAGAGAGAAGGAATGCCTTCACTGCAAGTCGGATTGCCCGAAGCTCCAGAATGTTGATATGGAGCCTGGACTCCACCGGAGACCAGAGGCCTCTGATCTCTGCCTCCGATGTGGCCCCCCCATCCCAGGAGGGACGCGTCCATCACTACCGTATGCTCCGGTTGGGGAAGGGAGAGGGATCTGCCTTCGACCCAAAGCTGGTTTGTGAGCCACCACTGCAGCTGGTGTGTAGTGCCCTCCAAGATCTGGACGTAATCGGACAGGTTCTCCTGATGCTGCGCCCACTGGAACTTCAGGTCCCACTGCAGAGCCAGCATATGCCAGTGACCAGCAGGATGCAGTAGGCCATGAGGCCCAGCTGACTTAGGGCCATCCTGACTAAAACCTAGGATAGAGGCTGAAAGATCGGAATCATAGCCTTAATAACGTGGACTTGCCGCTCGGGAGGATAGGCCCGAAAGTATGTCGTATCCAGAACCGCTCCGATGAAGAGGAGCTTCTGCGAGGGAATCAGGTGCGTCTTCGGCACATTGATGGAGAACCCCAGAAAAATGCAGCAGGTTGGCCGCAGTCTGGAGGTGAGAGACAACTGTCTGGGGCGAGCCCGCCTTCAACAGCCAGTCGTCAAGACAGGGGAACACTGGAACCCCTGATCTGCGCAGATGAGCTGCAACCACCGCCATCCCTTTCGTGAACACCCGGGGAGCACTGGTAAGGCCAAAGGGGAACACACTAAACTGAAGGTGCTCTTGGCCTACCATGAACCGCAGGTAACGCCTGTGGACCGGCAGGACGGGAATGTGGAAATATGCATCCTGCAGGTCCAACGCTACCATCCAGTCTCCAGGATAGAGAGCAGACAAGACCTGAGCCAGAGTTAACATCTTGCACTTCTCCTCTTGGAGGAAGCGATTGACGTCCCAGAGGTCCAAGATAGGATGCAGGCCCTTGTCCTTTTTGGGCACCAGAAAGTAGTGGGAATAACAACCATGTCCTACTTCTGCTGCAGGAACGTGCTTGATGGCCCCCTTGGCCAAGAGGGCCGCGACTTCCTGGTGAAGAAGTGCCAAGTGTTCCCCCGACATGTAGTGGTACTGGGGTGGCATGGCTGGAGGGGTAGTCTCAAAGGGGAGGGAGTAGCTTCTTTGGACTATCTGCAAAACCCACCTGTCCAAAGTGAAGGCGCACCAGTAGGGGAGGTGATGGCAAATCCAGCCGCCCACTGGCATTTGATGGGCCTGAAAGACCGGACTAGGAAAGTTTGGAGGCAGTGGTGGCTGGGGTGGAGGTTGACGGAGAACAGCGTTTACAACACAACTTTTACCACGCAGTACCTTTACCACGCAACTTTTACAACGCAAGTCGTAAATTAAACTATTCACTATCCATCGCCCCCCAACGCAAGTCGTTGTAACGGCTTGCTTTGTAAAACCTGCGTGGTAAAGGCATGCGTAGTAACGACATACATACAGGTGGACTAACCCGCCTCAGCGGGTCCCACTTCCGCGCTGAGACTGTTGCTGCGCAGGCCTGTGGCTCTGAAGCAAACGTGTCGGGCGCCCCTTCTGTGGCCATGAAAGGATCGAAAAGCAGAAGGAGGAGGAGGGCGTGTGGCCAAAAGGCCCAAGGACTTGGTCGTAGACCGCGAGACCTAAAAGCGCTCCAACGCACTATCCGCTTTATTGCCAAAAAGGCAAATGCCATCAAAGGGCATCTCCATCAAGGTGTTTTGGACATCTCCCGAAATAACAGTTGTTCTCAGCCAGGCGTGGCGACGGAGCGCCACTGTCGTAGAAATCGCTCTGCCCAGCAAGTCTGTGGTGTCAAGGTCACATCGAATTGTGAACTTCGCTGCATCTCTCCCTTCAGCAATCGCTTGAGAAAGCGATGTCTGGGCCTCCTTCCGACACTGACGCAGCACCTACGCCACCCTATCCCACAGAGAGTGGGAATAACAGCCCAAGAGGCCGGCGGTGTTCACAGACCTCAGCCCTGAACTGGCAGAAGAAAAAATCTGTGAGAAACACTAGTTTGTGATAGATTCCTTGCCTTAGAATTACCCCCAGGCGTCAGACTCGATCTGGAAAGTTTTCGGCAGCAGTATCCATGCGCATCAGAAGGTGGAATCATGAAGCACCGCGTCCGTCATTGGCGTCGTGGTCGCCGGGATGACGTCGCTGCAGCTACTTAGGCGCCGCCCTCGCATGCTGACGTCAGTTATGTACACGACTTTCCGCGCCACTGGTACATTGAAACTAGGGCCCTGAAGGGGATGACCTTAACCCTAGAACTCAGTTCGCAGAACGGGGAGGATGGGTGGGGCGGTAAGGGATCTATCACTAACTAATGTTTCTTACAGATATATCGTTACCGAAAGTAAGTAACTTGTTCATCTGGAAGAAACACATAGTAATAGATTCCTTACCTTAGAATAGATACCCTAGCAATACCATCCCCGGTGGTGGATCTGCGAACCAAGATCACACCAGAAAGTCCCGGAGAACAAAACGGCCAAAGAATTCGTCTCTCCGGACTTGGCTGTTCAGGCAATAGTGCTTAGTAAAAGTGTGCAGCGAGGCCCACGTAGCTGCCTGACTGATGTCTTGTAAGGGGACACCACGTCCCAATGCCGTATTGGCCTCCGTCACCCTGGTGGAATGGGCGCACAGCCCCACCGGAGGCTCCTTTTTAGCCAGAGAATAACAGGCTTTAATAAACAAGATGACCCATCGGGAGATAGTCCGTATTGTGTACGGCAGACCTTTTTTTGGCGCCCACATAGCCAACAAAGAGCTGGTCATCCACCCAGAACTGTTGGGTGCGATTTAGGTAAAATGGGAGAGCGCATGTTTTGGGTCCAGACGGTAAATCCCTCTTCCTCCATGGAAGGATGTGGAGGAGGAAAGAAAGTGGGCAAAGTGATGGTCTGCCCGATGTGAAAGGCAGTGACAACCTTTTGTAGAAAGGGGGGACGTGTCCTGAGCACAACTTGGTCCGGATGGACTGACAGAAAAGGAGGTTTAAAAGAAAGAGCCTGGAGCTCACTCTCTCTCCTTGCAGAGGTGATGGCAACCAGGAAAGCAGTCTTCAGAGTTAACAAACGAAGAGGACAGTTGTGAAGATGCTCAAAGGGAGAGCACATCAAGTATGTAAGAACTAGGTTCAAGTTCAACTATGGCATTACAAAGGGACTAGGAGGGAAAAGATGAGTAATGCCCTTGATAAAATAGCAGAAAGGTAGCCCTTGATAGTGCCCAGAGCAGAGCCCTGCTGGGCCAAAGAAAGAAGGAACAGTAAAACTTCTGAAAGAGGGTCAGAAAGGGGATCCACAGCCTTTGCTGTGCACCATGTCACAAATGTGTTACACCTGCAGGTGTATGCCAACTTAGTGAAGGGACGCCTGGCTGCCAGAATGGCATCACAGACTTCAGGAGGCAAGTCAAAAGGAATCAATTGCTGCCACTCAATCTCCACGCAATGAGGTGGAGGCTAGACAGGTTCGGGTGGAGGACCATCTCCTGCTGCTGCGACAGAAGATCCTCCTGAAGAGGCAGCCGGATCGGGGGATCGATTGTCATACTGAGTAGCTCGGGATACCAAACTCTTCGAGACCAGTCCGGAGCCACAAGAATGACTTTGGCCCAGTCGCACCTGATCTTCTTCAGCACTATGGGCAGAAGTGGTATGGGCAGAAAGGCGTACAACAGACCGCAACTCCACTCACGACGAAAAGCGGTGCCTAGCGAGTGCCGCCTTGGAAATTCCAACGTGCAGAATTGCTGGCATTGTGCGTTCTCTTCCGTGGCAAATAGATCTAACCAAGGCTCTCCCCACTGTTGAAAGAGACCTTGCACCACATCCGAGTGAAAACGCCTTTCGTGATCCATCATGCACCTGCAGCTGAGTTCGCCCGCCCTGGCATTGAGTGAACCTGCCAGGTGTTGAACCACCAGGGAAATTACCTGATGTTCCAGCCATGTCCAGAGACGCAGAGCCTCCTGACATAGGGTCCACAACCCCACCCTGCCCTATTTGTTGAAATATCACATGGCGGTGGTGTTGTCTGTGAACACCTGCACTACTCTCCCCTTGATAGAGAGAAGGAATGCCTTCACTGCAAGTCGGATTGCCCGAAGCTCCAGAATGTTGATATGGAGCCTGGACTCCACCGGAGACCAGAGGCCTCTGATCTCTGCCTCCGATGTGGCCCCCCCATCCCAGGAGGGACGCGTCCATCACTACCGTATGCTCCGGTTGGGGAAGGGAGAGGGATCTGCCATCGACCCAAAGCTGGTTTGTGAGCCACCACTGCAGCTGGTGTGTAGTGCCCTCCAAGATCTGGACGTAATCGGACAGGTTCTCCTGATGCTGCGCCCACTGGAACTTCAGGTCCCACTGCAGAGCCAGCATATGCCAGTGACCAGCAGGATGCAGTAGGCCATGAGGCCCAGCTGACTTAGGGCCATCCTGACTAAAACCCAGGATAGAGGCTGAAAGATCGGAATCATAGCCTTAATAACCTGGACTTGCCGCTCGGGAGGATAGGCCCGAAAGTGTGTCGTATCCAGAACCGCTCCGATGATGAGGAGCTTCTGCGAGGGAATCAGGTGCGTCTTCGGCACATTGATGGAGAACCCCAGAAAAATGCAGCAGGTTTGCCGCAGTCTGGAGGTGAGAGACAACTGTCTGGGGCGAGCCCGCCTTCAACAGCCAGTCGTCAAGATAGGGGAACACTGGAACCCCTGATCTGCGCAGATGAGCTGCAACCACCGCCATCCCTTTCGTGAACACCCGGGGAGCACTGGTAAGGCCAAAGGGGAACACACTAAACTGAAGGTGCTCTTGGCCTACCATGAACCGCAGGTAATGCCTGTGGACCGGCAAAACGGGAATGTGGAAATATGCGTCCTGCAGGTCCAACGCTACCATCCAGTCTCCAGGATCGAGAGCAGACAAGACCTGAGCCAGAGTTACCATCTTGCACTTCTCCTCTTGGAGGAAGCGATTGATGTCCCAGAGGTCCAAGATAGGATGCAGGCCCTTGTCCTTTTTGGGCACCAGAAAGTAGTGGGAATAACAACCATGTCCTACTTCTGCTGCAGGAACGTGCTTGATGGCCCCCTTGGCCAAGAGGGCCGCGACTTCCTGGTGAAGAAGTGCCAAGTGTTTCCCCGACATGCAGTGGTACTGGGGTGGCATGGCTGGAGGGGTAGTCTCAAAGGGGAGGGAGTAGCCTCTTCGGACTATCTGCAAAACCCACCTGTCCAAAGTGATGGCGCACCTGTAGGGGATGTGATGGCAAATCCCGCCGCCCACTGGCATTTGATGGGCCTGAAAGACCGGACTAGGAAAGTTTGGAGGCAGTGGGGTGGAGGTGGACGGAGAACAGCTTTTACAACACAACTTTTACCACGCAGTACCTTTACCGCGCAACTTTTACAACGCAAGTCGTAAATTAAACTATTCACTATCCAGCGCCCCCCAACGCAAGTCGTTGTAACAACTTGCGTTGTAAAACCTGCGTGGTAAAGGCATGCGTAGTAACGACATACATCCAGGTGGACTGACCCGCCCGCTGGTCCCCTAACCCGCCTCGGTGGATCCCACTTCCGCGCTGAGACTGTTGCTGCGCAGGCCTGTGGCTCTGAAGCAAACGTGTCGGGCGCCCCGTCTGTGGCCATGAAAGGATCGAAAAGCAGAAGGAGGAGGAGGGCGTGTGGCCAAAAGGCCCAAGGACTTGGTCGTAGACATTGAGTCCTAAAAGCGCTCCAACGCAATATCCGCTTTATTGCCAAAAAGGCAAATGCCATCAAAGGGCATCTCCATCAAGGTGTTTTGGACATCTCCCGAAATAACAGTTGTCCTCAGCCAGGCGTGGCGACGGAGCGCCACTGTCGTAGAAATCGCTCTGCCCAGCAAGTCTGCGGTGTCAAGGTCACATCGAATTGTGAACTTCGCTGCATCTCACCCTTCAGCAATCGCTTGAGAAAGCGATGTCTGGGCCTCCTTCCGACACTGACGCCGCACCTGCGCCACCCTATCCCACAGAGAGTGGGAATAACGGCCCAAGAGGCCGGCGGTGTTCACAGACCTCAGCCCTGAACTGGCGGAAGAAAAAATCTTCTTTCCGAACTGTTCCAGTTTCTTGGATTCCCTGTCCAGGGGTGCAGAAGGGAATGCGCTTAGGGATGCAGAGGCTTGGACAACCAAGCTCTCAGGGGTGGGGTGTTGGGAAAGGAAAATGGGGTCGCCCGGGGCAGGGCAAAGGCGTCGGGCCACGTTCCTATGCACAGGAGCCCTTGTGTTGGTCCTGAACCAGGTGCCCAAAAGAACATCGGAAAGTGCATCATTAAAAGGCAGCAGTGTCTCTGCAGAGGTAGCCGCCGGCTAAAGAACTTCTGTCAGGAGGTTAGTCCTGACGGCCACTGTTGGGAGTTGGAGGAGAGCCTCCGCCGCCCTACGCAAAACCACTTGCATAACTTGCACCCTCCTAGGGGTGCCGCTTTTTCCGGATCTGCACTTGCTGGTGCGGAAAAAGAAAGAACTGAAGTCAGCTCGCGAGGGCGTTGTCTAAGTAGCTGCCGCAACGTCATCCCGGGGACTACGACGCCAATGATGGACACGGAGCCGCACGACGCCACCTACCAACGCGCAGGGGTACTGCTGACAAAAACTTTCCGGATCCAGTCTGACAGCTGGGGTAATTCTAAGGTAAGGAATCTATCACTACGTGTTTTTGGAGATTTTCTCTTTCCACATGCATTACATTCTGCAGCACACATAGACAGACCAAATCGCCTGTAAAGATTGCTTATGTGCAGGAAGGTGTCCCTTCCTGCATATTAACAATTGCCCCTACAGTGCAGGTACCCTAGCAAAATGGCACTAGGAAGCGTTTTTAGCTCCAGCGCCTATGGTAACACAAGGGTGTGCCGCATTCTTGTGTATGTGGCGCATCCATGCATTTTGAAACTGTCAAAGAGCGACATTACAAATTTTTGGGGTAACACTGCACCCTGCCAGTTTCCTATAAATATGTACCTTTTTGAGATATGTGCCTATCCAATTTGTCTGTTTTAACACAGATCTAGATGACCTCAAGGATTAGAGTACAATGTCCGATAGTTTACCTTTCTTCCGACTGCTGGAGTTGGCCTGTTGTAAGCTACAATACAGGAAGTTGAGAGATAGATGTAGGGTCTCAGCGTTGGTTGGTCTGCATCTCCCAGCCAGGTTGCCAACTGCAACAAGAAAAACAATCAACGAAAGAGCAAAGAGTTTTCGTTTCAGGTTAAAAAAAACGTTGATAGGTCAAAAAGAGTGATACAAGGAGGCAGGGAGCAGAGATAAAGCAGAAGTAGTGCATTACTGAAAACCTTTTCAATACACAGGGGATAATGCTAGCAATCTCTACGCTGTAATCACTACAGAAGCGATGTGAACTGCTTCTACCTCTACCTCTAACACTGGGGCATAAATGTACCAGTTATAATGATACGCATAAGAAAAATGCCAAGCCATGAAGTACTATATGTAAATTGCCTGCACATTGGATTTTGCTTCTCAACCCTCATAAAAAGTCCAAAGGACTCAGTATAGTGAGTTAATGCACTGGTAGTTATAACTAATAATTTTATTTTTCATGAATAGGATGTATTCAGGCTGGTACAACCCATTCCTTAGTACATATCTGACCAACACAAAAAAGGACTGATGGGTAGATGGGTGCATGTTTTTCTAAGAGGTGTTAAACAACGAGGTCCCTAGAAGCTCCCAATTTCTACAAAAACAAACCAGACCAGGAGAGGAGAATGGGTCATATGAAGGGGAAAGGACTTAGGACTACCAGTACAAGAGCAACAACAGTGAGCAAAATGCAGCTAAGTACCTTTAAAGTACTCCAGTACATATATATATCGAAAAAAGGGTGTGCCACTTGCTTGGAACGCACACAATGACAAGCCGTACTCCTGTGTATTTTGAAAGCGTCCTTTATTCCAGCAGGTCAGCATTTCTGAATTCCCATTAAAAACGCCCGACGCGTTTCGAAGCTATCTTGCTCCTTGTTCACGGGCTGGCATGCAAATAAGGCAGTGATTACGAGCTGGAGCAGTCAGTCATTATGATTACTTTTTACCTGTGCGTTCCAAGCAAGTGGCACACCCTTTTTTTGAAGATACATACATATATATATATATATATATCTATATATATATATATATTCAAAACAGACTTCCCTCCAGGAAAGAAGGCCACACACGGCAGGTTAACTCCTTTAATCTGGGACAGCATCCGCAAACAGCCTGGCGCTCCTGACACATATAAAAGCCAAACGCGTTTCGGGCGTGGTCCCGCCCTTGATCACTGGCTGAGAGGAAAACAGTAGCTCTGGTGAATTACGCGCATATTTAATGTCCCCGCCCCAGTGGGCGTATGCGCAAAGCATGTTGGTCTTTGTAGTTATTACATGCCAGCCCGTGAACAAGAAGCAAGTTAGCTTCGAAACGCGTCGGGCGTTTTTAATGGGAATTCAGAAATGCTGACCTGCTGAAATAAAGGACGCTTTAAAAAATACACAGGAGTCCGGCTTGTCATAGTGTGCGTTCCAAGCAAGTGGCACACCCTTTTTTTGAAGATACATACACACCGGACTGCTTTTGTTTTAAATAAAGTGCCTCCCTACACTTCCCCTCGTGGCTGCTGCCTCTTTTCTTCAGTGGAGGAGGGATTTACTGTCATATATATATATATATATATATATATATATTATTCCACAAGTTGTCCTGTTACCAGAAGGAGCACTTTTCAGTCGGTGCCGTCACCGGGATCAGGGCAGTATCCCGTTTACATTTTTCAAAAATAAACAAGTGAAGGCACTCCAGTCAGTAGTCCATTTCAAAGTTCTTTATTCAAAACTGTGTTCGCCTACGCGTTTCGAACCAGAGTTCTTGATCACGGCAGTTTTTTACAGTTTGTCCCACATCTGTTTCTTTATTTATACTATTGCTGCACGCAGTGCATTGTGGAATATGTGGTTCATAATGATTGTATCAGATGTTACATATTTAATTTCATCATGTCTTATTCATAAGTGTTTTATCTTTACAAACTCGATCAAATCGACATGTGGGTTCACCATCCTGTTTGTCATACACAGCATGTGTTTACTCAGCATTAAGTATGTGATTTTACAACTGATGGATTTGATGTATTGCGAGTGAGTTTCATCATTTTGATGATTGTCCTCATGTACTTAATGTTTATTCGGCTACGCGGTGTATAACCCCCTCACATATTTACAAGCCGTGATATATTGTACTCGACAACTTGATTGGCTTATATGAGTATATATTTTATGCCATGTGTACTTATGTGTGGGGGATTTTGCTTTACTAGGGCTGAGTGCCCTTTGCACCGCTGACCAAGCAAACATTCTTACATGAGGTGCTTTATTATTAAAGGGGCTTATAAAGCGCCTGGTGACGCCTCCCGGCGTGTCCCCGCGCTGTGTGGAGAGAAAAGTCTTAGCCAGAGATCAGAGAAACTGTACATTATAAAGTAAATAAATGAGTTTTCAGCAGCTTCCTGAAAGAAGCCTCATTTTGTTCTAATCTGATGGATGCAGGGAGGGCATTCCATTTCCTAGCCGCAAGGGTGCGGAAGGACTTTCCACCCATCCTGGCTTTTTTTATGCGCGAGGTTTTAAGCAGCCCCATTCCCATAGAGCGTAGGGTCCTGTTCGGCTCATATGGTATGGCTAAGTCGGACAAATAAGACGGGGCTTTTAGATGGATGATCCTGTGACACCATAGGAGGGCTTTAAATAGTATCCTATGTCGGATGGGTAGCCAATGAAGGGAGGCCAGGGAAGGTTTAGACGGAGCCCTGCGAGGAAGACTCAGCACAAGGCGAGCCGCTGAGTTTTGCAGGACTTGCAGCTTTCTAATGTTTTTATCCGATGTTCCCAGCAGCAGTACATTACCGTAGTCTATACGGGAAGTATATGACAACACAATACGAATTTCTGGCAGTTAATCATTTTAGAACATTCTACACATCTTTTTCGATCTTTGTCCCTTGTCCTTCTATACTTGTTCAATTTTCAACGGAAAGTTTCTTTTAAAAAAAAAAAAGTTATTTTCTAATGAGTCTTGACATCATATTCATAAATGAACATATAGTTCCTCATCCCCGTTCAGCCCCAGCGGTTGTTTGGTTTTCAATTTCATGATAAGTTTAGACTCCAGCCTCCTTAATTTAAGTTTCCTATCTCCCCCTCGTTCATGTTGGGAGACGGCTGCCAGTCCCGAGTATGTTATGTCCAACCATGTTTTTCCCTCATGGCTTGCTATATGTTTGGCCATGGCATATGTTTGGTCTCTGTTTGTTATAGCACGGATGTGCTCCAAAATTCGCTTCTTCAGGGGACAAGTGGTACTTCCAATGTACCTTTTTCCGCATTTACATTGTAATAAGTACACAACAAATGACGTCTCACATGTAATTGTTTCCCTTATGATGACGTTTTTACCAGTCGCATCTTGTATATTCTTCAGATTTTTTCCAATTTTACACGCTTTGCACGTTTGGCATTTTGTGAAACCACTGCGTCTGTTGTCCAGCCAAGAGTTAGTTTTTTTCTTTTGAAAATGGCTTTGTACCAGATGATCAGCAAGGTTTGGTGCTATTGTGTATGTTATTTTAGGATATATTCCTATGTTTTTTCCAATGTCTGGATCTTTTCTCAGTACATGCCAGTACTTCATCATGATTTGTCTGATTTTGTTGCTTTCTTTGGTGTATCTTATTATCATGCGTGGTTGTTCTTCATTTGCTGCATTTTTTCCTTTTTTAGCTTTTTTTTGTTTCATGATTTTTGTGATTGTTGATTCTTCGTCACTTTTGTTGCCTGTTTTGTTCATTAGTAAATCCGTTCTGCTTTTGTTTCTAGCTGCGGCTTCTCCTCTGGCTATGTCCGTTCTTTTGTATCCTCTTTGTATGAACCGTTTTTTTGTCTCTGCGAATTTTTTCTCCATTTCATTTGCTTCCGAGCAGTTCCTCTTCATTTGCAAAAGTTCACCATATGATATGCTCTTTTTTAGATTAACCGGGTGAAAACTCTGGCCGTGTAGTATACTGTTTGTGGCAGTTTTCTTACGGTGGGTAGTTGTCTGGATTTTATTGTTTTTCACATATACTTTAGTATCCAGGAATTCCACTTCTTTTGCACTTAAATTATACGTGAATCTTAGGCCCACGTCATTATTGTTTAGTTTGTTAAAGAATTTCTTGAAGTCATCTTCAGTACCCTTCCATAGGAGAAATAAGTCATCAATAAAGCGCAGCCACAGCGCTACGTCCGCCATATGATGGTCGTTCTCCTCTCCCCAAGCCACGCATCTCTCCCACCACCCCATCTCGAGATTTGCGTAGCTCGGGGAAAAGGAAACGCCCATGGCGGTCCCGCAGCACTGCGCATACACCTTCTTGTCGAATAAAAAAATGTTGTTGTAGAGACACATGGTAATCATTTGTAGCAGCATTTTTGAGTGTTGATATTCAGATACTGGACGTTGTTGGAGGAAGTATTGAATGGCCTTGATTCCGATTTCGTGGTCTATTGATGTGTATAGCGAGATGACATCTATTGTCACTAGGAGGTAGGTGGGTTGCCAATCTGTATTTGACAGAATACGTAAAAAGTCGCCAGTATCTTTCAGATAGGAGCTTAGTGATGGTACTATAGGGGCTAGAAAATAATCCACATATTTCGATATGTGTTCATAGAGACTGCCACAACTCGATATTATAGGACTGCCCAGTGGTTTATTGAGAGTCTTATGGACTTTCGGAAGAAAGTAGATGGTCGGTGTGATCGGGTTTTCCACCACAAGATATTTGCTTTCCTCTTCCGTCAATAGGCCTTCATTTCTCCATGTCTCCAGTTTAGTTTTTAGGTCTATTGTTAGGCTGATCATTGGGTTTTTTAATAGAATTTTATAGTTGTTGGTATTTCCCAATTGCCGTAATGCTTCCTCTACATAGTCTGTTCTTTCCATAATGACTATATTCCGCCTTTATCGGCGGGCTTGATTTCAATTGTGTTGTTGTTTCTCAGGGTTTGGATGGCCAAGCGTTCAGTTTTGCTCAAATTTTCTTTTTTGCCAGTTTGTGTGCTATGCATTCTTTCCAAATCCCCTAGCACCAAATCGTAGAAGATGTCTATTTTGTTACCTGGATATAGAATAGGACAGAATTTCGACTTCCCTTTGAAGTTAGTTACCGGCCTCTTTCCGGTCTCTACTTCCATTTCGTGAGCTGCCTTGAGATACTAGAACCTCATACTGGCAGAATGACAAGAAAGAACAGCTGAATTGGGTCTGTCTTTCTCCCAATACCCACTGGAGGGTGAGAAGCAAAAGTAATGAAATGGATGCAAAGAAGCAGGCAGACCCCACCACAGGGAGAAAACACACGAGCAGGAACTCGAAGTTCCATAATGCTTTTCCAGTATGCACCTGAGCAAGCCCACCAGGGGGCGGGAAAAAGTAATCATAATGACTGACTGCTCCAGCTCGTAATCACTACCTTATTTACATGGCAGCCCGTGAACAAGAAGCAAGTTAGCTTCGAAACGCGTCGGGCGGTTTTAATGGGAATTCAGAAATGCTGACCTGCTGGAATAAAGGACGCTTTCAAAATACACAGGAGTCCGGCTTGTCATTGTGTGCGTTCCAAGCAAGTGACACACCCTTTTTATATATATAGAGCGCCCGGTAACCTGTGATTGGCAAGTCAGCCCTGAAGTTGGAGAATCGCCCTCGGTTGGTGGACGAAGCGGCAGGCTCGGCTGCAGCTACAAGGACTACCACAACGAGGTGAGCGACCCAGTACACTGTGTGACTCAGCAGCGGGTTACCGAAGCGGCTGCATTTGTACTCTTGCAAGTGGTCTACGCGTTTACAGAACGCGAGACAAGGAATACAAAGCAGACTGGAGAAAGCAAAAGTTTATTGAATCACTTACGAAGAAACGCTCTTTTTGTGTGGTGTGTTGACATCAAGCTCTGTGTAACAATGGAAGCTAGGGTTGCCAAACGTGCAACAAAAGCGTCAACTATGTTTAAACCAGGAGCAATAACAGCGGATGTACAGAAGAAAACAAAAACAACAGAAAGTGACAATGTTACTTTAAAGCAGCAAATGAACACACTGGAACGCTTATACAAAAAGGAAATTAACAAGAGCTGGGAGATCATAGCACTAGAGAACTATGTGGAAGTAAAGAGAATCCCGAGGGGATTGAGGATTTTTACCATGCCCACACACCCGGACACTAAGGAAGTTCTTATCATGGAATGGCTCGATAACAATACGGACTGTTCTTTAAATATGATGCGCATTCTCATCAAGCATGCCAAAATTGACATTGATGATATAACAATCAAAATAAAAGAGTTGGAGGACATAATCTCCAAAGACACAAAGCAGGATGAAATCACAAAACTAAGATCTGAAATGGAAGCACGACTGGACACTTACGAAGAGGAAATACAAGAGCGTAAAGAACGAAAGTTCAGAAGGGATGAATTAGATTATCAACATGGACGTATTCTCACTTTCGCAAAACGCTATGATAACCTGAAAAAAAACTTTCCGGTGAACATACCAGCATCGAGCGGCAGCGAATCAGATGCCAGCTTGGCGGATTTGACAATTGAACAGTCAAAAAACTTCAATATTTTAGAAGAGGTAAAAATGGTGAATCTACAGAAAGACATCACCAGAGGAGGCAGAGGGAGAATGCCCTTCCAAAGACGAGGAAGAGGGAGAGGCATGCAAAACCCACCAAATCCCTCACCAGCACCAGAAAAACCCGCAGGTCCAAGCGGCGAAAAAAGACAATACCCCCTACGGAACAGAAAGTAGCCAATCTAATTGTAAACCTATCGAGCTATCAACTGTCAGATGATGAACAAAAAGTCCTCAACAAAGGGTTATCGTTCTGTCCAGAGGCACATTTCAATTATCCACAAACTAAAATAGATTTATACAAATTTATAAGAAAACTCAAATTGGCTAAGATTCATGCCAACAAACCGACATCAAGCAATGGAACCGAAATCACCCAACAAGCAAGGGAAACGGAAGAGGAAACTTCCATTGACCAACTGTCCGATCTAAGAGACACATTCAATATAATGTATAATCCTGAGAATGAGGAGGTAACGGATACACAAATGCTACATCAAATGGATATTCAAACCAATCTAAGCAAAAGCACAGGACTAAAGAAAAAATCCCGCTACTGCCCAGTCTTATCTCCAGGCAACAAAATCGATTTGTTCGCAGAGGCAATGTCAGAAGAAATTGACAAACTGATAAAAGTGAAAGACAACAAACATCAAAATGTTTCAAAAAAAGAAAAAGAGGCCATACAAAATCTTGCGAACAACATCAGCATAATAATAAAACCAGCGGATAAGGGGGGCAATATTGTCATCCAAGACACAAAAGATTACATATTGGAAGCAGAACGCCAACTAAACATACCTCAAAATTACAGCAAACTTACATCAAATCCAATGACCAGAATGATGTCTGAATTACATGGAAACCTAAAGAACTGGCATAGGAAGGGATTGATCAATGAGGATGAAATTAAATATATGATCACGGAATTTCCAATCACCCCGTGCATATACTTCCTGCCAAAGATCCACAAAACCCTGATCAACCCGCCCGGTAGACCTATCGTTTCCTCCTGCGATTCCCTCTATGAAAAAGTATCGAGATATGTAGACACCTTTCTCGCACCCATTGCCAAGAGCATGCCTTCCTATCTGAAGGATACTGGTGATTTTTTGAGAATCCTCATGGACATTTCATGGAACCCAGGCTACCTTTTGGTGACAATAGATGCTGTATCTCTATACACATCGATAAGACATGATGTGGGAATGAAAGCATGTAAATATTTCTTACAACAACGCAGCATTAAAGAAATAGAGCACACCTCAATGCTTCTACAGATGATACAGCTCTGTCTTACCAACAACATCTTTCTTTTCAACAATACCTTGTACAGGCAAGAGTGCGGAACAGCCATGGGGATTTCTTTTTCTCCCAATTATGCAAATGTGACCATGGGATATTGGGAGAAGATGGTCGCATGGAATACAACTGACCAAGAAGAACTGGACCGGATCATCTTATGGGTCAGATATATTGACGACCTTTTTCTGATTTGGAATGGAACTGATGAACAATTCCAAAAGTTTTTCACTACTTTAAATCAGAATGAGGAAGGTTTACAGTTCACCTGTTCAACAAGCAGTGAAGAAATTGACTTTCTAGACACCAAAGTATATGTCCCGGAAGGCAAATTGGAAACTACACTGTTTAGAAAAAAAACGGCGACCAATAGTGTACTCCATGGTAATAGTTTCCACCCCAAATCATTACTCAAAAGTATTCCTTATGGAGAGTACATAAGATTGAAAAGAAATTGCTCTAAACCAGAAGAAGCCGAAAAAAAGATATGTGAAAGCAGAACAAGATTCCTAGCAAGAGGATACAAGGACTATGTATTAAAAGACTCCAAAAAAAAGGTAGATAAAATCAGCAGAGCTGAAACGCTCATTGAAAAACAGAAACCCCCACAGGATAAAGATCCACCCAGATTTGTCACGACATATAACAAGGAAAGTGGCATCATTGCCAAGAAATTGAACAAATATTGGCATCTGATCAGCAGTGACCCGGATGTAGGACCTCTAGTGGACAAACACCCATCAATCACGTACAAAAAAAACACGTCTTTGCAAAATCTGCTAGTAAAAAGCTTCTTCCAAGTAAAAGAACAACCCAAATGGTGGATGGAACAGAATGTTGGCTTCAAGCCATGCACGTCATGTAAAGCGTGCAAAATAGGCAGAAAAACAAAGACAGTACGAGAACCAGATGGAAAAGAAATGGTCATTAAGCAATACATAACATGCACATCAAAAAATGTGGTGTATGTCATAGAGTGTAAATGCGGTATGAAGTACATTGGGTCGACTACATGCATGCTGAAAAAAAGAATATTGGAGCACATACGTGCTGTGAAAAACCAGAATATGTTGTATGCCACTGCCAAGCACTTGACTGCCTGTCAAAATGGGGACTGGAGAGCCATGACCTTTTTTGGACTGAAAATGCTGTCTAAAACAGAGAGAGGAGGAGACACTGTCCGTCTTTTGCGACAAATGGAATCCCGCTTCATTGTCCGCTTTCGAACGAAACAGCCCAAAGGCATGAACTTCGGAGAAGATCTCCACATACATCTTGAGTGAAAGTGAACTCAGCTTAATTTGACTTTAAGACCAGGGTACTATACCCATTACAACCCAATTTCATTACAATTTGTAAGCCATGAAACAGAGTAATTCCTGAGTAAACACTACTTGTGGCGCTGAGTACTATACTAGTGATGTTAACACACCAGTCCTTTTGTTTGTCTTATATGTTAAAAAAAAATTTTTGCTAAAAACTACATATCCCATAATGCCACTTAACGGCTAATATGGGACAGTATATAATGTGAAAGCAAAAAAGGACTCACTAACCGTGAGAAAGGCCGTGAGGCTGAAACGCGTTGGTGGAGTGTTGTGAAATAAAGCAACTTTGAAAAAGTATCCAGTTGTGCTGCCCTTTCTGTACATAATTGAATTGGGGCCTTGATCCTGCCTTTGGGTTGAGCACACGCTGGCGAGCGCTCTCATGCGGAATGGATCGAATCTGTGGATATATATATATATATATATATATATATATATTCACTGAAAAAACCATAGGTTATAGACCATATATAGTTAGGAATTAGCATTTACAAAACCTTGAAAATTCACTGAAAAAACCATAGGTTATAGACCATATATAGTTAGGAATTAGCATTTACAAAACCTTGAAAATTCACTGAAAAAACCATAGGTTATAGACCATATATCGTTAGGAATTAGCATTTAAAAAACCTTATTTTACTCACACAAAACCATTGAAATTCCATATATAGTTAGTTGCACTAACTATATATCGCGCACCCGCAATCCACTGCTGATGATGTCACATATTACATCATTCATGACATGGTCAGTGACATCACTGATGACATCACTGATGACATCTCAAATGCTGCCCCCCCCCCCCCCTCATTTCTATTAGGAGTACTCTCTCTTTGCAGATAGTGAAAGGTAGTTAACGCAGGCCAGGCCTTTGCCCCCGTTGTAATACGTCGTGCCTGCTTCTCTCTCCATTTGATTGATTGTTATCCAAGCATTTACTGTTTTAGAATTGGTTCTCTTTGGTTCATTCTCTATTTACAAACAAACACAGAGTCGCAATACTCTGTTTAGTCTTTGCAGATAACGAAAAATCGTGTAAAAAAACAAAAGGAATCGAGCAAAATCAGTAGGCCACTAATGGGATCTCTTTTTGACCTCGCTAAAATAGAAACATTAGGAACAACCCCTCATGACAAATACGAAACTAGTGAGATGAACTAAACTCCACACCATGATGGCTGCAATACAGCTCGGCTCCGCCACCCACCCCGCCCAAAATAACGATAAAGAGCGGCTGCCATGATTGCTCGCGGAATGGCCACGACGGAGCTACGAAATGGTGGTGCTCTCATGCTAACCCCAGCTTCAGTCTGAAACATCCAGAAACACTGTAGACTACCAATTCGATCAGTTCCGGTAGCGCCCCAACGTAACCCGGTAGAGAAGAACTAGCCCTCCCCTCTTTGACTGATGGTTCTTGTTGCCTGTCCCTTCTGTTGTCATTTAACAGAACTATTTAGCCTGCTGAAAGGGGTTGTGTTCCGACCGCTGGTTGGTGGAGACATTTCGACTATATTCTGGACCTGCGTTGTCGCGTAATGCGTCATATGACGCGCCGCGTTAGCGCATCCGGAAGTGATCCGGGGCGCGACGCGCAGCGCGTAACGTAAGCATAACAGGTCATGTGACTTGTTAATAAAACTTTTCATTGGTTCATTTTAGTTTTCTTATTCTAATGATGAAAAGGCTTGGTCATATGACCTAAAAATTACGCTTTTTATTACTTCCGAACATTATTTTTTCTTAAACATATATGTTATAATGTTCCAGGCTAATGTACTTTCCCGGAAAATTTACATTTGTCCTGCAAGTAAAATATATTCTTTTTTCGAGAAAAAGGGCGTTTCTTCGTCCCATGACGGAGCCGTTGAGCAAAAGAGGGTCGACCTGCTGTCTTAGTCGCCGATACGCCTGAATATGAGATTCTTATCGATCACTTTATGTTGCAGGAGTAGAAAACACAACAGCCCTTGACCATTTATCTTTACTGCGTTCCTGCGTATTATACCTTTTACCCTTCATGTAATTGGTCTGCTTTATTTCACTTGCCTTTTACTGATTCTAAAACAGTGACTATTATTAAAAAACTTTACCAATGTAAATACTACTACCATGTTTTCTTTTAAAAACCTTTATTGTGAAAATGTCAGTATACAAATACGGGCCTATAACCACGTGCGCCGGCCACGGAGCAAACTGTAATCGTATATGATGAGGAGACATTTACACTGTAGAGGAACGTAACGGGCGGGCCATTAGGTTGCAAGAACTAAGGTGTCTAACAGTTGCGGAATCGGTGGACGTACATTTTATAATTAAAATACGACAGGGCCAGTTACAATAAAATTATCTAGATATACATTTGCGGGCAAGTACCATGGGTGACGTTAATTCGAACTTTCAATAGTACAGTAATCAATAACACATCACAACTTAATATCAATAGAGATGTCGAAATATTCAATCTATTCTCGTCCCCGCCCGCCATGTGCTTCAAAACTGCATACGTATCTCGTGATATCAAGGTTGTACAACAAGTACACAACAAGGAGTTACGAGTCCCATTTATTCCGGCGCCATTTTGGGCGAGGACGGGCAGGTCCAGGATATAGTCAAAATGTCTCTACCAACCATCGACTATGATGATGTTCATATGCTGTATTTATTAGAGTAACACTCATCTGTCCACATGAAATTAATTTGCCACAATCTAAACATGTCATTTTAATCTTTAATCTTTTAATCTTCTAAATATTTGGGACCGTTTCCCTTGCCTCTGATGCTGTCAGTGCCACTTCTTTGATGAATGTACTGGCAGGTCGGGGGTTCTTCTCCAAATCTCTCTTTTATGCAGCACTATAATTAATCGGTGCCACCTCTCCATATGACGATGCATGGTATAGTTACCATAACTATATTTTTTTCGGTTCCTCTGGAGAGTACATCGTGGCAGATGAAGCGTGTAACGTACCGGGCATTTACCTTTTTTTGCATGTAGAGGAAAGGAAAAAAAATTCAAGCGTCCGAGTTCTAAGGTGTCCCAGGGCCATTTTAGTGGACCAGGCCCAAATCCAAAGAACAGGCCGCCATTTTGAGAGTCCTGTTGCAGCCGCCTGTCGCTGTAGCATCAAGAGCGGCCGAAACTCAGCTGAATGGCAACTGAAACGGTAAAGGGGCGCCCCACTACAGCAGACGAGCCTCCACCTGGGAAGGCCCGTTCACGCCGCCCCCCCCCCCCCCCTTCGGGCACCCCACGCCGTTATTCGGAGCAGTATTGTAGGATGGCCACACCAGTGCAGCAACTTGCTAGACACCACCTCGGTGGTAACCGAATCTCAGCGCCTTGTGGTGTCTTCTAGTCAGAAAATATTGTTGCGCTGCCTTTGGCCCCATTCGCACATCGGTCCGCTACTGACGCCACCTCACAGGCCAACGGGGCGCCCCACGCCGACTTTCAGCATTGTAGGATGGCCACACCAGTACGGCAACTTGCTAGACACCACCTCGGTGCCATCCGGATCTTGGCATCTCAGCGCCTAGTGGTATCTTCCATTCAGAAAATATTGTTGCGCTGCCTTTGGCCCCATTCGCACATCGGTCCGCTACTGACGCCATCTCACAGGCCAACGGGGCGCCCCACGCCGACTTTTACCATTGTAGGATGGCCACACCAGTGCGGCAACTTACTAGACACCACCTCGGTGCCATCCGGATCTTGGCATCTCAGCGCCTTGTGGTGTCTTCTATTCAGAAAATATTGTTGCGCTGCCTTTGGCCCCATTCGCACATCGGTCCGCTACTGACGCCATCTCACAGGCCAACGGGGCGCCCCACGCCGACTTTCAGCATTGTAGGATGGCCACACCAGTGCGGCAACCTAGACACTACCTCGGTGCCATCCGGATCTTGGCATCTCAGCGCCTTGTGGTGTCTTCTATTCAGAAAATATTGTTGCGCTGCCTTTGGCCCCATTCGCACATCGGTCCGCTACTGACCCCATCTCACAGGCCAACGGGGCGCCCCACGCCGACTTTCAGCATTGTAGGATGGCCACACCAGTGCGGCAACTTACTAGACACCACCTCGGTGCCATCCGGATCTTGGCATCTCAGCGCCTAGTGGTGTCTTCTATTCGGAAAATATTGTTGCGCTGCCTTTGGCCCCATTCGCACATCGGTCCGCTACTGACGCCATCTCACAGGCCAACGGGGCGCCCCACGCCGACTTTTACCATTGTAGGATGGCCACACCAGTGCGGCAACTTACTAGACACCACCTCGGTGCCATCCGGATCTTGGCATCTCAGCGCCTTGTGGTGTCTTCTATTCAGAAAATATTGTTGCGCTGCCTTTGGCCCCATTCGCACATCGGTCCGCTACTGACGCCATCTCACAGGCCAACGGGGCGCCCCACGCCGACTTTTACCATTGTAGGATGGCCACACCAGTGCGGCAACTTACTAGACACCACCTCGGTGCCATCCGGATCTTGGCATCTCAGCGCCTTGTGGTGTCTTCTATTCAGAAAATATTGTTGCGCTGCCTTTGGCCCCATTCGCACATCGGTCCGCTACTGACGCCATCTCACAGGCCAACGGGGCGCCCCACGCCGACTTTCAGCATTGTAGGATGGCCACACCAGTGCGGCAACTTACTAGACACCACCTCGGTGCCATCCGGATCTTGGCGCGTTGTGCTGCCTTCGGCCTATTCGCACATCGGTCCGCTACTGACGCCGCCTCACGTGCCAACGTATTTTCTCCGCATTTTATACCCTATGCCGCATAACAGGTCATGTGACTTGTTCATAAAACTTTTCATTGGTTCATTTTACTTTTGGTTTCCTAATGATGGAAGGCTTGATCATATGACCTAAAAATAACACTTTTCATTGGATGAAAACTTTTTTTTTTCCCAAACGATGAAAGCCCCACCTTGTTTCTGGATGTTTCAGACTGAAGCTGGCGTCAACATGAAAGCACCACCATCTCGTGGCTCCGTCGTGGTCGTTCCGCGAGCAATCATGGCAGCCGCTCCCCACCAGAAGCCTGCAGGAGTCGGGGGCCCCCAAAACTTTTGTTGAATCCTCAAGGCGGAGGGGACGCTTTCGAGAATGGGGTCCAAGACCTAGCAGACAAGCGTGCGATTTCCAAGGTGTCCCAGGGCCATTTCAGTGGACCAGGCCCAAAAAGGAAAGAGCCTGCCGCCATTTTGAGAGTCCTGTGACAGCCGCCTATCGCTGCACCGCAAGAGTGGGCGCAACTCAGCTGAATTGCGGCTTTTGACACAGTGGACCAAAAGCGGACGGAATGGCAACTGAAACGGTAAAGGGGCGCCCCACTACAGCAGACGAAACTCCACCTGGAGAGGCCCGTTCACGCCGCCTCCCCCCCCCCCCCGGGGCGCCCCTCGCCGTTATTCGGAGGGCGGCAACTTACTGGACATCGCCTTGGTGCCATCGTTCTGCTGCCTTGGAACTATTCGCACAACAGACCGCTACTGATGACCCACCCCCCGCGACGCCCCACGCCGGATACCGAAATCAGTGCGGCACCCAGGCAACATCACCTGGGTGCCGTCCAGAAATCTGGACGTTGTGCTGCGTTGGGACTATTCGCACAGCCGACCGCTACTTCCTTCATTTTCCCTAAAAATGTTTAAATGTTTTTACTGTTTTTGTTTTGTTGTATATATTTATAACTTATTAAAGTTTTATAATCTTACTACTTTGTTGGAGTGCTATATATTTTTAATGTGACACATAATTGTAAAAACTTTGATGTAAAAAGAGTCATCCCTGGAATCTTCCGCTTCAGGCTTGGTCCCCTCCCCAATCACAATACAGGATGGTTTTCAGATAGTAGGAACGCGTGTGCTGTGACGGATCTCATCGGGTGTGGGCCTTGATCTACTATAACTCCTTTGAAGAGGGGTGATTCTTTACAGCTGGGGCCATAAACTACATCTGCAGGGCTAGCTGATAGCCTAGGACCGGCCTGGACAATCGGACACAGAGGAAAAGGAGTGTGAGAGGGTGCGGTAGTGAATAGGGCGAAAGGGAGGTGTCGGGCGGGCACAGGGTGTGATTCTCAGGGAAGAGCAGCGCAGATGGGGGGAGGTTTATTACCCATGCATAAGACAGAGAGCGGGGGTGACCAGTGCTGCCTGGGGGAGATGCTTGCGAGGGTGGGGAGCCATGCTAAGGATCGACAGCGTACAGAGAGTGGGTCTGGTCAAGGCATCTAAAATGGCTGCCGTGCACGACAAAAGTGTGGCATTTGAAAAAAGGCAAGATGGCGCAGACAATGTTTTTCAACACTTCCTGATTTCCTTCGAATCGAACGTTAACAGACGTTGGGGCATATTACCAAAGTTAAGCGATATTTATCCCTAACGATGCTTAGCAACGAATTTTTTACCGCTAAGCATCGTCAGAAATTATCGCAGATAAACCTTGCTATTATCAAGGTTTATCGCAAATGCGATGAAAAACGACCGCAATGCATTAATATCGCTGAAAAGTCAGCGATATTCATGCATTACCGAGCTAATGCTCTTAGCCATGTTATCCACCTCCCATTGGATAACATGGCTAAGAACTGCTCAGGGCAGGTGGTAGCTTTTGGAGATATTCGCGCTTAGCGCGAATATCTCCAAAAGTTGGTAATAGGAGATAGCGATGTTAGCGACTGTTTCCAGTCGCTAACATCTTGGCATGCCCACTTTGCATGTCATTAGTGATAAATATCACTGACATGCAAAGTGGGGCCCAAGATGGTCGCTATCTCCTACTAGCGGTCGCTAACTGGTGTTAGCAACAGCTAGGTAATACAGAGATAATTTTATCTCCGCGAAGCGGAGCGCTGTTACAGATATATATCTTTTTTTGAACGTTAATTTCTCAAAATCCACTGAAGCACATATATTGAGACCTAGCAAAGGCACATCGAGCTACCAGTCCCTACAATTTTGCCAAGTTTCGTGCAAATCCATTCAGCCGTTCGATTATTATTATTTATTTTTTTTTGCCCCGCGGGGCCCTTTTAAAACCTCCACATCAAACCTAAGAGGTCAAGGAGGATCTACTATGCCCCCTTATGGTCATTTGCCCCTTCGCTTTGGCCTCCTCTTGTCTCTCGATCCTACCGAGAGACAAGATGGCGGCCGCTACGGACTGTTTGCAATGTTTACAGACGCCGGAGAACCAATCAGCTTCGCAAAGCTCCGTTACGCGAAAAGTACGCGAAGCGGAGCGCTGTTACAGATATATATCTTTTTTTGAACGTTAATTTCTCAAAATCCACTGGAGCACATATATTGAGACCTAGCAAAGGCACATCGGGCTACCAGTCCCTACAATTTTGCCAAGTTTCGTGCAAATCCATTCAGCCGTTCGATTATTTATTTATTTATTTTTTTTGTCCCGCGGGGCCCTTTTAAAACCTCCACATCAAACCTAGAGGGTCAGGGAGGATCTACTATGCCCCCTTATGGTCATTTGCCCCTTCGCTTTGGCCTCCTCTTGTCTCTCGATCCTACCGAGAGACAAGATGGCGGCCGCTACGGACTGTTTGGAATGTTTACAGACGCCGGAGAACCAATCCGCTTCGCTTCACAAAGCTCCGTGACGCGAAAAGTACGCGAACTGGAGCGCTGCCTGGTCCGCTGTTACAGATATATATCTTTTTTTGAACGTTAATTTCTCAAAATCCACTGGAGCACATATATTGAGACCTAGCAAAGGCACATCGGGCTACCAGCCCCTACAATTTTGCCAAGTTTCGTGCAAATCCATTCAGCCGTTCGGGCTAAAAGTGAGGCCAACCGCCCTATGGAAAACTCAATGTTAAAAACACGTTTTGGGACCCCCCTTTTTTCTCGGCCCCCCCTTGACGAACCCCCCCCCCAAATTTTCAGGGGCTGCTCAGAAACAAAATGTTCCATTTTCCTGAAAATTTCAGCCAATTCCGTCCACAAACGCCAAAGTTATTAGACATAGAATTTTCAAAAATCCCATAGAGAAAAAATCCTAACTATATATACCTACTGGCGACCGCCAGTAGGTAATATATATATATATATATATATATATATATATATATATATATATATATATATATATATATATATATATATATATATATATATAATATAAATACACACACACACACATATATATCTTTTTTTCTCATACCAATGCAGACCCCACATAGTAGGCTAAATAATGCAATAATAGAACAAATACTTGCAAACACATAATGAATATATGAACCACGGTAGGGCAAGTATTACTTGAACGCCTTTTAATGAGTACAACTCATGAAAACTGCAAAAAGAGCAGACATTGTTAGCCTACAGGCTGCATAGTAAGCCAATAGCATAGAAAATGAAAGCAATTATACAAAAACTGGCACCGTGCCTTTAAGGCAGCCATGACCCCTAGCTTTCCCTCTTGCATCAGGGGTGACAGTTAGGTCAGTTGTTCTTTGCGGAGCCAAAGGTTAGGACACAAAGATAAAGCTTAACCAAACAAGGAAAACCAGTCTCATTGGCCTGGGGAGGCGGTTGGGTTGCTTATGAATTTGATGAGGATACCCCTGGAAGAGAACTAGGATTACAGGTAAATAACTTATCCTTCTCTTCCAGGGGATCCTCATCAATAGTAATAACCACTGAATAGAATAGCGAGCCCATCTTCTGGCTGCGGGCAAATGACGGATTGACCCAATAGACAACCATAACTATTAGTGTTTGAACAGATTCCTCAAGGAGGCTTGGCCTACTTGGGTGTCTGTTCTGGTATCTGAATCAAGATAATAGTGTCTTGTAAATATATGTACAGATCTCCAGGTAGCTGCTTTACAAATTTCAGAAATCTGTACATTATTGAGGAAAGCAGTTGTAGCCCCTTTTCCTATAGTGGAATGAGCCTGAGGGTAGTCCCAAGTGTGCTAACTGGTAAGCCAATTTGATACATGAAACTATCCATCTGGAGATGGAAAGCTTAGAGGCTGGAAACCTGTTCTGATTGAACCATAATTAATGAATAGTTGATCAGAATTTCTTATCGTTTTGGACCTGTCCGAACAGAATTTAAAAACCCTCTTCAGGTGTAACGAGTGGAGTGACCTTTCAGTTGGAGTAGAGGGATTAGGAAAAAAGGTCGGCCGTGAAACGGTTTGGTTGACAGGGAAATCTGACACCACCTTTGGAAGGAAGAAGAGGTGTGTTCTTAAAAACAACTCTATTTAAATGGAACACTGTGTAAGGCTCTTTTGAGCAGAGAGCTTGAATCTCGCTCACCCTGCGATCTGAGGTAATAACCACTAGGAAAGCTACCTTCCACGTAAGGTGTTGAAGGGTTGCTTTGTGGATAGGCTCAAATGGGGGACCCATCAATTTAGATAGAACCAAGTTCAATTCCCAGGGGGGGGAAGGAGGCTGAACAGGAGGATTGATCTTCTTTAGACCTTGTAAAAAATCCTTCAGTACCTGTAGCTGACAAAAGGATGGGAGAAGGAGAATGCCTGTATGCCATAATGGCAGCCAGGTGCACCTTAATGGAAGCGAACTTGAGGCCTGCCATCGCTAAATGAAGGAGATATGGTAAAATCACTTCCTCCTGCCCTTTGGTAGGATTACAAATATTTTGTACACACCATAAGAAAAACTTTTCCATTTACAAGGATTGGAGTGCCTTGTGGAGGACCTTCTAGCTTCTTTCAAGATGGTCATGCAGTCATTAGGAAGCCCTAAAGGACAATACTGGACGATCTCAGGAGCCATGCTACCAAAATTCAGTGAGGGAAGGATGGGGTGATAAATCCTCCCGTTCATCTTGGACAGCAAGTCCGGTCTGCACGGCAGTCTCCAGTGTGGGCATTCTGACAGGTGCAGAAGGTCCGAGTACCACCATTGTCTGGGGCAGTCCGAAGCGATCAGAATCATCCTTGGGTCTGAGTGTGAGAGTTTGGTCACCACCTTTGGGATGAGTGGAAGAGGTGGAAAGGCGTACACAAATGCCCCTGACCAGCTGATCAAAAGGGCATTCCCGTTCGACCCTGGTCTGTAGTACCTTGAGGCAAAGTCTCAGCATTTTTTGTTTGTGTCGTCCGTGAGCAGATTGATGCTTGGACGACCCCATTCTTGGAAAATATCCTCATCAACTTTGTTGTTTAGAACCCAGTCCTGCTGGTCTTCGAAGTGCCAACTGAGAGTGTCTGCCTGTAAATTCTGCTCTCCCGGTAGGTGTACTGCTGTAATCGATAGATTTCTCGCCAAGAGACAATGCCAGAGGGCCTGAGCTTCCAGCGATAGAGTCCTTGATCGAGTCACTCCTTGTTTGTTCAGGTAGTACATGGTGCTCGTATTGTCCGTCTGTACTAGAATGGAATTGGTTTGAATCGAAGGGAGGAAAGCCTTGAGAGCCAGATGCACCGCCCTCAACTCCAGCATGTTGATGTGGTACAACTGTTCTTTTGTGATGTAATAAGTAGTTACGAGGGACAATTCTACTTTGATTATCTTTGAACGGAGAGGTGGAGGATACGCTGTTTGTAACGTGACAGGATTACCGCAGGTGGGAACTAGGGATATGAACGTTCTCAAAAAGTAGATTCAGTTAGTTGTAAACTAGGGAGGACATCGTAGAGGCGGCATTTGCAATTTATTTTGTGTTTTATTAACGCAATGATGGTAAGGTTGCACTTTATTTAGGTTTACACTTTAGGCTATGGGGCATTGCGCAATAGGTTGGGGTCGAGAAATGAAGGATGGGGGATGATTGGCACGGGGCACACAAAGGGATGATGATATTTGTTTTGGTAACACTGAAATGTTTCATTTGAAGGGTAGGAGTTACAACAAGAAAGTATTGTTAATTTATTGCTGCTGTATATGAACGATTCTGGTTGGCTGATACATATTCATTAACTATTACAGATACCCCTGACGAAGATCAATTATGATCAAAATGCATTGGGTGAATTTAAATGTCAATGGAGGATTCGAGTTTCTTGAAACGTGCTTGTGATTAGGTCTGGATGGGCAATTCTAAAGCAAACAAAATACATGAAATTATGGAACCTCGTACCTTTGATGTGATAGACAAAAACTGAAAAGAGCATAAATAAACGGACTGAACTTTTTGATGACTTTTGATTACTTTTCAAGTACGTGCATAATGTGAATCACAAATGTGTATAAGGCTGTGCAACTCTTAAATGATGCGCACAGCGCGCATCACATCTTTTTTCAACTGTTCTTTTGTTGACCATTGACCTTGCATCTGGAGAGACCCTGTGTAAGCTCCCTAACCCTGGAGGGAGACATCCGTGATCAAAGATTGGGAGGGAGGAGCCTAATGGAATGGAACTCCAACCAGAAGATTTTCTTGTCTCATCCACCATGGTATTGATGCTCTGGCTGCGTGCGACAGGTGTATCCTGTCTTCCCACCGAGCCGTTCTTTGATCCCACTAGTCCTCCAGATCCTGTTGTAAGGGACGCATTCTGAACCTGGCACTAGGTACCAGAAAGATGCATGATGCCATTGATCCTAGAAGGGATGCAATCTGACAGACCGAAGGTAAGTTGTTGCATAGGATCTGCTTGCCCTTCAGTGCGAAAACAGTCTCTCCTCCGAAGGAAACACTTTGCCTATTGCGGAGTCTATTGTTTCCCCCAGATAATGAATTCTTTGTGTGGGTCGCTGAATCGATTTTTCGAAGTATACGTGGAGACCCAGCTGCTGGCAAAGGTCTAGACATTGTTGAGAATTGTTTCTCACGCTCTGGTGGGAGGAACCTTTCATAAGCCAGTCGTCGAGATAGGGGTACACAAAGATGCCCTTGCGTCGTAGAGCAGCTGCTACTACTGTCATGCACTTCGTGAACACTCAGGGAGCTGATATCAACCCGATGGACAGCACCCTGAACTGATAATGGGAGTACCTCACCAGAAAACGCATGAACTTCCAGTGATGAGGAGTGATTGAGACATGAAAGTATGCATCTTGCAGACCCAGCGAACACATCCAGTCTCCCTGTTGTAGATGTGGATATATTTGATGAAGAGACAACATGCGAAGCCTTTCTTTTCTGAGAGACTTGTTCAGTGTTGGAAGTCCTAGAATAGACTTTAGACCCTTTTTCTTTACTGGGAAGTATCTTGAGTATATTCCTTGACCTCGTTGTGATGCAGGGACCTTCTCGATGGCTGACTTTCTTAGAAGGATAGATACCTACAGCTGCAGTAGTTTTAACTGGTGGCATGCTGCTTTCGCTGGTGGGATCGAGGGAGGCTGATGCTGAAAACGTATAGAGTACCCATTTTGCAGCGTAGTCAACACCCACTGGCTTCTTGTAATACTCTGCCACTCCTCCAGATGACTGGCAATACTTCCCCCTACTGGAGTGGAAAACAGTGATGGAGGAAGCGGACACTCATTGTTTAGTTGGTGTTTTTGCTGAGGTAGTCGACTGAGGAGGGTTTCCCCTTCCTCTGGGGGTACGACAACCCTGGTACTGGGACTTCGATTGACCCTGCTGCTGCTGTTGCCTCTGCCAATTAGGGGTTTGAACCCTCTGACGGAAGGGTCGCCAATCCTAGGGCCTGTAACGGCACAGGAACTCTTTCCTCTTCTCAAGTCCGACCGCCTTCAGAGTATCGAGTTCTGACTTCATCCTCGACATTGCCTCGTCAGTGTGAGTGCGAAACAAGGATGAGCCAGTGAAAAGGAGATTGAGAATCCGGGACTGCGCTTCCAGTTTAAGTGCAGTAAGACGGAGCCAGGATGATCTTCTGGCACTGATTCCATGTGCATAAGAATGCGCAGACAGCGTCGCTCTATCAGCTGCGGCGCGGATCACTTGGTTTGCCACCAAGCTGCCTTCTTGCACAATTTACTCAAAATCTCTGCGGTCTTCCCTTGGCAGCTTCTCTGTGAACTTGTACAGGGAGTCCCACAAAGATCTGTCATAGCGACCCAACAGGGATGAAGCGCTGGAGACTTTCATCATGGAGGCTGACGTGCCACAGACTTTTCTCCCCCATGCATCCTGTGCTCTGCTATCCTTATCCGGTGGAACTATAGATGAGGAGGCTACTGCATGCGTTTTCTTGGCCGCAGCTATATTAACAGAATCTGGTGGAGGATCAGATCTGAGGAATAAAGGGTCTTCTGCAGGCGCCTTTATTTCTCCACCATTCTTGCTGGCGCAGACTTGAGAGTCGCTAGTGTTAGAAAAATGTTCATTACAGGCTGGGGCAGACCAGGGACCAGAGGTAGCAATGGCAATGGCTTGGCTGCTGATCTATAATGCAAAGTCTTGAATATGACTGAGGACAAGAATTGCTGAGTAGGCATAGAGATGTTTAATTTGTTTGCCCCTCTAGATAGAACATCATGAAAAGTAATGATATCCTCCACCAGAGGGATTCTCGACGGTGGGATGTCTGTTAGAGTCGGGGAATAGTGCCTCTTTGAGAAATGGGTGGAAGAGGGTGAACTTGTTGGAGACCTGTGTCTTCTCCTTTTCTCTCCAGACCTGGATCTTCTTCTTGAAGATCGAGCAGGAGTATTTGTGCGATCTCTAACCCTCGATGGAGTAGTAGGAGAGAGATCGCTGCTTGCACGAGACGGGTTATAGGAGACCTGTGTAAAGGGCTGGAATAGTCCTGAGCACCTTCCTTTTGTGGAGCGTCAGCTTTCTGCCAGTTATGCAAAGGTAACAACCATTGGGGAGAGAGGTGTACTGATGGAGATTTTCGCCTCTCTTCCCAAACAGGAGCCTCCTGTGAACGTGAGCGATGTGCAGATGGAGATTTCTGCTTCTCCATTCTTCCAGGATCCTCAGCTGGACGGGTTTGTACAGGTGAAGAAGCCTGGCTATGTGACGTTGAAATGACCACCAGTGATCTTGAGGAAGAGAAACAAGACCGGCTTTTATAACGTGTGGTAAGATTCTGCTCTCGACGTTGGTGATGGCGATGAAGAAAAACTCACTGAGCTTGAGCCCGTTGCAGATTTGTGCTTCAACGTCGAACGTCCAAGTCTGGACGCCGACGGAGATCTTTGTCTCGGCGGTGAACGTTGCATCGACGGAGACCGCTGTCTCGCCGCTGAACGCCATCGTGGTATTTTCGACGGAGTCCTCTGCCTCAACGTATTTCGTCTTCGTGATGCTATCGACGGAGACCCCTGCCCCCCGGCGAGCAGCGTTTAAGGGCAGACAGGTCATGTTTGCAAGACTTTATGAGCAGCCCAGGGGCAAAGGACACTTTCCAGACCCACTGGGGTTTTAATTTTGAAAGATATGCACACTGAAATTGAGTAGCTCACTGGAGTGGTATGAACGGCACTACAAATACCAGCAGGCTCCGCGGTAAGCCGACGCCCACTGTGGCAGGTGTTCAGAGTTACAAAGGAAGCTGGTGCTCGAGGCAGTGTGTTTGAAGCCTCTGAAGAAATGCTAAAGCAGCATGAAACGCGTCAGGCTATGATGATATTTGGACTGTTTTTCCTTTCCATGGCGCTGTGTTTTGCAAATAAATACAAAGATATACCTACCTGCATGTTGGCTCTTCCAAATGGGGCAACCTTAGTTGTGCATTTGTTTACGGCCGGTCCCGGTCGTGGAGGAGCTCTGCCACTCAGCAGTGGACCGAGCTGCAGTCAACCAGCGAGCAGCGTTTAAGGGCAGACAGGTCGTGTTTGCAAGACTTTATGAGCAGCCCAAGGGCAAAGGACGCTTTCCAGACCCACTGGGGTTTTAATTTTGAAAGATATGCACACTGAAATTGAGCAGCTCACTGGAGTGGTTTGAACCGCACTACGATTACCAGCAGGCTCCAGGAGAGCCGACACCCACTGTGGCAGGTGTTCGGAGTTACAAAGGATGCCGATGCTCGAGGCAGTGTGTTTGAAGCTTCTGAAGAAAGGCTAAAGCAGCATGAAACACGTCAGGCTATGGTGATATTTGGACTGTTTTTCCTTTCCATGGTGCTGTGTTTTGCAAATAAATACAAAGATTTACCTACATGCATGTTCGCTCTTCCAAATGGGGCACCCTTAGTTGTGGATGTATGTGTGTGTGTGTGTGTGTGTGTATATATATATATATGTTTTTCATATACAATTTGTATTATTTCCGGGGTCCCCGCGCATGGGCGAGAATAATCAGTGCTTACGACTATTGATGAGGATCCGCTGGAAGAGAACTGTAGTTATTGGTAACAACTGTGCAACTCAAATTCTTTGGCAGTCTATTTCATTTTTACATGTTACAGAAGCATTTGTGGTGGCTCGTTTTTTATAAAGGTGTCACTCTACTCACTATTTTTGCAGGTCAGGTTGAGAAAGGATCTAATAGGACCCTGTATCCAATACCATGATCCTAATTCTCTGAGGTTGGAGTGACGACCTGTGAGTTCTTAGAGCATACCGAAGATGAGTAAATAGATTTACAACTAAGTAACATTACCTTCATCAGAATTGAAACGTTTGTAGTTTATTTTGCTTGAAGTAAGATTTTCAAAGCATTACCAGAGAAATGAAAGTAGTAGGTGGGAATTAAGCCGCCTTTAGTGGAGATGTGAGTGAGTCAATGAGGACTCGAGCTACATGTTTAGCTCAGCCCAATGTTCTTGAACATTCTCAAGCAGAAAACCAGTGGTTTACTAACATCTGCCTTGTGCCACCATCATGCCTTACCTCTCCAAGACAACTCCCTTCCCCACCAGCCGGGTGCAGCAATAGTGGCGCAGCTGTCTTTCTATGTTTTGTATAAATCTTTTTATTAGTCAAATAATACATCAAATACTAAACAAGCAAACAATATTTTTCAGTATTGGTAGTCTCCATACATATCCAAATTAAACACCATAATAATAAAACTTAGATAATCAGGAACTGCACTCCAATAGTGACACCCGAGTATTGGGACAATGGCATAGATTCATCAACCTAAATTGCGATCGCAATAGCTGCGAAACAGCTATTGCGATCGCAATTACGGCTCCCGCAATTCATCAAGCAAAAAAACAGTAAATTGCGAATTCGCAAACATAAATTCGCAGAATCAATGTGGAACCCCCTAAGCGAATCTGTAACAGCGATTTTCCACTTATTCTGCGAATTAATTTGCGAATTCGCAAATAAATCGCAAATACAATTCATCAAGCATCACAAATTGCGAGAAAAAAAACAAATCGCTAAATGCGAGTCGCAATTTAAGGAGAAGTCAAGCCAGGGGGTAACCATGAAGTTCAATTGGAAAAAAAATAATTCTAACAAGAAACAGGGGCGGGGTAAAACAAACACACTTAAGGAGACACAGTAGGAGCATGAGGACATTCACAATGCCAGGTCTATACATCGTGGCAAGGTGGCTGAGGCTCCAGGCTGCAGCCCGGAACCAACGCAGGATCCAGGAGCGCATCTTCCGGCTGCGGATAACACTCCTGGGCTAGACTGAAGAGGAGATCTACTCCAAATACCGGCTAAATGGGGCAATGATAACAAAGCTCATCCGAGACCTTGACCCACTGATGCAGCACCCAACAAGGAGGACCAATGCCGTGCCCACCCATGTCCAGGTCCTGTGCTGCCTGCACCTCCTGGCCTCCGGAAGCTTTCAGGGGATAGTTGCATATGCAGGGGGGATCTCCCAGAGCACACTGTCACGCTGCCTACGGAGTTTCCTGGACGCCATGCTGTGCCGGATATACAACTACATAACCTTCCCAACCACCCAACAGGACTTAAACCAAACAAAGCTTGACTTCTATAACACCACGCAATTCCCCCATGTAATTGGCTGCATTGACTGTACCCACATCTACATCTGCCCACCCGCTGAGACAGAATACATGTACCAGAACCGCAAGTCCTACCACTCACTAAACATCCAGAGGGTCTGCAATGCAAAGACATTCATCACCGACATAGTGGCCCAATACCTGGGGAGCACGCATGATTCGTTAATCTTCAGGCACAGCGGCATACACACCCGCTTGGCCAGGGGTGACTTTGGCGAAGGACATAAATGTAAATGTAAATGTAAATGTACAGGAATTTATATAGCGCAAATCACCAAGCGGTTTCTAAGCGCTTGCTTAGGGAACCCGTCCTGGTATTCCCCTGTGAGATAACCCCGGCAGGGTATCCGCAAGGTGAAAGCCAGGCATCCCACCGCGAGGGGCCGTTGTGGAGATTAAGCAAGCTATTGCCCAGAGTCGCGGAGTGTGAACCCATGAATCGAGTAGGCACCGGAGCGAGAATTGTCGAGTCCATGGACATTTTAGGACTCAAGACCCCGGCGAGCCGGGAATTGAACCCTGGTCCCGGGCTGACCTCTGCTTCCAGGTCTGCCTCCTCTAACCAGTGAGCCACACTTCTCCACATCTCCTAGGTAAGTACACATGCCCACATACAGTATGTCAAGACCATGTAGCTGCGCATAACAGGCACTGACCCTCTGCTCCCATCCTTCAGGTGACAGCGCCTACGGCCTCCGTGAGTACCTCCTCACCCCATACCTCAACCCTGCAATACCACAGGAACGGCGTTACAATGCTGCGCACATTTACACAAGAAATGTAATTGAGCAGATATTTGGGATGTTAAAGAGCCGATTCCGCATCCTACACAAGACTGGTGGGGCCCTCAAATACCAGCCTGAGGTCTGCTGCCGCATCGTGGCTGTGTGTGCCATACACCACAATATTGCTACCAAGCGGAGGATACCTGTGGAGATCTCTGGTAGTGAGTCGGAGGGGGACAACCGGCCACCTGCACATGTGCATCATGCACGCGGGGAGAATCCTGCAGAAAGATACAGGCGCCGCAACAACATTACACAGAACTATTTCTAGTACACCCATACACCGCACACAACACTGCACTCATGCATGCCACATGAAATAATGACATGAGTAATATTTGAATTCAAAATAAATTCTCATTCTATATTTTGAACAAGATCTAGAACTTATTTGTATTTCACAAACAACATAACTGCTGTATTGCATCATACGGTAGCAGACGGGGCAGGACGACTTGGTCATTTTACAGGTACCATTGTATTTTTAGTTGTATAATGTGTTATTCCTACTCGTCCGAGACCCTTTCCGATCTTCGCCCGCCGATTGGGCGCTGCCATTCTGTTTTTCCGGGCCATCGGGCATTAAGAAAAGGTTGTCAGGTCTGTGGCTGGCGAGCCCCTTTATATAACAGACCTAGTCATCCTTATCCAGAGACTACTCTTACTTGTCTACTTCTCAACACTCGTTCTCTTGGATGCCATGCTTTAGATAGATGGAATTTGCTCGAGAACTCTGATATATCTTGCCTTTATCTCACCGAGACATGGCTGAGTGACTCCTCTGCACCAGACTTAGCGAACGCCATTCCACCGAATTACTCTATTATTAGGAGAGATAGAACATCTGGGCGTGGGGGTGGTGTAGCTATTATTGTTAACAACCAATTGCGCTGCACTACCTTCCCGGTAGATAATATTCAGAATACGGAGGCACTTGGCTTTACTCTTCATTTGTCTCCTCAGTATGCTTGTACTGGTATTCTGGCATATCGTGCTCCTGGTCCTTTAGGCTCTTTTGTGGACGAGTTACAGGTTGCGTTATCGGTGCCATGTCTTAAATCTAAACATTGTCTATTGTTAGGCGATTTGAACATACACATGGACGAGGTCGCGAATCCCGACACAATAAAATTGATGGAGGTTACTGCAACTTTAGGATTTACTCCATTTATACACGATTCCACACATAATAAGGGCCATATTCTGGACCAAGTTTTTTCCACGGTTATGATTAATGCACTTGCCCCTCAACCCGTATTATGGTCGGATCATTTCTTAATTACTTTTAGTCTTTCTAGTATTTCTCCTGCCAGATTGAATTCTGTGACTCCGGCTAAACGTCTGTTTAGGCCTTTCCACCTGTTATCTAGTGAAACGTTACTTCAGGCTTTGGCACGGTCACCTTGCACTTTGTCCGGTAATGTGGAAACTGACCTACCCATTTATACGGAATGGCTCACAACCACACTGGCGGATCTCGTGCCCGAGAAAGCCGTTGAATCTAGAAACAAACGTGCTTCTGCTCCTTGGTTTTCATCTAAGCTTAAAGAAGCTCGCCAACATTGTAAGAGAGCAGAAAGAATTTGGAGAAAAGACTATCACCCTGATGAGAGAGTAAAACTTAAAGATCTGACAAGATCCTATCATAAAATGATTTGGAGTGAAAAAAAAGCTTATTTCGAACGTCGGATAGATGATTCGGACAATTCTTGTAAGGAGATTTTTAAAATTGTTAGAGACTTTACTTCGCCATCTTTGGCCATTCCTGTTCAGGGTCATTCTAAGTCTTGGCTAGATGAACTTGCACATTATTTTGTTGACAAAATAACTAGCATCCAAGCTGACCTTGCCATTTACTCTAAACAGTCTCGGGTTGTTGACCCTGACGCTCTTCTTTCTGTTAACCCCATTCTTGGGGAATTTCCGCAGTTAAGCCCTGCCGCTTCATTAGACTACCTGACAGGCTTGAAATCGGGCTCCCCTCTAGATCCTTGCCCGGTCTCTTGTCTTAATAAAATAGCCTTTGCGCTAAATGGACCCATAAACTCCATTCTGAATTCTTCACTATCGTCTGGCATTGTCCCACAGGCCTGGAAGAGTGCTCTCATTCTTCCATTAATTAAAAAACCAAATCTTGATCCCATCATACACGCCAACTATAGGCCTATCTCTCTCCTCCCCGCTCTGGCGAAGGTGGCGGAAAAGCATGTGCACCGATCTATCTCGGATTTCATCGAGAATAACAACTTGTTGCACAGTACGCAATCTGGGTTTCGTGCGAATTACAGCACAGAGACCGCATTGCTGGAAGTCACCACCGCCATCAGAGAGGTCTTAGACTCGGGAGGCAAGGCCATGTTGGTTATGTTAGACTTGTCGGCGGCGTTTGACACCGTCCCCCATGATACCCTCCTAATTCGACTCTGGGAGTGTGGTCTTAGGGGGACGGTGTGGAACTGGCTTAAGTCATTTCTAGCCAGCCGTCGGCAAACGATCTGGGCGCCACCTCACTCCGCAGCTATGTCAGCCCTGGAAGTGGGGGTCCCTCAGGGGTCTATTCTTAGTCCCCTGCTTTTCAACATCTTTATGGCCCCCCTTGCAGAGGTTGCGGAGTCGTTTGGCGCTCAGATCGTGTCTTACGCTGATGACACCCAGCTCTTGTTCACTCAGAACAAGAACGAGATGTTTGATGGGACTCGTATCAGAGGCTGCTTAGAAGCAGTCTTTGATTGGTTCAAGAGACACGGCCTGAAATGCAACTCCGACAAATCGGAGCTGCTTTTTTTCGGGTGCGTCTCTGAACCAAACTGGAAAAGTTGGTGGCCTCAGGATCTTTTTCCCCCTGCCAATGCTAGCACCAAGGCTAAAAATCTGGGCATCATTGTCGACAACGAGCTGACTTTTGGACCCCAAATAGCCTGTCTTGCTGGGAAATGCTTTGGTATCCTGAGGATGCTCAGGAAATTCCTCCCTTTGATTTCCGTGAACCATCGCAGGGTTATCGTCCAAGCATTGGTAGGGTCACGTATGGATTATGTTAACGTCCTTTATCTGGGTCTTCCCAAATATCTAGTAAGGAGACTTCAGGTTGTGCAAAACTCAGCCGCTCGGGCTATCTATGGTCTTCCTAGAAGAGCTAGTGCCTCTAATTTGCTGAAGGAATTGCACTGGCTCCCTATAGCCAAAAGGGTGCTGTTTAAGAGCTTGACGTTAACTTACAAGGCTCTTCATGACTTGGGCCCCAGGTACATTAAAAAGCGTCTTGTTTTGTATAAACCGAGCAGAGCTCTTCGTTCTGCCTCCTTGTTTCTAATGTCCGTTCCTTCCATCAAACGAACTAGACAAGGGGGGCGCTCTTTTCACTACCTGGCCCCACACGCGTGGAATAAATTGCCTCTTGCTCTTAGACAAGCCCCCAGCCTGATGCCCTTTAGAAAGGCCTTAAAAACCTGGCTTTCTACTTATGAATTGTGAAGTCTTTTAATTTCAGTTATGTTTCCTTTCCAATAAAGGTCCTCTTCGCCAAAGCGCCGGGACACTCCATTGCGAGTAGCCGTTTGCGCTATAGAAGAGCCCAATTAACATAACATAACATAACAGCCAATTGAATGCAGAGCAGGCGTGCTTGGTACATCAGCATGGCACTGCTGCTAATGTTCAGCCATTCACTGGCACCTCCTGCCGGACGCACCCTGTCGCCTCTCCGAATCCACGTCGGCATTGTCCGGCCGTGATGCTGCACTGGGCCTGGTACTGCGGCGCCGTTCTGATGCCACCGGCACAGACAGGCTGCTAAGGATGGATGTGCCCTCACTGGCATCATCACCCCCCTTGCATGGGCATGGCCACACACCTATTGGGTTTTGGATAGAGGGCCCTTGCAACATCCTGGCTGCATTGCACCATTTGAATTTGCATTGCCAGGGATCGGCGTGACAGTTGGGATGTTGCATTCCCGATCAGGTGGTTTAACCAGGTATATGCTGATAGCCGGGTCAGCAGCTGGCGGCGGGTGATGTCCTGCTGCGACACCATTAGTTGGCTGTTCTCCTTAACCCCTTCGGCGCTCATGACGAGCTCAGCTCGTCATGGAGTTTCCATTGACTTCAATGGAAATTACATGGCAGAACATCAGGGAGCTTAGCATCCAAGTGGTTAACTGCAGCAGTCAACTCCTGCACACTTTCGGTTAGCTGATTCACATTGCATGCAGTTTTGTACAGCTGCAGCTGCATGGCTGCCATGTGCTGTGCCGCTTGCGGTGCACAGCTAGCATCCGGCGTTCGATCCCTAGCCCTGGATCTTGGGCCTGTTGCTCCATCTCAGCTCGTTTGCCCCCGTTGCGCTGCTGCCTCAACCGGCCGCTTGCCTGCGACCGCACAGTGGCTGTGCAGCGTGTCTGCCTCCTGGGTGGTGGTGGGGCCTGTTCCACTGCCATGCGTGACGCATGGGGTGTTTGCACTCCTCCTGTGGCTGCAGGGGTGGCCCTGTTCGCATGTGGAGGTGGTGGTACTGGTGCAGGTGCAGGTGTGTGTGACAGTCCAGGTTGTGGGGCAGGATGGCTCTCTCCCTCCGTCTCCTCTGGGGTCTCCTCGATGTGGAGTGCCTCGCTGTCTGTTGTCTCTGCTTCTGCAGCACCTGTGATGTAAATGGGTGCATGATTATTGATATGAATCTTGCACATGGGATGTTGCAACATGCATGCAGGCTTGCATTCCCTGACTGGCTTTAGGGATATGTTTCACTTGACAGTTCTGGCTGTGTGTGGCTATCAGGGAACTATTGTCATACTACAGGTCCCACAATGCAATAGAGCGTTTCTGATATGCAGGGACTGTATTACTGGGGTTGTCAAATGGCTAGCTCGGGGGGCATGGGCATTCTTAGGGGACGGGGCCGTAGTTGCATGGCTCATACCTTGTGATTGTTGTGTGGGTCGGGAGGTGTCCAGCCGAGTGACCCCCACGCAGGCTGCAGGGTTGATGGTGTCCTCAACCAGGTCTTCAAGTGGTGTGTTGGCGGCAACTGTGGGGTCTCCTCCTCCCGTGGCATGTTGCTCCCCCAGCCTCTCTGCTAGGCGCTCCTTGGCACGCCCTCTGAGGTCATACCACCTCTTCTTCAGGTGATCAATTGACCGCTGGGTCACTCCTACGGCGTTTAACTTCGCCCTGATGCGCAGCCAAATGCGCCTTTTGTCGGCCTCAGGCACCTTTCTGGATAGCTTCCCAAAAAGCTTATCATGGTCCCTGCTGACTTCCTCAATCAGGAACTCCAGGTCCTTTTCTGAAAACTTTATTTTTCTTTTCCTGCCAGTTTCACTGGCTCCTGCTGCATCCTGGGACATTCTGGTGTTGGATGTCTGTTCTGTTTTGGGGCTGCAAGGTGTTTCTTCTAGAGCTCAGGGCTGTGCCTCCTCCTCTCTCCAGCTCTGTGTTCAGAATGAGTAAGGGAACTGCCTACTTCCTGGTTGTGATGTCATCATGGTGCTCAAAATGCGACTTCCCGTTTCTGCGATCTCGCAATTTGCGAGATCACAATTTGCGATTTCGGTAATTGCGAAATCGCAATTTCAGGTTGGAAAAACAGGAGATTCTGCGATTTTTCTGCGATTTGTGGAAATTCGCATTCGGCGATTGCGGCTGATTGGGAATCGCATTTTTTAATCGCATTTTTTGATGCATCCCATTCTGCGAATTCCAATTTCCGATTCGGTATTTTTCGCAAATTGGAATTCGCAGAATGGGCGCTTGATGCATCTGGGGGATAGGGAGATGTATTATAAGCTACCACAAATTAAGCAAAATATCTGTATTCCTTAAGATACTACTAAATGACCCTTTCCTGAAGTAACCCACTACTTATTTTCACCAGAGGAAAAGGAGCAAAGCTCTCCTGGCCATGTTGACCTGAAACGTTGCTCTTTTCTACCGCAGGTTCGGGCGTATACACTGCTGCCGGAACACAATGCCTATCTGATTCTAACCACTGAGGCCTATTATAACTAAATTTGTTCTGGGGGATGATCGCCAACTAGAGATTACTGATATTACGGTTGGATTTCATTTCCAGTTCCAATTATCATCCCTGTGCATGTGGACACTTAAGTGCACTTTCAAACTCTTTGGAGACTGGATGTATTTACTCGTATTATCAAATAGAATCCAGCCAGATACCTCTGTGGGATTTACCACAGCGAACAGAACCCAGTTGAAATGACTTTGTCTAGAACCGGATTCTACTTTGTCCATCTTGTTGGGCTCATTAATGCCTTGATCTACTAAATGGAACGTCGTCCATACAGAAACTTTTTGCCCTGATGAAGTTCCTATAAAAGAAACAAAACGCGTTGGCTGTTGTCCTGTCATTTTTATTCAAAGAAGAATAAAGGAATTTGCAAAGATCGTACTGGCTAAAGTGTGACTTCATCCCTGGTGCTGCCTCCATTTTTTCTTCAATTTGTGTCTATGGATTTCCAGTGAGACCTAACTGTTGCAGGTCTCAGAGGCGAATTGCACAGGACTTTATTATTCTGTGGACACCATGATTTAAGTGCTTAATGTATAGTCAGCTGCAGTATCAGTAGCCTTTGGTTAAACAGTGAAGAAGGAGTAGTGAGTGAGGAATACTGACCTTCAGACTACACGTAGCTTCTCGCAGCACAACAAGAGGAGGGGCCGCAGGAGCTGGAGGAGTCGCAGAGCAGCAGAAGCTTTGGTTAACCCGCGGCTTTGCCGGGTTTTTATTTTCTTTCGGCTTGCGGCTCCCCGCTGGCGCTATTGATGGCCTTGGGCAGAGAAATCTAGTGGTGACTCCACCACGAGCCCGCGCGAAAGCAGGCTCACCTGGTTTCACCCGTGAGCACGAGTGTGCCTGGCTTCACCAGTGAGTGTGGCCGCCGGCAGATGGCGGCCACTGAGAGCATGCCCCAGGTAGTCGTGGAGGGGGCCTGGTTAGCTCAGGTCAGCCTGCGCCTGCCTGTTGGGGCCCACTCGCCCCAGGATTGCGACACTGCTGTCGACGGACTCTGTGGCGTTCTAAGTAAGACGGACGTTTGCATGGCGTCAGTGGCAGAGACAGCATCAATAGCAGCACGCAAAGTGCCTTGCCTGGCCAGCTCTGCTCAGCTCAGCTCAGCATTACCCCAGAGGTAAGTCGGCCTCGACTCCCAGGCTCCCCCCATTGTCCTTGTCCCTGCGGAGCAGCCACTGGGCAGTGCTAAGGCAGGGGAAGGACCAGGGAGAGTTAGGGGGAGAGCGGGCCAGAAAGTGTGAGCAGCAGGATGGGGGGGTGGAGGGGGTGAGGCAACAAGGACCATCTGGGAGCTTCTTACTACCCCTGCCCGGTTCCATTCAGCATTATTACCTCCATAGAGAGCACCTCGAGCCCTCGATCCCCATTTCCTCCTACTGGCTCCCCCGCTCCCTGCTCCGCCCACAGCCTCCGGTAGTTTTTGCTCTCTTTTCAGCACACAATTCATCAGTCTGCCTGGTACAAAGCACCAGCAGGAATTCTTCTGCTCTTAGGAGTCCTAGAGGTCAAGAGTGAGGACGAGTGTGACCGCCATTAGATGGCGGCTGCTGAGTAAGAGCCACAGGTAGCATGCGGAAGCAGCCAGCCTAGGTACAGGTGCAGCCTGCGGCCCTTCCTGTAGTGCCCCACTCGCCCTGATAGCGTCCGGCAAGAACAGCAGAGGAACAGTTTAAGTGGAGTGGAGGCACCGCTTGTCAAAAACTCCAACTCCAAGGTCGATTCCTACCAACAAAAAAACTGTGCACTCTTGGTGCAAAATCGGTGATCCAACACAACACCAACTATCTAGTTAAAGCCATTCAGGCGTCCCCCTGTCTGTTTATTTTTCTCATCATGGCTTATAAGAAACTAAGATCACGTACAACCCACAAGAAAAGACTGGGCACCCAACAATTAACATGAAAGAGCTCGGGCAAGGTGGTCAATATAAGACTTTTCTCTGGGAGCGCAGAAATATACATTTAATTTGCAATACAGTCAAAATGGATCGCGTAAATTCACAAATTGAGCAGGAAAAAATACAGAACACAGGAGCAGATAAAGCAGAGGATATCAGTACTCCTCTTCAAAACAACAAAGGTCATGCAGGAGAACAGGCAACTGATATTACAAAACCAGCACCAGCAAAAATCGATGATCACCCAGAGCCCTCGACCCACTTAATCATCCATCACAATCCGAGCTATTTCAAATTCCAGATACAGATTTCACCTTACCAGACATAAATCTAAATGATATCCTCCCTCCCCAGGTCACAAAAACAACAACGGATTCACTGCAATTATACAACATTACTCCTTGTAAAACATCTGACTAAGCGGGAAACCTGGTGGTACAAAAGGAGGTGGTGATGGACGGAGCATCTGAACCAATCAAACACTCACACCCAGTCAACAGATCTGGGTTTAATCCATCACCGTTCTTTAGCCCACTCTGCCACCCCAGTTCAGACATGGCCATATGCAAATCAGTCTGACACTGTGCCTCATGGGAACAGTCCAGCACGAACTGCCAAGCCATGCATTCCCTGGACCGGAAACAAGCTTCCGAGGACCGGTTTCTGGCATTTCAGCCGTCTTCAGCGCGGCTTGCTTGAATCCAGTGGCAAAGTGAGCAAGGGATTCGCGTCTGAGCATACTCTGCCAACTTATGGCGAACAAAGTGGTACAAAAGGGGTTGGTGATGGATGGAGCATCTGAACCAATCAAACACTCACACCCAGTCAACAGATCTGGGTTTAATCCATCACCGTTCTTTAGCCCACTCTGCCACCCCAGTTCAGACATGGCCATATGCAAATCAGTCTGACTCTGTGCCTCATGGGAACAGTCCAGCCCGAACTGCCAAGCCATGCCTTCCCTGGACCGGAAACAAGCGGGAAACCTCTCATACTCACCGGAATTTACGCTGTTTAACACTTCGCAATCTCAGAATGGACAAAACCCCATCTACCTTTCTTTATTTACTCTCCAAAGGCTCTTGGAATCAGTATTGACTCTCTTAGAGAATCTTATGGAAAATTTCAACCAGATCTTGGAAACGCAAACAGGAATACTGCAATACCTAGTCGACAAAAAAAGGAAACAACAACTCAAACAAAACCATCAACTTTCATTAACAAAAGGAGAAGAAAATGTTGTTGAAAAACAACAAATCCTTAAAGATTCCCTAGTAACTGACAATCTATCCCCAGTTAAGAAACAAATGGCTACCCAAACGGGCCGGATCACACAAAAAGGAAAAAACAAGAAGGTCAAGGATGATAAAATCTATTCTCTTAGAAATGTATTCAAAGACTCCCATACCATTAATGACTTACAAAAGGATATCCCCTATTATCCTATTTTTTTTTTTTTTTTTTTTTTTTATTATTTTTTTTTTTGTCGTTGCCGTCATATGGTATACAATAACGGACAGTAGGCCTTTAGTGCAGCATCAACATTCAGCTGCCATAATCAGTAGAGCATCTTTTTCATATTTTACCCCCCCAACTTCAACCTGCTACTTATTAGGGTTATGATCCACTATTCATATCAATCGGTTACATCATCAACGGTGTGTCCAAATGCAACTATCAGGTTTTGGTTCAAATACACAGTTCAGTATGTTCCTCTACCTGTAGGTTCCCAGGCCCCTGTATCATTCACTGTCTCCACGTTCCATACCCCCTTCCCATCCATCAACCCAGATCTTCGTCATCCCCTGAGCTGTCCCCATCCTCCTCCTCGGGCAGAGGCTCACAGATGTCTCCCCTATAAGTGTTCCAGGGTGACCAAGTCCCGTTCCATTTTCGAGGATTATGTCTCTGCTGGTATACTGCCCGCTCAGTCAACATGATCACATCCATATTTCTGCACCATTGCGCCAGTGTCGGTGTTTCCTGTGCCCCCCAGTTTTTCGCGATATCACACTTTGCCAGCATTACACCTATGATCACCCACCTCTTCGCATGCTGTGATAGATCCGTTGGGCCCCACACATTCAGGAGACAAACCCTGGGGTCCGGTGCAAATGGGTGCTGGAGGGTCTGACCGATCGTGCGTGTGACACGCCGCCAGTAGTCCTGTATATGTGGACATGTCCATATAGTGTGGTACAGCGTACCCTCCTCCCCGCAATTCCTCAGGCAATGTGGGTGTTCTGCTCTATGTATTTTATATAGTGTCGTGCGGGTGTAGTAGACCCTGTGTAGCACTTTGAACTGGACCAGTCTGAATCGAGTGGAAATACCTGCCTCCCTGGGTGATGCTAGGGCTGCGTTCCAGTCCGCTTCATCTAGGTCCCCTAGCTCGTCCACCCAGTACTCCTTTAGCTTCCCCAGGGGGTCCGGCAGGTTAGTCATGAGTTTACGGTAAGTGAGGGATGTTGCCCCGCCCTCCATGTAGTCTGTAAGCAATCGGTCCTCTAACGGAGCCGACTCCGGAAGCGTCACACCAACCTCCAACACCGACAGGAGTGCGTGTCTGATTTGTATGTATCTGTATGTTTCGGTTTCTGCAAGGCTGTATTGTTCCCTCAGGGTCCCAAAGGAGAGCACACCCTCTCTGGTCCATAGGTCGCCCACCGTTGAGATCCCAATGTTGTCCCATTGGTCGAACCCCCTGGAGCTGCGCAGGTTACCGAGGGCCTTGGCGTCCCATAGTGGCGTGAGTCTGGTGATCACTCCCTCCCATCCCAGCCGTCTCTGAGCTTTGTACCATAAGGCTACAGTGTGTTTGGTAGGCCCCTCTAACTTCCTCACCATCCCTTTGTTATATAGCGGGGCTAGCAGGGTGGACATGCCCAGTTGTTGTCTATCTGCTCTGAACGCCGGGTCGTCTTGCGCTGCGTGGAGCCATTGGTTAATCACCTTAAGGTGAGCTGCCCAGTAATATAGTTCAAGGTTGGGGAGGGCTATTCCCCCACTATACCAGTCTCTGGTTAGTTTCAACTGGGCGACCCGGGCCGGTTTGTCTCCCCACAGAAGACTGGACAATTGCGCCGAGACGTGGCGGAAGAACGACACGGTAACCATTGCCGGTGTGTTCTCCAGAACATAAAGGAAGCGAGGGAGCGCCAGCATCTTAAAGAGCGCCGCTCTACCTAGCAGTGTTAAGGGGAGATTTTTCCAAAGGCGCACGTCAGTCTTCAATTTGTCCAGCTGGGGCTTAAGATTCAGGTCAAGGAAGGTCGAGTGCTCCCTCGTGATCCGTATCCCTAGGTATTTAAAGGTGATGTGTTCTACGAGTAGTTGGCAATCCTCAGGCAAGGCTGGAAGGTCGCCCTTTATCATATAGAGAACGGATTTGGACCAATTGAGCTTATAGCCCGAGGCCGTACCGTGGCTTTCACATAGTGCCAGTAAGACCGGGATACTGTTCGTGAGGTCCATGAGGTAGACGAGCATGTCGTCGGCATATAGGGATACCCTATCTTCGCCTCCACCTTCCCATTGTATACCTTTCAGCAGCTGGGTGGTTCTGAGGATTGTGGCCAAGGGTTCTAGCACTAAGGCGAACAGTAGTGGCGAGAGTGGGCACCCCTGTCTCGTGCCCCTTGCCAACGGAAACTCCCTCGATATGTGTCCATTTGCGGTTACTCTTGCCATGGGTTCGGTGTATAGTAGTCTGACCCACGATATGAACGTCGGGCCGATACCGATATGTTCCAGGACCGCAAAGAGATATCGCCACTCCACCATATCAAATGCCATTTTGGCATCTAGCGACAATACCGCAGCCGGTTCCTCCAACTGCGGGGCTCGGGCTAATACCCCGTGTAGCCGTCGCAAGTTCAGCGCCGTACTCCGGTGTGGCATAAAGCCCGATTGGTCCGGGTGTATAAGGTGCGCCAGAAGGGGCAGTAGCCTGGTGGCCAACAGTTTCGCCAGGATTTTACTCTCGGCGTTAAGAAGGGAGATCGGGCGGTAGGATTCGCACTCCTCAGGGGGTTTGCCGGGCTTAGGTATTGCGACTATTGTGGCCGTGCGCTGATCAGGAGGCAGTCGCCCCTGTTCCCGACACTCCTGAAACATATCGAGCAATGGTGCGGACAGTGTCTCGGACATGAGTTTGTACCATTCTATTGGCACACCATTGGGGCCCAGTGCTTTCCTGGGGTGTAGTGCCGTTATGGCTGTCTGTAGTTCTTCCTCCGTCAGATCGGAGTCAAGCTCATCCCGTTGGTCTGGGGAGAGAGTGCGGGTCGGTACTCCCACAAGGGAGCTTTCTGCCATTTCCCGTGTGACCTCATAATCAGGGGAGTATACGAAGTGGAAATGGTCTGCTAGGAGTTCCACTATGTGAGCCGGACTGGTCTGCATCTCACCCCTAGAGTCCCGCAGCTGCAGTATCGCCCGCTGGCCTCCCCGCGCCCTTTCCAACCACGCCAGGAGCTTCCCTGCCTTATCGCCAATGTCGTACACCCTGCTCGCCGTTGCGGACATAGTGTCTCACACTTTGCGGCGCAGAAAGTCGGTATGACTCTGCTGGGCCAATCTGAGTGTGTGCTGGGTGTCTCCAGTCGGGTTCCCCTCGTGTTCCTGTGTTGCCTTATCAAGTTGTTCCTCTAAGTCTGATAGCTCCTGACGTTGTGTGCGCCTGTGCTGTGCGATCACCGAAATTGCCTGTCCGCGGAGAACTGTCTTGTAAGCCTCCCACAGAACAGTGGGCGACTCCACCGACCCCACGTTCTCTGCCAGGTAGGACCGTGTGCTTTTCTTCAAGGCCTTGGCTACGCCCGGTTCTCTAAGGTAGCCCGGGTAAATAGGGTAAATCCTTCTGCGGGTTTTCCCCTGACCGGACAGAGTCAGTGTAAGCGGGGAGTGGTCAGAGATCCCTCTCGGCCTGATTTGGGAATCAGTGAAAGTGAGGAGACCCCCCCCCAACGTCAGGAAATAGTCTATCCGCGACAGGCTGTCGTGGACTGCCGAGTGGTATGTATACTGCCGGACATCTGGGTGTAGCCGCCTCCACACATCCACTAAGCCCTGCGCTTCCATAAAGTCGTGCAATTTGGAGGGTCCTGGTGTTCGTGTGCGCGTCGGGTGGCGGTCTGGGGAGTCTTGTGCCACTACATTGAAATCTCCCCCCACGACAAGATCACCTTCAGGAAGATCTAACAAGAATTTCCCTAGTTCCGGGAAAGCTATGGTGTGTAGGGCTGGCGGGATGTAGACCGAGACCACATTCAGCGGTTTCCCTTCCCACTGGCCATGTACCGCTGCAAAGCGCCCCTGTGTGTCTGTTGCAGTTGATTGGGCTATGAACCTGGATGAGCGATGAATTAATATCCCGGAGCCCCGGGACCCCTTTGTAAAGCCCGAGTGAACCACCATGCTATACCCTTTCCTGTCCAGGGCCTTCGTAGCCGTGCCGGTGAGGTGTGTCTCTTGTAGTAGGACCAGTGCGGGGTGCAGCCTCTTTATATTTTGCAGAACCAGCCCACGCTTAATCTTGTCGCCTAGTATTATCCTATTTTTAACCAGGGCAGACCTACAGAACCATCTAATAATAATTTTATAAGTAATAAAGAAACACTAAAAATGTAAACTTCAGTCACAGATGCGCCTGACCCGGTTCTAGCAAAAAAGGAAAAGGGAAACAACAATACAAAGCGGAAAAGCACTAAGAAAAGAGCAATCAGAAGATTCTTGAAATGGAAGGCGCACAAGTTACATGATCCATTGAACTGAGGGGGGAAAATTAATCTCATCTGCAAGATCCATTCGCTACGCTCCCTAACAATTTCGGAAGTAAAACTAGTGGCCTTCCCGATCAGGTCTAAAACCAGGCCATTGTCGAAGTCTGGTCCCATGTGATTCCTGCCATAAACCTAAAAGAAAGCGAGATACTCCATAAGAATGGATATGACATTGGAGCCATAAATAGCATAGAAAATCAAAAACAGGAAAAATTCAAGGAGTAGAACGAAATGAAAGCCCTCTACTATGACCAATTACCCTGTGGCACCGAAAATCTCCTAAAGCCATTAACGAAAACGTAACCATCTTGATAAAGACTGGAGATAGACAGATCTGGAATAAAAATCCAATAAATAAGGAGATAATACCAAAGGAAAATCGCTGGTCCTGGATCTTGGGGAACCCAAATAGTCACAAACAAGGAAGAGAACAAAAACTCCCTTTTTAACAGAAGCTTGAGCGTCGCGTCTTGGAATATAACAGGGGAAACCCCAAAGAAGTTAGCACTAATTCTGGAAAACACTCTGGCGATGGTGGCCCTACAAGAAACCTGAACAACAAAAACTTTTGATCAAAAACTACAACTTCGTTCATGATGTACCAGCTGAACCTGTAAGCAGGGGTCACGCTAAAGGTGGACTTCCAGTTCTTCTACACGAAGATTTCTATTGGGACTCGAAAGTTATCAGTATGCGTCTGATGAATGTACAATGTATTAAGGTTAAGCACTGGAATGAAAATATGGACATTTCTCAAGATCTAATTATTTTTAACGTTTATATCCCCAGGTTCCAAAAAGGATGATCTTATGATCAAAACATTTGAGGAAATGAAAATAGTTGTAGAAGGAAAAGGATTGCCCTCTGTTATTCACAGAAGACTTTAACAGGAAAATTTCAAACATACTCCATGAAAAATGGGAGTATGGCGAACAAGACGGAGGTTTGTCAATCCCATTACCACTATTTCCCCCAGGGATAAAAGCAGTTAAACACAGGGAAATATTACTCTCCTTTCTACCAGCACTAAATGGAGTCATCCTAAATGGAAGCACAGAAGGGGATATTCCCACTGCTTTCACAAGAAAAGGCAACTTTAGCTCATTGATCTTAGACTACATGATCTGTAGCCAAGACTTAATCTATAGAGCTCTAAAATTAAGTAGCCTTTTCACACAGGAAAGCGATCATGTAATATTATATTTCAAAACAGGAATAATATTTTAACCTATTTCTCCATGGTCCATTATGCATCTGCATAGTACCGCTGTTGTAAACCAGGCAAAAGGGCGGTTGATATGGGATTCAACAATAATCAACAACTTCAATTTTGCAATTATCACTGCCCAAGTATTACAGAATGTCAATTCCTCAGACCCAATAATACATTTTGAAGTAGTCCTTAACAAAGTAGTGGCATCCCTGCAGGATATTCCAAAATGTCAAAAAAAGCATGTGGGAAACTGGAAAAGAAAGAGGCTAGATCAAGATTCAATCACATTGAATACATTAATTTTATTGCAATTTCTACACTTTTCAGAGATCAGACACAAAAAAAATCAAAACCATAAAGATTTTCTGTCGGAGGGTAAAAAAATAAAAAGCTCAACAGGATAAAAACTGGGTTGATATCCAAATAGCAGTAAAACAAAGAAACAGTCGGTATACTGAAGCATAATTGCCAAAGAAAGAGGAACAAAGAAATCCCTGCAAGCCTCACCCGTTCCTCCATCTGAATGGAAAAAATATTTTCATGACGTATATAAATCAAACATGAGGCAAGAAAACTTGAACCAAACAATAAGCAAAATTGAATAAAATACCCAAGATATCCTTGCCCCAGCAGTTCAGCAAATAGAATACCACTTAAAGAATGCCAGATCTTCTGCTGCAATGGGTCCGGATCTGATCCCGATAAAAGTACTGAAAAGCAACCCAGAAGACTGGAGCACGTTTTTAGCTGCCCTATATTCTCATTGTTATGCTACCGGGGAAATCCCTAAATCATGGCTAGGGGGCATCATGATCCCGATTTTCCAAAAAGGGCTCTAGGTCGCTTCCCAGCAACTATTGACAAATCGCCTTGTTTGATGCTACAGGGAAAATCTTTGCAGCAAGCATCCTCGAACATCTGAAGGACTGGGCGTTTTCATGCGGAGTGATCCCTATTAAATCAAACTGGGTTCCGATCAAAACACTCAGTAACTGACAATATAGCAGTGCTACAGACCGTTATAGACAAATATATTGTGTCAAAATCGCAGGTCGTCTATTGTGTTTTTGTTGACTTTACAACAGCGTTTCACAGAGAAGAGAGACCAACACTTTGGAAAAAAATTAGAAAATTAGGAATGCCTAACAAACTTCTCAATATAATTATATCACTACACACAGCAACATGATGTCAAATACAAATGGGGAGAGAGAAGGGACTCACTCGAACAATAGCTACACTGAATGGCCTGAGGCAAGGTTGTCTTTTAGCCATTCTCCTATTTTCTCTCTTTATATAAGTGATCTTAAACAAATTATTAATTTCCCCCAAATAATATCATCCCGTAAAATTCACATCATGATGTATGCCAATGACGTGGTTATTTTAGATCTTACACCATTCAGCCTACAAAAGAACTTACAGGCTCTAACCAGATATACAGAAGAACATTTCTTAGTCCCAAACATATCTAAAACGAAAATTGTTCAGTTTAGAGGAAGAAAGCAATACTCAAAATTCTATGTCAGGACCGGAGGCTTCAGATTATGCTTTTTACCTTCTTCCCTGATTTATTCACAAAACTGACAGCTGCCAAAAGCACATAACAACAGCCCTGCCTCAAACAAAGGGTATGGGCAAACGAAACGAAAATGTCCATTAACTGCAACTCCCATGAGCATCATAAGACAGTCCATAATGTAGTCCTTTCTCAGTATCCACTGCAGCTAGGTAGGACCTCCCCTTCATGACCACTTCCTCTTTCTTCGCTGCTTCGCAGCCAGTTAAGTGGTTTTCTCCCTCTCTCCTCAATTTGTTACTAGATTGTGGATTATTGGGGTTTTATCGAATTTAATATTGTATGTATTTCAACTGTGGGGTTTGTTTTGGTGCTCCGTTTTCCTTTCAGAGCCCATTGTAGTTGCGGGAGCATTTCTTGCCCCTACGCGACTTTGCCCGTTTTCGGCCGCCTCCGGCCACTAGGGGGAGCCAGTGCGTCTCGTTCTCCTCGGCGCGGTTTCTCGTCAGGGAGCCGCGCTGAGGAGAACGTTTCTGCCAGTACTCGCCCGGTCGCCTCACCTAGACGCTCATTCGAGCCTGTATACAGCCCCACACTTGATTTCTGACGCCCCGGTTGGGGTCCGTATTGCGGTTTAACCGCGCTGCCGCCTGCGGGCGTTCACGGGCACTTGGTGTTTGTCGGCTTCCTTCTGACAGCTTCTGGCGCGCAGGGAGGTGACAAGGCCCGGTCTTGCTAAGAGGGCCAGCGCGCTAGTGGGGTGAGTGCCCCCCCTATATTCCCTGTTCCACTGGGCACCATCTGCTGGCAGGCTCGCTCTGCCCCAAATTCCTATACAGGCTATAGCCTGCTGCCCTGTCCTTCAGGCTGTCTTTGGCCCTTTCTTAAATGTAGGGCATTGTGGTAGTGTTGGGCACCTGGTGGAGATGGGGGATGAATATTACGAGGAGGAGGAGTCGCAGGGCTACCTCAATGATGATGAATTCTACCAGGCTGTAGATAGCTCTATTTATAGGTGCGTCACAGAGATTGTGGGGCCTATGGAGGACCGCCTCTCTGCGCGTATCATCCAGGAGTGCGAGAGGGTGACCCAGGCACACCTAGGGGTCCCTGCTAATCCTACGGCCCCGACGGGGGGGACTCCCCCAGTCCCTAAGAGACCCTGTAAGGATGGGGTGTCGAGTGGGGCGCACGGTGTGGACAAAGACGCCTTCGAGAGGTTGCGCGACACATTCCTGGCTAAGGCGATAGATCCCGCCCCGGCGTCCTCCCTGCCCCCGGGCCCCTCGGGAGCCGCCAGTTCTGCTCCATTGTCACCGGCTCAACCTCCCCGGCGGACACCGACGATGAAGAAGGGTCGGAGCGTTCTTGGCGGCCTTCGGGCTCCGCCGCCGAACTCCCACAGGACAGTTCGGGTATGCTGGACCCGGATGAAATCATGCGTCAGAGGTCGGCCGCCTGGACCACTGGGGAGAAGGTGGCGAAGTTTGTCGCTGGCCGCCTCCGCAAACCCTTAGAAAAGGAGGCGAGGAGCTGTTTGCGTGGGGAATGCCCCAGGCCTACACTGGAGGGGAAGGTTGCCATGACCCCTGAGTTAGACCAAAAAATGGCCACCTTTTTAGCAAAATTTGTTAAGGACCCTCGGAAAGGCATTGACCGCTCCTGGCGGGCTTGCCAGGGTAAGCTATTAGATGCCATTGGCCCCATAACGAAAATTCTGGACATGGCTGAGGAGGCCAAAGTTTCCGGGGCGGCCATCACCCCTGAGGTCCTATCCAACTGGGCACAGAGAGTGGTGGTTTTCCTGGGGAACGCGAACTGCGCGCTGTCTACGGAACGCAGAAGGTCCCTCCTGATTAAATTAGACCCTAAGTTGGGGGATCTGGCCTCTTCCGAGGCAGTGGCCCAGGGTGGCCTCTTTGGAGAGCCATTTATCAAGGAACTGGGGAAGTTCGTTAATACCTTTACGTCCCTAGATAGGGCCCAGTCAAACATCAAAAGAGTCTTCCACCAGCGTTTCTCCAGGGGGGCCGGTCGCGGAGGGGGCCGCGCGACCGGCTGAGGTGGTCAGCAAGCGACTAACAGGAATCAAGGCTCCGGGCGAGGGCAGTATAACTCCTCGCAAAATTACAACACATTCTATCCTACCAGAGGACAACGTTTCCGTGGCCGTGGTGGCTTCAAGAATGCGGCTGGGAACTCCTCCAACGGTGAGTGTAATCTCAGCGGACCAGGTCCGCGTGGGGGGACGACTGGCCTTGTTTCCAGAGGCCTGGGCCGCGATCACGGCGGATGCCTGGGTTTTACAGACTATCCGGGGTTTCCACGTGGAATTTTACGATCAGCCCCGGCAGGCCAGGCCTCCTCCTCCTATCGTTTTCTCTTGTGCGGACGCACGACTAGTCGACGACCAAGTTTCAGACCTGCTTCGCAAGGGCGCCATCTGCCTTTCCACTCAACACCCGGCGGGGTTTTTGAGCAATTTGTTCCTGGTGGACAAGGCAGATGGTGGGAAGCGTCCGGTGATCAACCTCAAAGAATTCAACGGTTGGTTGGTCTACCGGCATTTCAAGATGGAGGGTATCCATCTTTTGAGAGATGTGCTGCTTCCAAACGATTGGATGGTGCGCCTGGACCTCAAGGATGCGTACCTTGTGGTTCCCATTCATCCCCAGCACTGTCGCTTTCTACAGTTCCGGTGGGGGGGTCAGGTGTTCGAGTTTACCGCCCTTCCTTTCGGACTTTCTTCGGCCCCTTGGTGTTTCACCAAGCTCCTCCGGCCGGCGGTGGAGGTTTTGCGGAGCCAGGGTATCCGGATGATAGTCTATCTGGACGACATCCTGCTGATGGCTCAATGCCCCGGGCAGTTGGATCTTCAGCTGCGCCAAACGATATCCTTGCTCCAGGGTCTGGGGTTTGTGATCAACAGCGAAAAGTCTGTTCTGGTTCCGTCCCAGTCGGTGGTGTTTCTCGGTTTTACCGTGGATTCGGTGCAATGCACCCTGAGCCTTCCTTCCAAGAAACTAGGGAAGATCCGCCACATCCTCCGCCAGACAATCTCACGATCACACACGTCTCTACGTCAGATTGCCCGGGTGGTGGGTCTACTATCCTCCTCCATCCAGGCAATCTTTCCGGGGCTAATGCAGGGTCCTCTCAACCAGGAGAGGGCTACTCCGAGCACAACTTTTAGAGACCGATAGGTCTTTTTATTTAAATCAAAAGGTTCATCAAAAAGTATATGAAGGAACAATATTCCAAATATTCACATTGCATTTTATTTGCCACGTAGGTTAATTCACCCAACGTTATTTATGGTTCCGTAGAATCAAATCCATATCATATCATCTTTTTCTCATGATATTTACACATCCCGATGCATTTCGGGCATAGCCCTTCTTCAGGGGTATACTCTACAAAAAAACAATCCAAATAAGCCATATTCAGAAGGCAGTTCTAAATAATCAATAATCAACAAAAAGTCTGCATGCACATGTATCAATACACTTAATCTAATGATGATTAAAAAGCAAGAGTATAATGTCCCTAAATGAACAAATAACAGTGACAGAAAATGTAATCCTAAACCCATGGTGTTAACAGAAAAAGCGTGAAAAGTGACATCAAGGTAATCATCATAGTGTTCAAAAACGTGTCTCAATAGTATAGCCAACACCACAAACCAAAACTACAAGACCGGAGTGTACGTGATCAACTGTGCAAATAAAACAGATCCTGTAACCCAAAGCGTGTTGTATTACATAGGTGAGAAAGACGAAAGTGTTCTCAAGCAGCGGAATCACCGCGACGAGAGAAAAGGCGAGTGTGGTCTCCAGAAGCGGAAAGAACCGCGGAACGAATCCCAGAAGGGGTAACTTACTTGAAGCAATGTGCACAAAGTTCCCAGTCAAAGCGGGAAACGCGAGGACCAAGTGTGGCAGACCGATACTCCCAACTCTTAAAGCCCGGTGTGTATGAACATAAACAAAATACTGGAGGTCATAAAAATAAAAAACAGACTACCCGTCCCAGTGAATAGAGAGGTGCCTGTGCCTATCACGGTGTGAAAACCACCACGTACTACACAACATAACGAATTACAAACAGCAAAATAATGACAGCAACATATTGCATGTATACAAAAACAAAGAACGTTATTAAGTTAAAGAAATATAAAATTGTGTGAGTGTAAACAGTGTGTCATATGCAAATTACAGATAACATAAAAATTCCATCCGGTCATTAAGACCATCGGGCACCATCGTGGACATTGAACGGATCCAAAAGTTCTCTCGTTTAAGAAGAGTGTTCTTATTATTATGTGTCACTTTAACTTGTTCAAGAATAAGAAAGTTCAATTGTGCCACATTGTGTCTTTGTTCGTGGAAATGATTCGCTACACTGGATTTTTGATTGTGCGTGCGAATATTGCTTTTGTGTTCCAAAATGCGAACACGTATTTTACGTTCTGTGTGACCGATATAACATTTGCCACACGGGCATTTCAACATATAAATTACGTTAGCACTGTTGCAGGTAGCATTAACACGTAATTTAATCGTATGACCTTTCATGGGGTGTCTCGTGGTGTTCCCTGTTATACAGTTGTTACAATTACTACAATTGTAGCAAGGTTTGAGACCTGAGTAGGTTGTCGTACTGTTGGTGGACTGCGGTTGGTTGAGGATTTCCTTAAGATTTCTGCCTCGGGTAAATGCAAACATGGGTGGTTGACTAAAAAGACCATTGAAATCAGGTTCGATTGCCAAGATGGGCCAATGTTTACGAATAATGTACTGAAACTTATTGGAAATCTTGGAAAATTTGGAGACTACGACCATCCGGTCGGACTGTTCCTTGGCTTTCACTTGTAGGAGTTCATTCCTGCTAATTCTATTCGTTCTTTCCACAGCTAGATCCAAAATGGGGGTAGGATATCCCCGCGCTTTCAATCTCTCCAACGAAAAATGGTAGTCTGCCATTGGTCTCGTTTTCTAGAAATTTCCACATCCAAATAATGGATGCATGTTTTGCTGTATTCACAAGTGAAGCGAATTCTTTCGTTGAACGTGTTCCATGTCTCAAGGAAAGATGCTAGGTCATCGATTGTACCACTCCATAGTAGGAATATATCGTCTATATATCGCAAAAATAAATGTTGAAGCCAGTTGTTGTGACATAAATATGATTCTCTTCCAATGCTCTCATGTAAAGATTGCATAGCAAGGAGCCGCCGAATTTCCCATGAAGAGAATCATATTTTATGTCACAACAACTGGCTTCAACATGGCAAATTATATACAGCAAAACATGCATCCATTATTTGGATGTGGAAATTTCTAGAGAACGAGACCAATGGCAGACTACCATTTTTCGAAAACCTACAGACAGAAATTCCACCCTGCACTACACCAGTTTTCACCGGTTAGGTTTAAAGAACAATTTACCTTATGCACAACTTCTTCGCATCAAAAGAATTGTGTCTAATGAGAATGAAAGCATCAAACAAATGAAAATCACGTTGGAGAGATTGAAAGCGCGGGGATATCCTACCCCCATTTTGGATCTAGCTGTGGAAAGAACGAATAGAATTAGCAGGAATGAACTCCTACAAGGGAAAGCCAAGGAACAGTCCGACCGGATGGTCGTAGTCTCCAAATTTTCCAAGATTTCCAATAAGTTTCAGTACATTATTCGTAAACATTGGCCCATCTTGGCAATCGAACCTGATTTCAATGGTCTTTTTAGTCAACCACCCATGTTTGCATTTACCCGAGGCAGAAATCTTAAGGAAATCCTCAACCAACCGCAGTCCACCAACAGTACGACAACCTACTCAGGTCTCAAACCTTGCTACAATTGTAGTAATTGTAACAACTGTATAACAGGGAACACCACGAGACACCCCATGAAAGGTCATACTATTAAATTACGTGTTAATGCTACCTGCAACAGTGCTAACGTAATTTATATGTTGAAATGCCCGTGTGGCAAATGTTATATCGGTCACACAGAACGTAAAATACGTGTTCGCATTTTGGAACACAAAAGCAATATTCGCACGCACAATCAAAAATCCAGTGTAGCGAATCATTTCCACGAACAAAGACACAATGTGGCACAATTGAACTTTCTTATTCTTGAACAAGTTAAAGTGACACATAATAATAAGAACACTCTTCTTAAACGAGAGAACTTTTGGATCCGTTCAATGTCCACGATGGTGCCCGATGGTCTTAATGACCGGATGGAATTTTTATGTTATCTGTAATTTGCATATGACACACTGTTTACACTCACACAATTTTATATTTCTTTAACTTAATAACGTTCTTTGTTTTTGTATACATGCAATATGTTGCTGTCATTATTTTGCTGTTTGTAATTCGTTATGTTGTGTAGTACATGGTGGTTTTCACACCGTGATAGGCACAGGCACCTCTCTATTCACTGGGACGGGTAGTCCGTTTTTTATTTTTATGACCTCCAGTATTTTGTTTATGTTCATACACACCGGGCTTTAAGAGTTGGGAGTATCGGTCTGCCACACTTGGTCCTCGCGTTTCCCGCTTTGACTGGGAACTTTGTGCACATTGCTTCAAGTAAGTTACCCCTTCTGGGATTCATTCCGCGGTTCTTTCCGCTTCTGGAGACCACACTCGCCTTTTCTCTCGTCGCGGTGATTCCGCTGCTTGAGAACACTTTCGTTTTTCTCTCCTATGTAAAACAACACGCTTTGGGTTACAGGATCTGTTTTATTTGCACAGTTGATCACGTACACTCCGGTCTTGTAGTTTTGGTTTGTGGTGTTGGCTATACTATTGAGACACGTTTTTGAACACTATGATGATTACCTTGATGTCACTTTTCACGCTTTTTCTGTTAACACCATGGGTTTAGGATTACATTTTCTGTCACTGTTATTTGTTCATTTAGGGACATTATACTCTTGCTTTTTAATCATCATTAGATTAAGTGTATTGATACATGTGCATGCAGACTTTTTGTTGGATTATTGATTATTTAGAACTGCCTTCTGAATATGGCTTATTTGGATTGTTTTTTTGTAGAGTATTCCCCTGAAGAAGGGCTATGCCCGAAATGCATCGGGATGTGTAAATATCATGAGAAAAAGATGATATGATATGGATTTGATTCTATGGAACCATAAATAACGTTGGGTGAATTAACCTACGTGGCAAATAAAATGCAATGTGAATATTTGGAATATTGTTCCTTCATATACTTTTTGATGAACCTTTTGATTTAAATAAAAAGACCTATCGGTCTCTAAAAGTTGTGCTCGGAGTAGCCCTCTCCTGGTTGAGAGGACCCTGCATTAGTTCCTTGGATTTTGCACTGTGAGGCCAGACAGTGTTTCACTCCAGTAGCACACTACAACTATCACTTTGGATTACCTGAGAGCACTTGGTTGTGCGAGTTCCACTTCTTTATTAATTGTTCTAATCTTTCCGGGGCCCCTGCACTACCGAGCCCTTCAGCGCCTCAAGGCGCATCATCTCCGACGAGGCCTGACGTACGATCAGGTGGTTCCCCTATCGGACAAAGTGAAGGAGGAGATGAACTGGTGGCTTGCGCATATGGAGGCCTGGAACGGCCGGGCGATTTTCGGTCCTGTCCCGGACTTGGTGATAGAGTCCGACGCCAGCCGTGTGGGCTGGGGCGCTCGCTGTGGAGAGTTTTCCACAGGCGGCGCCTGGTCATCCGAGGAGCAAGAGCTCCATATCAACTGTCTGGAACTATTGGCCGGGTCCTTCGCGGTTCGCTGCTGGACCAAGGACACCGTTTGTTCTTGCGTCTTGCTTCGCATGGACAATATCTCGGCCGTGTGCTACGTAAACCATTTGGGTGGCCCTTGCTCCAAGGCGCTTTCAGACTTGGCGAAGGTCTTTTGGAATTACTGCCTGGCACGCCAGGTGTTGGTGACGGCGGAATACTTGCCGGGTCAGGACAATCAGGTAGCCAATTGGCATTCCCGATATCTACGGGACTCCAGTCAGTGGAAACTCGATCCACAAGTGTTCAGATGGCTGGACGATACCTGGGGCCCGTTCTCGGTGGACCTTTTTGCGTCCTGTCTAGACTTCCAGCTCCCACGTTTCTTCAGCTGGAGGCCGGACCCTCTAGCGGAGGCCACGGACGCCTTCCTCCAGGACTGGAGCCGGGAGAGGTCGTACACTTTCCCTCCGTTCTCAATGATACTGAGAGCGGAGGCCCATCTGCGCCGCCAACGGGCGGATGTGGTGATGGTGACTCCTTGGTGGAGATCTCAAGTATGGTTTCCAGTTCTTCTGGAACTTTCTTGGGATTCTCCAATCCTACTCCCCCGGTTTCCGCGGCTTCTTCTCAGCGCGGACGGGGAACTCCATCACCTGCTCACTCAGATCTCTCTTCACCTCATGGTGTGGAGGCTTTCGGGCGACGTTGGTCGCTCCCGGGCCTTTCGAGACCGGCTGAGGATTTGATCTCGAAGGCCTGGGCAGGCAGCACGACAAAACGTTATCGATCTGCCTGGAATAAGTGGTCCCGTTGGTGTCTTCGATGAAACCTGGATCCCTTGGTCGCAGGAGTCGTTCCTGCGTTGAACTATTTGGTGGAGTCCGCCGCGGCCGGTCTGGCCTATCGTACTATCAATGCGATGAGGTCAGCGATCTCGGCGGGCCACCAACCGGTGGCGGGGGCACCGCTAGGAGAACATCCTTTTGTTTGTCGCCTCCTGCGTGGTATTCGACTTTCTTTGCCTCCGGAACCGCGTTATTCGGTTCTTTGGGATGTTAACCTGGTGCTTAACCTCTTTTAATCGTGGCCGTCGAATAAGTATTTGTCCTTGAAGGAGCTTTCGGCGAAGTTGGCAATGCTCTTATGTCTGGTTTCATGCAGGCGGGTGTCAGATGTACGCGCCTTGGATGTCACGGCGAGGGTTTTTTCCCCTGATGGGGTGGTCTTCACATTGGGGCGTCGCACAAAGTGTGCTTCAAGGTCGATTTCTTATCCATACTTCGTGGACTCTCCCAAACTGTGTGTGGTTCAGTGTTTAAAGGTGTACGAGGATCTAACCTTAGAACTTCGCCCTCCGGGCGAACGACAGCTACTAAACGCGCTGCGAAAGCCGCACAAGGCTGTCTATTCTCCCACCATCGCCAGATGGGTACGGTGGATCATGCAGGAAGCAGGCATTGACACAAAACAGTTCGGTGCTCACTCCGCTAGGGGGGCCATGGCTTCGAAGGCGTTCTCCTTAGGAGCCAGATTAGAGGATCTGATGAGAGCTGTGGATTGAGCTTCGGACTCCACCTTTAAAAGGTTTTACTTCAAACCGGTTGTTGATATTGCTCATTTGGTGGTGAGTAAGCTTTAAACTAGCATAATCTGAAGCCTCCGGTCCTGACATAGAATCGAAATTTGCCTAGCAGTGTAACAGTAAGTTTCAATTCTATTAAGGACACGGAGGCGAGGATTATCCCTCCCGATCCGCCTACGGAGATTTCCCTCCCGTACTGCAGTAAGTACTTAGGTTTTCCAGTCCTATGGTTATGTGACTTGACTGTTTTGCATTGTGGACTCTTTGGTCACTGACAGGTTTCCCTTTCACTGCTGACGCTGTGATCTTTGTTGTAGGAAATGATGGCGCCAAGCAGGACCAATAGTGGAACAGCGTGCCTCGCGCGAAGAAAGAGGAAGTGGTCATGAAGGGGATGTCCTACCTAGCTGCAGTGGATACTGAGAAAGGACTACATTATGGACTGCCTTATGATGCTCATGGGAGTTGTAGTTAATGGACATTTTCGTTTTGTTTGCCCATACCCTTTGTTTGAGGTAGGGCTGTTGTTATGTGCTTTTGGCTGCTGTCAGTTTTGTGAATAAATCAGCGAAGAAGGTAAAAAGCATAATCCTCGCCTCCGTGTCCTTAATAGAATTGAAACTTACCGTTACACTGCTAGGCAAATTTCGATTCAACCCCGTTTTACCTTAGGGCAATGAGCCTGGCGTTGTATCATTTTATTACGGCTCTGTATTCTCCCTTTAAAAGCATTTACTTTCAGATGGAACCTCACTGAAAATGCCAGCAGTATTTGTGATTTGTGCGACAGAGAAGTGCAAGACTTACCACCCAAATCCGACACTAGTCGAGGCCTGACACCGGTATTTAAAACCTATTCAAACCCGATATAATATTACTTCAGTCCATGGTCTTATTTCGCTTCTTAACCACTTGGATGCTAAGGTACATCTACTTCTTCTCATTGAATTTCCATTGAAATCAATGGAAACTCCATGACGAGTTACCCTTGTCATTAGCACTGAAGGGGTTAAATCGTCGCTTGATGAATTTGAATGTCATAATTTGTTTACATTTTTAAAGAGCTTTTTAAAACTGTTTTGAAATGACTATCCTAGTAATGTTTTATAACAAATGTTTTTTAAAATTTGTTGTTCTCAGAAGAGAACTAAATCAAATAAAAACTTGAACTTGAAAACCCTTTCTATGATGAGGACTATATGCAGGAATTAAAGCAGGAGGTTACACCCCCAATTGTTAAGAACATCATATTCTCGTAACCCAAAAGCCGAGACCCCCATAACATGCATGGGAATGCATGCATGGGCAAACATTCACCATTTATACTATTATAATTACACCATTATCCCCAGTGATTTTAGCCATAAAGTGCTGCTGCAACCTGCTCGACACCATGATTCTAGCCACCATGCGGCAAGCTTAAAGTTGCAGGGAACAAAACAGATGTCTACATACCCTTTAGCTGCAGATTCTTGTACATTGCTAACAGATCTCTCTTTCGCTTTGGTGATTCAAACACATATGTGGGAACAACAAAATTCTATTAATGACAAGTTAACTCTTTGTTAATTAAACTATCTTGAAGTTTATGTATATAATCCTCCTCATGTAAAATGATCAGTACATTGCCCTGGTCCTCTGTAGTTACTCCTTTCTCATGGGATGTCTTAATTCCTTTCCCAAGGCATGTCAGAATCATGCTTTAATCATGGCAATAAGCACATCTCCTGCCTTAGGGAGCATCTGGGTGTTAGAAATGTCTCCATTTCAGTAAAGAAGGTCCTTATCATCTCCCATTTGTGACATACCTATCACTACTATGTTGGCCGCCAGTTAGATGATTACTCTGAAGTCTCATTATTAACTCCACAGCACACCGCTGAAAGCCTTTGAGGTGCTCATGTTCTAACACCAAGTAGATAATTGTTTGTCCCTGTAGGTGCTCTCCAAGCAGGTTAGCCTGCTCTCTAGGATCACAATGTTTACAGTCCAGAACCGCTACATAAAACCTGAATGATGGTAGTGGCTTTTCTGTTATGTTTCCCCTCCAGCACACTATCTGGAGTTGAGGGGATATGGCGGAGGCGTGGGGAAGATAAGGGCAGGGTGAAATGTGAAGAAAATTCATTCAACACCTCAGCCCATTCTTCTTTATCCATAGGGAACACTCTAGTGAGAGGAGCCATGAAGACACAAAGCAAGGAAAAGTGCTATATGGACGGAGAGGCTTCCCTCCAACTAGAACATGTTTTTTTTCTTTGAGCCCTCTGAGCAGATTACAGTCTACAGCCATCAGAGTTTCTGAAAGAATAAAGGAGGAATGTGTGAACAGAAATGGTCTCGTTATCTGTAGGTTCAGAGAACCTTGGGAGCTTAAAGCTGTGGAATCTAGGCTCCAGTGACCATACGTAGCCATATCTGACCATCACCGGACATGCATTAGCTTTGGCAGTAGGCCTTTTACTAGGCTTGTATTGCTTGTGTGTCCAGATTCACTGAGAAATACCGAACAGCAAGAAGCTGCTCACTTGTAGTATTTTCCCTAAGTTGCATACCTGCTCTCTTCTCCCCCATGCATGTTCTCTGATAGAAGTTGCATCAGGAATATCCAGTGGAATGGGAGTGATGGGGGATTTATGTGATTACCGACATTTTTTTTTCAGTATTCACATGATGATTGGATCTTAGATCCAAGTTGGACCTCCTTGAGTTGACTCTTCTTATGGGTCCTCTGGATTCTTACCTCTACTTAAAAATATACATTTTGAAGTAGTTTTGCTTGGTAAAGGAATGTATTGTCCTCCAAGTTGTCACTCTGTGTGGTAGTCAGACAAAATATCGAAATTAAAATATCGATATACAATAATATCGATGTTTTAATATCGATGGTATAGAATATCGATGTGCCATAATATCGACAGACAGAATATCGAGATTAAGGTATGTATGTTAGTAATATCGAAATTTTGTTGTTTAGTGTTATGTATTTTATTTTGTTGTTTATATGTTTGCTAAATATGTTTAGAAATGTATGTTTGAAAATTAGTAATTTTGTTAACATTTTGCGTTTTAGTATTAGAGCGGGTTGTGGGTTTATAGGGGAATAGGGTGGGAAGTAATTTAATAATAATTAATTAATTAATATATGTTTGTAAATATTTTTAATTAATAATTAATTGGTAATTAATTAATATTAATTAGTTAATTAATTAATATATGTTTGTAAATATTTTTAAATAATAATTAATTGGTAATTAATTATTAATTAGTTAATTAATATAAATTTGTACATATTTTTATTTAATAATTAATTGGTAATTAATTAATATTAATTAGTTAATTAATATAATTTTGTACATATTTTTAATTAATAGGTAATTAATTATTATTAATTAGTTAATTACATTAATTAGATTAATTTTTTAATATATATATATATTTTTATTGTTAATTAATTATTTGGGAAAATTTTATATTAATTAGTAAATTAAATTAATTATAGCTAATGTGCTAATATATTTACTTTATTGTTATTGTTAATTAATAATTAATTGGTAATTAAATAATGTTAATTTTGGGTAAAGGAGTATTTTTAGGGTTCAGGGTCAGTTTTCAGTTCTTGGGTAAAGGGGTATTTTTGGGGTCAGGGTCAGTTTTCAGTTCTTGGGTAAAGGGGTATTTTTAGGGTTCAGGGTCAGTTTTCAGTTTTTGGGTAAAGGGGTATTTTTAGGGTTCAGGGTCAGTTTTCAGTTTTTGGGTAAAGGGGTATTTTTGGGGTTCAGGGTCAGTTTTCAGTTTTGGGGTAAAGGGGTATTTTTAGGGTTCAGGGTCAGTTTTCAGTTTTTGGGTAAAGGGGTATTTTTAGGGTTCAGGGTCAGTTTTCAGTTTTTGGGTAAAGGGGTATTTTTAGGGTTCAGGGTCAGTTTTCAGTTCTTGGGTAAAGGGGTATTTTTAGGGTTCAGGGTCAGTTTTCAGTTTTTGGGTAAAGGGGTATTTTTAGGGTTCAGGGTCAGTTTTGGGTTTTTGGGGTACAGGGGTATTTTTAGGGTTCAGGGTCAGTTTTGGGTTTTTGGGGTACAGGCGTAAAGGGTAAAAGTAAAATAAATGTAAATTTAATTTAAATCAATTAAATGAAATTTAAAAAAATAAAATTACATTAAATTATTAAATTTTTAATTTATTTTAAATGTATATGTATTACTTTTAATTTTTTAATTATGTTTTAATGTTTTTATTAATATTTGTTAAATTATATGTATTTTAACATTATTTTTACATTATTATTAATACATTTAAAAAAACTATATTTTTAATTTCGATATTTTTGTACTACGATATTATTTTTTCGATATTTTTGTACTTACCTTTATGAAGATAGGATCCCGATATTATTGTCCTCGATATTTTTGTTGCAATATTTTTGTATTGCGATATTTTTGTGGTCGATATTATGTCATACATTCACTCTGTGTATCTCTTTCAAGGGTACTTTGGCAGAGAGAGACATTCTAGCTGCTGTGCCTTTGATAGAATCAGCTCTAATTCCACCAAATAGCAGACTGCTCACATGCGTATGTACTGTAATGATGCTGTAAACAATCCATTTTGCTAAGCCGTGTTTTAATGAGGCATTGCCTTTGTTTGCTCAGCCATAGGCTACAAAAAACTGAGTGTACTGAGGAAAGTTGTTTGTTTTTTCGAAGTACAATATCAAACCATCTTTTAATGTCAAGAAAATGTAATGACCTTTCAGCCAAAGTACTTGGCTGAAGGATTAAAGTAGGTAGAATGATTTGAAGATTCAGATCAAATGAGGGAGACATTTTAGCAATACATTTGGGATCCAGTTTCTCTATCTGACTGAGGAGGATGTACATAATAAAGTCATCTTCCAAGACAGATGCTGAAGGGTAGCCCCAGGGATGGACTTGTAAGACTCCTTCCTCAGAGCTGACACATCAGTAAGCTCCTATAATGGGGCAAGCTTTCTAATCAGTGAAATAGTGGAAAAGTCCCTGTGAGAAATCAGGTAGTTTGTTGAGGGGTGTGTGGGCCCTTTTCAAGCAACAGCCTCTATCCTTGTCAAGATGAATGACAAAAGTCATTAAATTAACATGTGTTTAACCCTCTGGTATCGAGACACAAAGTAGTCAGGCCTAACTTAGAGGCAATGTGTAAAGTATTTATACATCACTCAAAACAATTATAATGCAAAAACACAACACAAGAAAATTCCAAACTAAGGGGCCCATTACGATCGCGGACGGACTTGCGTCCGTCCGCGAACCCTGAGTAAGAGGGAACGTCCGCATGTGCTGCGGCGTTCCCTCATGTGCAATTAGGATGTGACCGCCACCCTGGCGGTCACATCCTCTATTTTTAACATTGCGGCGGGTTCTGCTTGATGCAGCACCCGCTGCAATGTTAAAAATGAAAGCTTTGCATTTGCATGCACAAAGCGGCAGGCACCGCGCGGTGCCTGCTGCTCTGTGCACGCAAATGCAGGGGGGTACCGTAGGTACACTCCATGTGCACCCCCCACCCCCCCTTCACCACTGGGGCCCGCAACGGGCCCCCAAACAAAAATCCGTATGCCTTTGCACGGCGGAAATGCCGCCGTGTAAAGGCATGGAACTCCAGACATCCTAATATGGCTGGCGGTGTCTGAGAGACACCGCCACCATATTAGGCCTTTTCTGCCGCGGTTGTAAGCCAACCGCGGCGGAAAAGCAGCGGACTGAAACCAGGACCCACCAGCCATCCTAATGTGGCGATGGGTCTTTGGTGGGTCCGCAGAGGATTTTCCGCATCCGCCGAGCCGGCGGTGGCTTCCGCCGGCCCGGAGAATGCGGAAAATCCTCCATCGTAATGGGCCCCTATATTAGAACAATTGTTCTAACTCACTGTTTTCTGGTTGTGCAAGACAGGAGATAAGTCACAAATTCAGTTAGACTGCGATGGAGTGCGGGCCAGCTACAGGGACCAGGTTAGTCCAGATGAAAAAGTTACCTTCTCAAGGTCTGACTTAAAGAGTCCAGTTTGCAGTAGAGGAGGCTGAGAAGAAGGCGTCACGGATGGTCATCGTTGTAGTGCGAAAAGCAGGCAGGGCGTCACGGATGGTCGTCGCTGTAGCGCGAAGATCCTGTCAGGTGTCGTGGATGGTCGCAGCTGGAGCTTTGCATTGATGGTCATTGAGGCCTGTTGTTGCTGTAGTACGAAGTGCAGATCTCGCTTTGTCCGTAGTCGCTGGTGGTCGGTGTACTGCAGAGTCGGGTTCATCAGAGGTTCGCATTGGCAGCAGTCACGGACAGCAGGATCTTATCACGAACAGGCCCGTTTGCTTTCATGAAGAGATCAAAAGTTCAGGATTTTCTTTTTTCTTCAGAGGAGTGCACTTAGATGCCAATCAAAGGTTCAGGACCTGAGGATACTCCTCTTGGGGATCAGGGAGTCACTCTAGCAAAGGTCAGCAGGGCTCATGCTGGTCCATTTGCAGATCCAGGCAAGTCCAGCCATATCAGATCAGCTAGGCAGTTGCAGGAAGGCCTCTTGAGCTTGTGGTGTCCCTGCAGCTCTGAACACAAGGTCAGCCACCTGGCCCGTGGAGTACTCCACCTGTGATTAAGGGAGCAGATCCGGACTGTCTTCAAAGATAGTAGGGCAGGCCTCAAAATCAGGGTACTCTGACAGCAGGACAGTCCTTCTGTAGTGTTCATAAGTCAAGCAGTGTACTTGAGAGTTAGTCTGAGGGTCCAATATTTGTAGCTGGTGCCAGCTTTGAAGTGGGAGAAACTTCTATACTTGCCCCCACTACTTGTTCTAGAAGTCCCTTCCTTCCCCTGCCCTGGCTCCAAGGATACTAGTGGGAAGTCTTTTCTGAGTGGGCTGAGGTAGCCACTTTGAAGTGCAAGCGTAATAGGTGACAGCTACTCTCCTCCCAAACTGACAAGTTGGCCTATACAGACAACACCCAGTCCCCCTTTGTATCACTGTCTGGGAGGAATACGCAAAGGCCAAATGCCAACTACACCTAGTCATGTGACCCAGGATACAGGTTGCAGGCACCAAATGGCTAAGACAAGAAAATGCCAGCTTTCAAAAAGTGGTATTTTACGAATTATGACGTAAAATCCGACTTTACCAGTAGGGGCGTGGCCATGAGCGTCAAGATGGCGGTTGCACTCTGAGAGCGCTACGGACTCCTCCATCATCCGCTCATTGCCAACGCCAAACCATTGAGCTGAAGCTGCCCTAAAGTACTCCCGGGAGCTCCTGCCTGCCGCAGGGAGAAGTTGACGTTTCCGGAGGGCTGTGGTCTCGAGCTCTGCCGGAGCCGAGGACGGATCGCCGACACCCGTACACACGATGGAGGCTCTGGGGCACTGACGGAGCCCAGGCCTGTGCCGATGGAGTTTGTGTCTGCGGGGACCCAATGCAGCTGCTGTTTGATTTCCGCCCGGACCTCCTCCGATTGTTGACCCAGGTGTGGAGGAGGCTCAGAGGGAAGGTGGAAGCATGGAGCACCACCAGCGGACTGAGGTGGACCTGACGGTCGGAGTGCACCCTGGAGGCCAGAGACATCAGACTCCCGCCCGCACTGACTACTTCTGCTATCTCAGATCAGTGGGACGGGAGCAACGATACAGAGGTGGGGGCGCCATACCGGTAGCGGCGTATCCAGTGACAGGGGAGCCCCCACTAAGCGGTCACTGTAAAGGCTTTCTCGGCCCTGTGGCACCCCGTCCTGAACCCCTAAGGGCGGAGAAACATGCTTGGGCTCCAACTGAGGGTGCCCCATCTGTCAAGGAGGGGACTTCCAAGTGCAGCTGAGGGCTGAACTTGACCTGCTCAAATCCAAGAGAGGCCATCGGACGACACCGTGCAGCCTCTGAGATACGGAGTGAGTGGCGGTTGAGTGCTTTGGTGACACACCGGGAATCCGAACTGATCAGATGCCCCTCAGCTTACAAGAGTACAGTGCACCAGGCCCACGCCCGGGACTCTTCCGATCTTAATGCCCCATTCAGGAACCTGGCTGACACCTTCACATCCCAATGGCGAGGAGAGCCTCCTGGATAAAAGGAGTGACTGGTGGGTTCCCCAGGGACGAGAGCAGAAAGTCATCCCAACTGTACTGAGACCCGCTGAGCTGTGACAGGAAAAGTATTGGGTCTGGGCATAGGGGAGTCCCCAACGCCGGAATTCCCTATCCCATCCATTTTGACGGCTGAATCCAGGCCTCCATTCGACCTCAGGGGGGGGGACTCTCCACTGACCAGTAGTGGAACACAGTCAACTCCCTAGCTGCGGCGATAGTCCAAAATCCAGAGACAGTCATCAGCAAGGACAGACCAGTGAATCCTCCCCCTCCCAGACTCGTATGGAGCAATTTACTACAACTGCCGCGGCCACCAATGCTGTCACCACCACCGCCCCACCGCCCGGAGGGGATTTGGCCACCATTTGGCCACCATTCTTCAAGTGATCCATGCATCCCAAGATTCAGTGGAGACTAAGAACTGCGAAGTACGGGTTTGCCATGGCGCTCATAAGTCATGATCTTCGCAACTCCACGACCAGAATTACAGAGGCAGAATCCCAGTTGTCCTTAGCAGAAGATGATGTTGGCACAATGAAAGCCAGGTCTCGAAACTCCTCTCTCAAATATCTGAGCTCCACAGGCAAGCCGAAGATGCAGAAAATCGTTCCCGTCAGAACAACATTCACCTGGTGGGCCTTCGGGAAGGCACAGAGCCTTCTCAAGTGGCGCCTTTCATAGAAACCTGGATTAAATCCTGGATGCACACGGACCGCCTGTCCACATGGTTCGTGGTGGAGAGGGCTCACTGCGCACTCAAGCCTAGGCCGCCCCCTGGAGGCCCGCACAGACCCATCATAGTGTGCATTCTCAATTTCAAGGACCAGGACGCCATTCTGTAGGAAGCGCGTTCCCATCCCGACCTCTCCTACCAAGAAAGTAAGGTTATGATCTTCCGGACTCCACCAAGGAGGTACAGGCACAACAAAGATCATATACCACAGTCAAACAAAAGCTACATGCGCTCAATCTCTCATATCGACTCCTGTTTCCGGCCCGCCTGTGGGTCGTCCACGACAACAAAAGCTTTTTCTTCAATACCCCATAGGCGGTGTGGAGCTGGGTCACAGAGAAACGACCCCTGAGCAAAGGTGCCAAGAGCCCCCCAGCAGCAGGGAGGGGGCACTCCAGCAAGGAAATGAGACGTACACCTAGGCCGCCATGGCATCACACCCGGTCCCGCCGGGGACGCACAGCAAGCAGGAAGAAATCCTCGTCACTTGAGGCGACCGCAAGAAGCACCTCTGTGTCCCTGGCTGGAAGGAAGCTGCGAGCCCCCTCGGTCGAGTGCAAGCCTAGTATGGAGCGGCCCTTGACCCGATCTCAGATGCTGGCGATGGTAGAGATTACAGATTCAGAGCTCTCACTCAGCCCAACAATCTGAACTAAGGTCTCAGCGAGCGGCAGGGGCGCTCGTGAAGAGGCCTTGCTGAATGCAAGCAGTTTCAGACTCCTGAACTCAAAGACATCCGGCAATCTGGAGGGGTCCACCACTCCATCCCTGATTTATCATGTTCGATTATGTTTTAGTTCTCTTTTACAGGGCGAGAGACGCTTCTGGGGTTGAAGTATGGGGAGGAGGATGGTTGGGTTTTGGCGGGGGGGGTTGGTTACTTGTTTAGGGTTCTTCTGACTATGTTTCCCGAGACGCCCGACATGACAGGCCTGTACCACTCAAACGCTGCCCCCCTGTGTGCACCATTTCCGCAACCCACCCTCATAGGTACCTCCCACGAGGGCCCCAACATGCCCAGGGACACAAGCAGCTACGCATTGGGGATCCCACCTATGGCAACCGCCCACCATGACCTACAATCCCTGCATATCCTTTCCTGGAACGTCAATGGTCTCCTGGATAAGGTGAAGTGTGCCGCAGTCCTGAAAACCTCCACTCGCTCCAGACCCTGCGTGCTCAGGTTGCAAGAGACTCATTTGTTGGGGGATCATTGCCCATTTCTCGCCAGACTGGGATACAACAGAGTATACCATGCAGGCTTCACGTGGGGGTCCTGCGGAGTGGCGATCCTCCTCCGCCGCTCCCTCCAGTTTGTTCCGAGCCAAATAATCCGTGATCCCCAGGGACGTTTTCTGGCACTCTTGGGTGCAGTGGGGGCGGGGGGGGGGGTGACATCTCAACCTAGTCACAGGCTACCTGCCTCCAGCGGTTCTTAATGCCTCTCTCCACGACCTCAGAAACGTAGTATCTTCTCTACCCCAGGGTGTCACCAGGGAGGTGATTTTAATGGAGTCATGAACCCTGATTGGGATGTGCCCGGCATCTTCTCTCCTCAACAGATTGGATCCGCTAAGAATCTCACAATCTGGACCTCCCGTCTAGGACTCTGTGACGTAAGGAGAACGTGGCACCTTCGCCTCCACCAATACACACATACATCTGCTGCCCACCATACTCATTCAAGAACTAACATGGTGTTCATGCCCGCCCCCGATTGCCGACAGATTGCAAATGTCTGCATGCTCGCCCGAGGTCTTTCGGACCATTCCCCGCAACTGCTAGACTTAGGACGTTCAATTGGCGCCCATCACCCCATTTATCACCTAAATTGCTGATTTTTACAGGATAGGGACGGCAAAAGAGAGATCAAGGGGGAGTTGTGCCAATACTTCCTACGGAGCTAAGGATCTGTGGCCTCTCCAGGCACACTCTGGGCAGCCAGCTAGGTGACAATTAGAGGAGTCACCAAAGGGTATGTTAAAAAGAAGTACCAGGGCGGAGACAATCGTCTTGCTCATCTGGAGGCCTGTGCAGTATTCTTGGAGGTGGCTGGGGGTGCTGCAGCGGGCGATATCCAGGCCCGCCAGCTCGACCTCATTCGCAAAGAAATCCAACACATTTCTCTAGAATCGGCCAAGCAAATGTGGCGATCCTCCTCTGCGCAGGTATACGGGTGGGGTGACAAAAATGGGAAGCTCCTCTACTGGCTAGCAACCCGCCCCTTGCCAATAGGATTATCCTCGAAATAGTCGACATAGACGGCAATGCGCACCAGGCGCCGGAGGAAATTGCCCAGACCTTTGCATCCTACTACAAGCAGCTCTACTCTACTGCCCAGACCTCAGTCGCAAACCTTAGTGTCAACTTCTTACGAGATGTTCCACTTGCCAGATTATCCAAAATGAAGTCCCAATCTCTGGATCAGCCACTTACACTGAATGAGATAGACCAGGCCATCTTGTAATTGGTCACGAACAAAACCCCGGGCTCCGATGGGTACCCAGTGGAATACTATCTGGCCTTTAGGGAGTTTCTGACCCCTCACCTTCATGCCCTATACGCAGAGGGGGTGGAGAGAGGAGGCTTCAGGCATGACATTCACGTAGTGAGGATAGTGGTTATTCCCAAAACGGATCCTCCCTCCACCGAATGCTTGGCGTACCGCCCAATCTAACTAATCAACACAGAGGTTAAACTCTACGCCTCAATCCTTGCAAAGAGGCTCAAAGGGGTAATCACAGCCCTCATACACCCTGATCAATGTGGGTTCATGCCACGTAGGAGCACGAGACACTGTCTGAGACATCTACAGATAGCTCTGGCCCACCAACACCTCCTACGTCTGTACCTGGCTCTCCTATTAATAGACTTTGAGAAGGCCTTTGATACGGTGGATTGGGGATACCTGGAAGCTGTTTTGGTCAGTACAGGCTTCAGTCTGTACTTCAAAGAGCTTGATAAGGTGCTATATTCTAACCAACCAGCTCGGGTCATGACCAATAGTATTTTATCGGAGGAGTTTCACATAGGCTGTAGCACGAGGCAGGATTGTCCCCTCTCCCATCCCTTCTCTTTGCCCTAGTCCTTGAACCCCTGGCCCACCTCATTCGATCAGAAGCCCAAATCCAGGGATGGCGTTGGAGCTCATCCCATGAAGACCATATAGCCTTGTATGCGGATGATGTGCTCCTCTACATGGCTGACCCTGCGCGATTGGGCCCCCGCTGCCTTCAGATCCTCAAACTCTTGGGGGAAGCCTCAGGTCTGAAAATCAACCCTGCTAAATCCATACTGGTGCCGCTACATCCTTCCTGTGATTGCACTGACTGGCAACTAAATATCCCAATCCATACGGATAGCTTTATACCCGGTACTCACGTGGTCCCTAAACCATACCCAGTTGCTCAAGAGAACCAAAGAAGAGCTGCTGAACTGGCAAACTCTTCCCCTAAATCCTATGGGAATATTGCTCTGTACAATAACGATGATCCTTCCCCGTTTCCTTACGTCCTACAAAATATCCCTCTGCACCTCCCAAGATACTGTTTCCATACCTTAGACAGAATGTTAACCTCATTTCTTTGGGGCAACTTGAGGCCGCATATGACGTTAGCTCACGGCCAAATGGCCCCATATAATGGGGCCATGGGAATAGTAAAACTTCACCCGTATTACATAACCACACGCCTACTGGTGATCAATGAGTGGATGTCAGGAGAGTGGGCAGAGCCCGCCTACTATTTGGAGCTTGACAAGTTGGGCCTCCCACGGATCCCAGCAATGCTTTATGGCTCTCCAATCACCCTGAGTATTCCATCTGTCACCAGATCTGTCCTACTGGCATGGCGATCTGCGATAGGTTACACCCGCTGGGACCATAAGTTGACACTGTAAACACCCTTACGGCAGGGCACGTGAGTGGGTGCGATGGTGCGGCTAGAGGGATTCCGGAAGTGGGATCTTATCTGTATCTCTCAGATCGGAGACATCTGGCGGGGAGGGCAACTCTGCACATTTCAATACCTCCAGCACATTTACTCACTTAACACCACACAATTTCACAAATACCTGTAGCTCCGGCAAGCGCTAGCGATACATATACCCATGGGCACCAAGCTCCCCGAGTTCAGCCACCTTGAAGCAAAGATACTCATGGGGGAACTGGGTAAAGGAGGGGTTTCCCGGATCTACAAATCCCTCATCATAAACTCCCCCACCTCACTAGACCATTTACGAAGCAGATGGGAGTGTTGGCTGTGCCCAATGGAGGATGATAATTGGAGGGATGTTGTCATGGCCCCCCAAGTGAGCACCATATCAGCCAGGATGAGACTTATTCAACTTTACTACCTCCATTGTGCATACCTCACTTCCGTCAGATTACACCGAGCCGGCTGTCTCCCTGCCCCGAGTTGCCTCCGTTGTGCACAGGAACCCACATCCTTTTATCATTTTTTTTGTTTAAATATCTTTTTTGGTATTTTCTGATTTTATCATTACTGATATCACAGTTTTGTACAAAAATTGATATATATATATATATATATATATATATATATATATATATATATATATATATATATATATATATTACCTATTGGCGGTCGCCAGTAGGTATATATAGTTAGGATTTTTTCCCTATGGGATTTTTGAAAATTCTATGTCTAATAACTTTGGCGTTTGTGGACGGAATTGGCTGAAATGTTCAGGAAAATGGAACATTTTGTTTCTGAGCAGCCCCTGGAAATTTGGGGGGGTTCGTCAAGGGGTGGCCGAGAAAAAAGGGGGGTCCCAAAACGTGTTTTTCCCATGTTAATTTCCATAGGGCGGTTGGCCTCACTTTTAGGCTGAACGGCTGAATGGATTTGCACGAAACTTGGCAAAATTGTAGGGACTGTTAGCCCGATGTGCCTTTGCTAGGTCTCAATATATGTGCTCCAGTGGATTTTGAGAAATTAACGTTCAAAAAAAGATATATATCTGTAAGCGCGCTCCAGGCAGCGCTCCGGTTCGCGCTCCAGGCAGCGCTCTCGGTAGGATCGAGAGACAAGAAGAGGCCAAAACAAAGGGGGAAATGACCATAAGGGGGCATAGTAGATCCTCCCTGACCCCCTAGGTTTGATGTGGACGCTTTAAAAGGGCCCCGCAGGGCAAACAAAAAAAAAATTTGTTTTTGTTTTTTTGCGTGGGGAGCGCCCGGTCCGCGAACCGGGAAGCGTTCTGGGGAGCGTACTATAAGGAAAAAAGAATGATAGACTTTTCAAATACTGTATGTTAATTGATTGTTGGTTTTGTTGATTATTTTTTAATTTCTTTATTTTTTAAGCAATTATTTATTATTGTGATTGTGGTTCAAAATTTAATAACATTTCTAACATTTCACTGTCTGAAATGTCGTTATTTTCATTGAACATAGCTTGTAATCTCTGAGTGTGTAAAATGTCCTCATTTTGAAGGAGGTCATCTACTGCTTGCACACATTGCAGTAGTTCTTGGTCCCAAGTTTCATCCATAAATTCTATATAATTTGGATCAATTACTTCTTGGCTGCTCTCTTGCAGGACAATTTGAAATGAAACTTTCTGTTCGCCTTCCATGTTGCCTGAAATTTGGATAAAAAAAATATATATTAGTAGAGATAGGGCACTGTTGGGATTAATTTTAGATAGGCAGTTTTTATCAGTGAATTTATCTTTGGGCAGTGTATAGTATCAGAGTGGAAGTAGGAATATAAAAAAGTGTATGTGATTTAACGTAAGTAAATTCATAATTATACAAGAGAAACCTAACTCCATCCATAACTATAACAGAGAAGTCTATCTAAATCTATAACTACTACAGAGGGATAGTATATAACTATCAGAAAAAGTTTACCATATTAACTGATAGTGCACAATATACTTCAGTTTTTAAAATAACAACTTACCTTTACAAAGAAGTTGAAGTGATTAGTGAAAATCCAATTGAAATGTACACCAGGAAGTAGTAGTCAAAATGGCTGTCTTTCCTTCTCTTCCTTTATATATATTCAGGTATATAACCAATCAAATGTCAGGTAAAAAAAGTAGAAAATGAAAGTAACATTTTCATTGGTTGTCAATTCCAACACTTCAGATGTGTTTTGTGAAGTAATTTACCTCACGGTATTTAGAGAGGTCTACAGGCTAAATGGAATTTCAATCAAATTTGTGAAAATGATAGGGATTGGTATGTAGTATGAGCTAATCTATATTTGGTGAAAGTGTCTCCAGTCGTTTTTCTGTAAATTACTTTCCCACCTTTTTTGATGGAGCGCTTCCCGGGGAGCGCCCCGGTACGCGAACTGGCGAGCGCCCCGGTACGCGAACCTGAAGCGTTACGGGAGTCCACCATTTTGTGTTTCGGTCGAATTAAGATACAAGATGGAGGGCAACTAATGTTCAGAATGGGTAGAAGGGGGCACGGTAGACTTATCTTGACCCCCTAGGTTTTCTGAGGGTGGCTGAGGAGGCCCATATGTGCGAGAAAAAAACAATTTTTTTTAAAAATTTCGCGAGGTTAGCTTCCGGTTCGCATACCGGGTAGCGCCCCGGGGAGCGTACTTTGTTGAAAATTAGTGAAAAAAGTTAGAGTAAAATAATAATTGTGAGTGATCAGATGTAGGGTAGCTCTGAGAAGAGCTTTTGGGTTTATGGTACATTTAGGTACTTATAAGTAGGTACCAATGCACAGTCTTAAATTCAGAATGAAAATTCTGTTGCCCTCATCTGAGAAGTGAACTCCATCTCCTCTGTAGATATCTTGCATGTAGTAACGCAAGTTATTGTTGTACACGGAGCCCATTCCATGGTCTCTTATGTAAGCTGAAACAGATTTGTTTACATGCTTCCTCGATTTCTCAATTTGTGGACAAAATTGGTTCGACCACCTCCATTTCTGTCTTTGGCATATATTTGAATATACCAAGGCAGTCTGAGGAAAAAGTGCCATTAATTGCACAAAGGTGTCCTTTAAAAGCATTTCCAGACCTACCCCAGTCAAAGTGCCCAAGTCATTACCTCCACAGTGCACAATTAACAGGTCAGGTTTTGGCAAATGCATAAAGGTTTTCACCAATGGTATCAATTGGTGACATTTTAATCCTCTGTGGCCAAACCACTTAATTTCCACATCTTGTAAATTGAGGTTAGGTAAATTTCTGTTATCAGCATACCTCTGAGCCCAGTAGATGTAACTATGTCCAACAATCCAGACAGAAAACATGGTGAGAGAAGGTTCTGCTGCAGTCAGATGAAGTGTGGCAATGAAATGGCAGTTGAAAAAATAAGTTTAAAATGAAAAAAACTGTGGAGTTTCTGTGTTAATGAAGCAGTATCAGTGATTGGTGGATTTTGATTGCTGAAAACAGAAAGTTAGGGTGCATGGATGAGTTCTTTGAAAGATGTATTTTGAATGGTCAAGAAAAAATCATTAAATGAAAGATTGCACTGGATATGCAGGTGCACTGAGAGTTCAGAGTTCAATTGAAACATTGTTGTGTGAACTTGCAAACACCAGAGGTCTTCCAAGAGGTGGTTGCTATGCAAAAAAGGCAGAGAGGGCAGAGGGGGGAAGGGTTTTGATTTGAAAAAAGTGAGGGAAGAGTTTTGATTGGGTGACATGAGAGATATGTGTGAAGAATTACAGCATTTCTGTGCTTTTGATGGCTGCAGACTCTGGAGTGCATACCTTTTGCTCTGCTAAAGACAAATTGGTGTGTTTCTGAGACTGTTTTGAAACTCATAAAGTATTTGCTAAGGTGAGAAAAGATTTATTTAATTTAGATAGAGAATAGTGTGCTTTAAGGAGAAAATTATGAAGAAAGTTGTGTTTTTAAAATGTTGCTTTGCCTCAAGTGTTTTACAAATAGATTTTGTTTCTTTGAGAAATTGTAATTGGAGAAAATGTGAAGTATTAGTACTGACAGGGTGTTTTGTGCATAGGAGCTGTGCAGTGTTTTCAAATTATGACTTGAAAATCGTTTTTGAGGAAAAGGAATGCTTTTAACATTTATGACAAGGACATAATGGTGTATGCTTCTTTATAAGGCATTTGAGTGTCTCTGATGTTATTTTTCCCATTTTAATGTAAGACCTTTCCCCGTGGTGCAAATTCCTTGTAAATATGCTCCCACCCGAGCTTGGCAAATTTAGATTTTGATTGTTTGAGTTTCATAGCCATGTTAAAAGTGACCCAAAAATGCTGCAAAGGCAATCAAAAAACGCTTCCATGTGTCTTAAGGACATTTTAAGTCATTTCCCCATGTGCAGTGTTTTCAAATTATGACTTGAAAATCGTTTTTGAGGTAAAGGAATGCTTTTAAAATTTATGACAAGGACATAATGGTGTCTGCTTCTTTATAAGGCATTTGAGTGTCTCTGATGTTATTTTTCCCATTTTAATGTAAGACCTTTCCCCGTGGTGCAAATTCCTTGTAAATATGCTCCAACCTGAGCTTGGCAAATTTAGATTTTGATTGTTTGAGTTACATAGCCATGTTAAAAGGGACCCAAAAATGCTGCAAAGGCAATCAAAAAACGCTTCCATGTGTCTTAAGGACATTTTAAGTCATTTCCCCATGTGCAGTGTTTTCAAATTATGACTTGAAAATCGTTTTTGAGGTAAAGGAATGCTTTTAAAATTTATGACAAGGACATAATGGTGTCTGCTTCTTTATAAGGCATTTGAGTGTCTCTGATGTTATTTTTCCCATTTTAATGTAAGACCTTTCCCCGTGGTGCAAATTCCTTGTAAATATGCTCCCACCTGAGCTTGGCAAATTTAGATTTTGATTGTTTGAGTTACATAGCCATGTTAAAAGTGACCCAAAAATGCTGCAAAGGCAATCAAAAAACGCTTCCATGTGTCTTAAGGACATTTTAAGTCATTTCCCCATGTGCAGTGTTTTCAAATTATGACTTGAAAATCGTTTTTGAGGTAAAGGAATGCTTTTAAAATTTATGACAAGGACATAATGGTGTCTGCTTCTTTATAAGGCATTTGAGTGTCTCTGATGTTATTTTTCCCATTTTAATGTAAGACCTTTCCCCGTGGTGCAAATTCCTTGTAAATATGCTCCCACCTGAGCTTGGCAAATTTAGATTTTGATTGTTTGAGTTACATAGCCATGTTAAAAGGGACCCAAAAATGCTGCAAAGGCAATCAAAAAACGCTTTCATGTGTCTTAAGGACATTTTCAGTCATTTCCCCATGTGCAGTGTTTTCAAATTATGACTTGAAAATCGTTTTTGAGGTAAAGGAATGCTTTTAAAATTTATGACAAGGACATAATGGTGTCTGCTTCTTTATAAGGCATTTGAGTGTCTCTGATGTTATTTTTCCCATTTTAAATTAAAAGACCTTTCCCCGTGGTGCAAATTCCTTGTAAATATGCTCCCACCTGTGCTTGGCAAATTTAGATTTTGATTGTTTGAGTTACATAGCCATGTTAAAAGTGACCCAAAAATGCTGCAAAGGCTTTAAAAAAACGCTTTCATGTGTCTTAAGGACATTTTAATTCATTTCCCCATGAATGTAGGTAGGCCTCACCTTAAACAAACCTCTGGATAGGCCACACCTTATCGTCATCCTGAATTAATCATTTAAAATGCTAGGGACAGATTTATGATAGGTGTATGCCTCTTTTGCGCCACTGTGCGTCACTTTTGTGACGCAGTGGCGGTGCAAAAGATTTGCTATGTGGCGACAAAATTACAAATTGATGCATCTAGGCAGATGTGTCATGCTGTAAAAAAACCGTGCCACATGAAACCGATGCAGCAGTGATGCAAAAGATGCACCATGTTGCAAGACAGGCCTCACTTCATCTCCAACAAGATAAGAAGCTTAGGGATAGATTTATGATGACTGGTGCATCCCCAGGGATGTGCCAGTCATCCTGCGCCGCTGTTCCGCCACCCATGGTGCGCTGCATTTACAATGCGGCGCACCATGGGGCAAAAACGGCACAGATGCGTGACGCATCTGTGCCGTAAAGGTGGCGCATTGCTGGAGCTGCATCGCAAGTGCCATGCAGCTCCAGCAAGGCTCAGGGGTGCCCCATCTCCATTTAATCTGCAACCCTGAGTAGGCCTCACCTTAAACAAACCTCTGGATAGGCCACACCTTATCGTCATCCTGAATCAATCATTTAACATGTTAGGGACAGATTTATGATAGCCGTGTGCCTCTTTTGTGCCGCTGTGCGTCACTTTTGTGACGCAGCGGCGGTGCAAAAGATTTGCTATGTGGCGACATATTTAAAAATTGATGCATCTAGGCAGATGTGTCATGCTGTAAAGTCCTGTGCCACATGAAACCTGCGTCAGTTTTCATATAGGTGTTTTGTTGCAAGGTATGCATTAATTTGCAAGAAAGCCCTGTAAAACTAACACAGTGAAATTTAGAAGATTTCACTGACTCAGCTTTATAGCATTGCTGAATCAAATCATTACGCCTGTTTGAAACAGGCATAAGGAGTGATGCACCATGCAATGTGTGGCTTGCTCCTGTGCATTGCAGTAGACATGTTGCGCTTACGACGTGATTCCTGCAATGTGCTGCTTTTGCGGCACAGATACGTGACGCATCTGTGCTGTTTTCACTCAATGGTGCTCCACATTGTAAATGCGGCACACCATGGGTGGCAGAGCAGCGGTGCACATTAACTGGTGCATCCCTGGGAATGCGTCAGTTAACATAAATCTGCCACTTTACATTTAAGTATGAGCAGGGGACACAGAGTTGGTGAGGCTTATCCAAGGTTAAGAAGAGATGAGTCCTGTTCACTGAAAACTTGGACATAGGCCTTACCTCCTCAGCATCGCTGGTCATGGCTAAATAATAGCTACAAAATGTTACTCTTGTTAAACAATTTTACTATTATAATCTCTGAGATTTGTCTCTAACTCTGCAACATCTCATTGTTGTTCTCTTTCTTTAAAGATAACGACAACATCAACATGAGCGACAATCAGCAATCAGTTGATCTCGACCTCATCATTGAACTCGTAATTGAAACATCAGTGGAAGTAGATCCCTTGGATGATTTAAATCCTGAGGATGAAGAAGAACATGATGAGGCTGCAGATTTGTCAGAATTGTATGACATAGGGTGGGAAGCTGACGTGCTTGAGCCTATGGAACTATAAACATTTATTTTTAAAAATGTATAATAAATGAAAAGTAAAAATGTAAACCGTTTCATTTAAAAATAAAGACACCTTCAAAAACAGGTTATGTGTAGTGTCTTCAATAAAATATTAAAATATGCTCATAAAATTAGTTCAGATTCACATATAAAACAGCACAGGTAAAATGAATATGAATTCCATTTCTTTTCTGCTATTTCTGTATTCTAAATTTGCAAAGCACTAAAAATGTCAAGTAGTGTGTTAAGTTTTTGATGACTGTTATTGATTTACTGTTTGGTAATAGTGGTTAATAAAATTTTTTATTATATTTTACCACAGATTCAACTGCAGATCATTTCAAGATTTCAGCATGCCAACTAAAGAAAGACTTAGAAAGGCTGCAAAACGTCAAAGACAGCAGGTACATGATATAATGCAGCAGTCCTCTAACAAAAAAACTTGTCAAGTCACCAAGAAAGCACCGGGTAAGAGCACAAAAACATTTATAAGAAATATTTGTAGTTAAAAAAATATTACTACAGAAAATGTTTCAGTCCAGAAAAAGAGAAGCATTTTAAACGGAAAGGAAAGGCCAATCAAAAATATTACTGCTAGAGCAAGAGATAACTCTGTGCATGATAGTAGAAGTAAACAACAGTTTAGGGACATTCGTAAACGAATGTTCCGCAACAGGATAATTGGCAATTTGTTAAAAAATATTAAGAAAGGTCAACAGAAAGTGGTTTTTTATAAGAGAAAAAAAAAAGTTGAGAAAGTTATTGATCAGGCATTTGAAATTAAACGTAAGTTATTTATTTTGATAATCAATAGAATTAGGAAGCTAAACAAGGCAATTTATGATTTCAAAAGAAATAGTAGATGGAAGAGAATAGTTAATCGTAGTAATTTTTGTGAAGTTTTTTCCGGAGAATGGATGCATAGTTCAAGTTGTGAGGCATTTTTTAATGAGGAGAGTTATTTCCAGGATAATGATTTGGTGCATGCAGTTGACACCAGTGGTCGAGCTTATGAAGTGAAAGATGGTTGTCCAGTTGAAAAAGAAAAACTTGTGACAACAGAGACAGAAGAGGTGTTAGGTAATGAGGTTTTAGGAAGACGTCCTAAGGGTCCTGTGTACACCTGGAAGTGTAGTAGTATTTGCAGTGTGCGACAGGATTCCATCAATTTGCTTTGTGATTTTGTACGGACATTTAATAAGAAAAGTTTGAAGCAGAAAATGAAGTTGTTGCAAGAATTAGATTCTTGCAGAGTGAGAGTAGTGACAGGTTTGCATGGTCATTCACTGGCTTGTCTTTCCAGGAGAGTATGCCAGAGTGTTTTTCATCATTTCAGGATGCTAGCAGTGCATCATAATAAAGTGAGGAAATTAGTTAGAATGTTGTATTATGCTAAGAGTCCAGCAATTATGCTTAAACAATTATGCGCTGCTCTTTTGCATGGTTCAGAAGTAGATGTGAAGAATATTTGTGCAGAAATTGAGTTTTGTTACTTTGGAAGTAAAGAGGAGAATGTTGAAATTGACCAAGAAGAAGAGGGTAATGTGGAAGATAGAGTACAGGTTTCCAGTACAGATAATTTTCAGAGGGAAATTGCGACGTTTCAGGTGAAATCAAGTGAGAGGCCTAATTTCACTTGTGTGTGTTGTCGACGCACTTATTATAAGAATCAGACTAAGTTAGTGGATTTATATGCAAAAAGTGAAAGGGAAAATAATAGTGAATGGAAGGATTGCACAACATACTTGATGGTAGAAAATTGTTTTGATTTGGGATCGGATCAACGTGTGTGTACTTATTGTTGTAGCAAATTAAATCAAAACCAGATGCCTGCTAGAGCAGTTCATAATAATCTGGAATTGGTTGAGATTCCTTCTGAATTGAAGGATTTAAATACTTATGAATCTATTTTGATTCAAAGTATCCATCCCTTTCAGGCTATTGTAAGAATGGAGCCAAAGACAGGGAAATTGCCTCCATCAAATTTACAGAGAGGTTTAAAGGGAAGAGTTGTTTATTTGCCTCTAGATTTGAAGAAAAACATTAACACAATTGGAGTAGAAAAAGTGGAAGAGGAACCTCTGGTTATCTTAGTTAATGGGGTTCCGACAAAGAATAAGAAAATATGGCAAGATTTAGTGGATGTTAGGAAAGTCAAAAAGGCAACATTGTATTTGAAAAAAAATAATAAGTACTATAAGAATGTTTATGTTGCAGAAGAGGAAGAGGATAGCGATTTGTGTGCTGGTCAAATTGAGAAAGTAGAACCCTCTACTAGTGAAGAAATATATGAACATTATAGTGTTCATCCTTTGCATTCCAAGGAAGTCATGGGGAATGCTATTGAGTTGTTTCAAATGAAACAAGCCAAAGGGAGTCCCATTAGTGTTTGGGAGGAAAGTTTGGAAGCTCGGTGTTTCCCACAGCTTTTTCCAACAGGTCAGGGAGGAAGATATGATGAGCGACCTCATCAAATTCCTGCTTCTGAATACCGGACTTTGCGATTGTATGCAGGAGATGCTAGGTTTCGACAATGTATTCCCTATTTGTTTCATCTCCTGTTTGAAAGCGATCTGTCTGGACTGTCATATGCAGTGAACCACATCTTGAAAAGTGGTATACACATGCAAAACATCTCGGCAAGTGACTTTATGGATAAAGTCAATGTCCAAGACAGTATTTTAGATTCTCACCTGATTAATCTCATGGCGTGTCAGCGTGGTACTAATGAGTACTGGTACCGTCGTCATGGTGATTTAAAATGTATGCTGAGGAACTTAGGAACTCCCACATGGTTCCTCACTCTGAGCTGTGCCGAGTATGGCTGGGAAGACTTACTTGAATTTCTACGAGAGGCAAATGGAAACATTGAAAACATCGAATTCAAGACACCCGGAGAACTGTGCTCTTTGGATCCAGTCAATGTATGCCGGTACTTCAATCATAGATTTGAAGCTATGATGTCTTTCATCATGAATAAGAAGAATCCACCTCTTGGAGAGGTGTTGGATTTCTTCTGGAGAAAGGAGTACCAAGCAAGAGGTGCTCCTCATATACATATGCTGCTGTGGATCAAGGATGCACCTAAATTTGGAACGGATCCAGAAGACTCAGTGATGAGTTTCATACAACAGTATTCTACGTGTGCTGTTCCAAACGCAAAGGAGAAGAAAAGCCTAAGAGAAAAAGTTCTACGTTTCCAAAGCCATCGTTGTGGAAAGTACTGTCGTCGTAAATTCCGAAACAAGGACAAGTTCTACACCAAATGTCGTTTCGGGTTTCCACGACCGGTGATTTCTAAAGGAAGAGTAAACAGTTTGATGTCTTCGCTGTGACATAATGTGATGAAGAAATCACCTAAAAACACATACAATTTGAAGAGGAACGAAGAGTCCAAGTACATCAACGACTACAACCCGGTGATTTTGTCCATGTGGAATGCTAACATGGATATACAGTTTGTGGCTGATAACTGTATGGCTGTGGCTCGGTATGTGACATCTTACATCACCAAAAAAGAGAAGACAGAATTGAAGGATATGTGGGAGGACATTTCCCATGAAAAGAGCCTCAGTAAGAAGTTGTACAGTTTCAGTCTGAAGATGTTGTCGCATCGAGAAATCGGAGCTTACGAATGTTCTGACCGGTTGTCTTCAGCAAGTCTCTATGCCAAATCTAGGAGTATCGTTTGGGCGAGTCTTGGTCTTGCTGCAACGCGTAATCGAGTTCTGAAACCTGTGCGGGAAATTGAGTATTTGGCGGAAAAGGAGCCAAACAGTACCGACATTTTGAAGACCAACATGTTGGATACATATTATCCAAATCGAAGCAGTCACCTCGAGAATGTTTGTCTGTATGAGGTTCTTCAAAATTACATATTTAAGAGGAACATCAAAGAAGATACTGAGAAAGGAGTGTATGCTGTAATTGGAAGTGAGGGATGTCTGGTCAAGCAAAGAAAATGCCACTTGGTAAACCATCGAAAATTGAGTGGCGAATCTCCTGAAAAAAAGGAGTTTTTCTATTTAGCACTTTTGCAACTTTTCAAGCCTTGGCGTGCAGAAGAGGAACTGCTTGGAGATTTCCTCTGTTATGAAGACTCTTTCACTGCCGCCAAGGAGACCATAGAATGTCCTGCTTTTCCTAAATATGTAGAAATGTTGAATGCGGAAATTGAGCAGGAAGCAACGATTGCAGCCGAGATTGCCAGAGACAGTTCTCAGGACAGTCAGAGTTCTGCTTCATTGAGTCAGGATCCACTAGGAGGACCTGTTATCGAAAATGAAGCTGCCACTGCCATGAATGAAGTGGAAAGAGCCATGGCACATGCTCAGGAGGATGCGGTTAACTTAGAAGACTTGGAAAGACAACTCAACGTTGAGCAGAGGAAAATATATGACGAAGTTACCATGCAAATTGATCATGGATTAAGTCATGAGAAGAAAGAGTGCTCATGTACGTCGTTGAAGCCTGTCCGACTGTACGTGAGTGGAGAAGCGGGAACTGGAAAAAGTTTCCTCATTAAAGCAATTTCATGTTATTTGCAGGAAAGGACTGAGTCATCGCTGTCTTGTGTTGTCACCGCTCCAACTGGACTGGCAGCACATAACATTAAAGGGATTACTTTACATCGTTTACTGATGCTGCCAGTGGAGCATGACAACAAATTACAATATCACAAGCTATCTGGAGATGCTTGTTGTGAAGTTTCAAGAATCTTGAGGAAAATGAAACTTCTTATCATTGACGAAGTAAGCATGGTTTCCAATGTCATGCTTGCCTTTGTGCATTTGAGAATGCAAGAAGTTCTCAAAACAGAGTATGATGTGTTATTTGGTGGCAAACACATCATTGTTTTCGGAGATCTTCTGCAGCGGACACCAGTGAAAGGGCAACCTGTGTTCAAAATGCTCACGCATGAAGATACCAGGAAGTGCCTAGGGAGCATTGGCAACGTCAATATATGGTTAAACTTCAATTATGCTGAACTGCATGAAAATATGCGTCAGGCGAAGGATGAAGTTTACAAGAATATTCTACAAGATGTTAGAATTGGAAAAGTGACCGAGCATGGGAAAGAAGCTTTACATGCACGATTACTGTCAAATTTATATCCAGAACAAGATGTTGTGCCTGAGAATATTTTTCAGAAAATTATTGAGAAAAAATCTGGAATATGTTTGATGCCAACTCTTGCAGAATGTGCCATCTTCAACAACAAAATGTTGCATTTAGAAAAGCAAGAGATTGTGAAACTGGAAGCTATTGACAGAGTAGAGCATATGGGATCAACAATTATATTGTCTGAGAATTTGAAAACAAAATTGGATTCATTAGAGAAGACTATATCTAAAACTGCAGGTTTTGAAAAGACTCTGAATGTGTGCTTGAACTGCCGTATAATTTTAAGAAGGAATTTACATGTTGAAAGAGGTCTGGTAAATGGATCAATGGGTAATGTTGTTGATTTTATGAAATACAGAAATAGAGATGGAATTGAATTTTTAAAAATTAAATTTGATGGCATTGAGGAAGTACAGCTAATTGGTCGTTGTTCTGCTAGATTTTTGCTTGTAAAAGACTTATATGTTCGCCGTAAGCAGTTTCCTGTTTGCTTGGCATATGCGGTGACAATCCATAAATCGCAAGGTTTAAGTGTAGACAGTGCATTGGTGAATATTGGCAGTTCTGTGTTCAAGGAGGGTATGGCATATGTGGCATTGTCACGAGTTAGAACTTTATCGGGATTGTACTTGATTGAGTGTGATGTTACAAACATTTGTGCGGATCTAGATTGTGTTAAGGAATACAATAGGTTGAGAAGAGAGTATGCGCCACATTTGCCTCAATATCCTTTGTTTGAGAAACGTGTGGTAGGCCGGAAACGAAGAAATGTGACCAATACTCGGGAGGTTGCAGCAAAAAGACGAAAAGTCGATGAACCTGAAATTATAAGCAGAAACAAAAAGGATTCTGTTGAAGATGTTGTTGGTTTTCAATTTGAAAACAGTTCTGGTGTCAACTGCTATGCTAATGTAGTGGTTAATGTTTTGTTTTCTCTAGAAAATGTAAAAGAAGAGATTGTGGTCAATTCTGATCAAAGATTTTGCAGTTTGTTAAATTCTGTGTTAGAGAAATGTAGCCCTGATAGAACAAAAATAGAAAGTGTGTCTGAAATTCGAAATCTGTTAGACAGATGTTCAGGCCAAACACAATTCTCTCAAAATATTCAGCAAGATTGTCAGGAGTTTTTAATGTATATACTTGATGTATTGCATGCTGAAGGTGTAGATGTAGATCACCTGTTTGGGCTTTCTTATCAATGGCAGCATGACTGCGAGAACTGTAGGGTATCAAGTACTACTAGTGTAGACTCAGAAAGATTTATATATTTAACTTTGCCAGACAGTAAATCAGTCTCTTTTAATAAGCTAGTAAAAGCAGCTGATCACAACATGGTGTAGCCAATGTAAATCTGAAATGATGTCAACATTATTTATACGAACATATGGCCAGTATGTCATTTTAATGTTCCAACGATGTAGGCCTGATGGAACAAAATTGACAACTTTAATAAAAAATGTTGTAGGTTCACAGTTGTCAATATCAGGAAGGACTTTTGTAACTGCAGCAATTATATATCATGACGGTCCTTCAATAACATCAGGACATTACACAGCTTATTTAAAGTCTAGAAATGGCTGGTCATTCTGCAACGATTCTGTTTTAATTTTCAAAAAAAAATTGCCGTATGACCTTAAAAATTCTTACCTGGTGTTTTTAAAACCAACATTTTAGGGAAAGAATCTCGGGATGTGCTCTGAGGAATTTCATGAAGTTCTAATGGCTCCTACAAGATTTGGCCTTGAGGATAAGTGTAGTACAGAGACATAACTTCTTACCATAACACTGGACGTCATGGAAAAATAACTGCACTTTGAATGAGTTCAGAAAAACGATTTCTTTTTATAAGCTAATTCAAGCAGCCAATCAAAACATGGAGTAGAGGGAATGTAAGTCTGCAATGCTGTCTACTGTTTTATATTGCTTTGTGATTAAAAGTGATGTAGAGAATTAAATAATTGTAGTAGTCATAGAGGTAGTGTAAGTCTGCTTCATAGTAAGCAGTATCAGTGTCATAGGAAATGTAGAACATGAGTGAGCAAGAAGGGTAAGATATTAGTAGTCCAGGATTGTGAAAATGATCTTCAACATTTTAATTCTGAAAGTTGCGGAAATACAACATGACGGGATTGGCTTACAAGAATTCCAAGAGTTATAAATGGCTCTGACATGATTTGGCCTTGTGGAAACGTGTGGCAGAGAGCGAGAAGTCATTTATTGTATGTAACATATTTTTCAAAACGATGGAGGTTTTCTTTCAGAAAGTGGCGGGCTGAAAGTAATAACAGCACAACAGAGTGTAAGCTGTTCATAGGACATCCTTCGACGTCATGGAAAGTAAGTTAACTTTAAGGAGTTCTGAATTCTGATTTGTTATGTTGTATGGGTTTTTTAAACACAATCATTTTGATTGTGGTTTTTTTTCCCCGCTGTTATATGATGAATACCTTCAAGTCACTGTTTTTAGTGAAATTTGATACATTCTGAGAACAGCAAAAATAAACCATTTAACATGTATAATTAATTCTGTACTGTTTGCATTTATGATGTACATGTAGAACTGTGTAGGAGGCATGGAGAAGGAGAGGCTTCTGTAAGTGTCAAAGTTGTTGCATACAGTGCTCATATTCTACGTAGTCTTTCATATGATAGACTACATTTCCACAATGAGATACCTAAGCAAAGGAAACACAGGTGATATGATTGTGGAATGAGCAAAAAAAATTGCACGTTTTTCAATTATATTACCTGTGTTTCCTAACATTACACATCACATTGTGTAGATGAGGTTTAGGCCTGTTCCTGGAGACAGAGGAGGTCTGACATTTGTTCAAGAGTGCAGTGGACATGACTCACTTCGTTGGTAGGCCTGCACATGTATTATCTCCTCTGTATTCTTCAACAAACCTAAATTTCATCTGCAACTCTGAGTAGGACTTACCTGAAACAAATCTGTGGATAGGTTACACCTTATCGGCATCTTGAAACAATCATTTAAAATGTTAGGGTCAGATTTATGATGGCCGTGCGCCTCTTTTGCTCCGCTGTGGGTCACTTTTGTGTAAAAGATGCACCATGTTGCAAGATAGGTTTCAGTTCATCTCCAGCAAGATACCATCAGTTTAAAATGTATATAATTAGCACTGTGTAGGGGGCATGCAGAAGCTGAAGCTTTTGTAAGTGTCAAAGTTGTTGCATGCAGTGCTGCACTTCTGGGTACTGTTTCATATGCTGGACTACATCTGCACTATGAGATACCTAAGCAAAGGCAACACAGGTGATGTGATTGTGAAATGAGGAAAAGAAACTCCACATTTTTCAATTACATCACCTGTGTTTCCTAAGTTTACGAATGACATTGTGCAGATGAAGTTTAGGTCTGTCCACGGACACAGAAGAGGTCTGGCCTTTGTTCAAGAGTGAAGTGGACATGACTTACTTCATTGGTAGGCCTTCACATGTATTATCTCCTCTGTATTCTTCAACAAGCATAAATTTGATATGCAATCCTGAGTAGGCCTCACCTTAAACAAACCTCTGGAGAGGCCACACCTTATCGTCATCCTGAATCAATCATTTCAAATGTTAGGGACAGATTTATGATAGGTGTATGCCTCTTTTGCGCCACTGTGCGTCAATTTTGTGATGCAGCGGCGGTGCAAAAGATTTGCTATGAGGCGACAAAATTACAAATTGATGCATCTAGGCAGATGTGTCATGCTGTAAAAAACCCATGCCACATGAAACCGATGCAGCAGTGATGCAAAAGATGCACCATGTTGCAAGACAGGCCTGACTTCATCTCCAACAAGATAAGAATCTACGTCTTCTGTAAATGTCAAAATTGTTGTATATACTGCTCAACTTCTATGTACTCTTTGATATGCTAGACTCCATCTGCACTATGAGATACCTAACCAAAGGCAACACAGGTGATGTGATTGTGAAATGAGGAAAAGAAACTCCACATTTTTCAATTACATCACCTGTGTTTCCTAAGTTTATGAATGACATTGTGCAGATGAAGTTTAGGTCTGTCCACGGACACAGAAGAGGTCTGGCCTTTGTTCAAGAGTGAAGTGGACATGACTTACTTCATTGGTAGGCCTTCACATGTATTATGTCCTCTGTTCTCTTCGACAACTCGAAATTTTATTTGGAACCCTGAGTAGGCCTCTCCTCAAACAAACCTCTGGATAGGACACATCTTATTGGCATCCTGAAACAATCATTTAAAATGTTAGTGTCTTGCGACACTTTTGTGAGACAACAGCAGTGCAAAAGATGCACCATGTTTTAAGATAGGCCTCACTTCATCTGCATCAAGATACTGTTAGTTTAAAATGTATATCTTTAGGACTGTGTAGGGGGCCTGGAGAAGCAGAAGCTTCTGTAAGTGTCAAAGTTGTTGAAAAACTGTTTGTCCTTCAATCTTTTCCCTTGTCTTTTCTAATTTTTAAATACATGTTTTAATATTTTTCAAATGTTTGTTCTCTCTTTCACAGATTGAAAGTATAAAAATAAAAAGTGAGTAAGTTAACGACAATTATAAGGTAAATGTTTTGTACTCTTTTCGTTACATTTCTATCACATTCACCTACTATTAGTTCCACAGCTTCATTTCTTTAACCCTCAGTTTCCTGCCTTTGCTACTTTCCTCATTCCTTTCTCTATTACCTACTTACTCAACTCCTTCCACTCTTTTTCTCAGTCCCTCTCTTCTCATAGTTCCTCACTCTTGTTCACTCACTCCGTCTCTATTACTCTTAGTGTCTTTGACTGATCACTCTTTCACTACTTGTTCATAATGCTTTCTCTGTGTAGTTGAAGCGCAATAAGGGGCATATTATGAACACAGCCAATAAAATTATTGCTGTTTTTATTGGCAGAAAACTGCTGCAAAAGTGGTTTTAGCTGCAGTTTTCTGCCGCAAAAGCGGCTTTAGTGACACATTTCTGCCGATAAAAGCTGCAAAACTTTTATTGGCTATGTTGATGATATGGCTCTATGTTATTTACATTTCTTTGCTGTTTCAATTAATCTTTTTCTGTTATTTTTTCTTTTCTGTTTTCTGTTTTTTCTCTCTGTTATTCCACATGTTTTAATCTTATTTTGAACATTCACTCACATTCTCCAAGAAACTCTTCTTTGTTATTGTTCTACTCTCTTTTTTTTCTTTCACTTCCTTATCTATTTTGTTTTTCACAATTATACCCTCTTCCATCTTTTCTTCGGTAAATAGATCTATTAAACAGTATCTCTGGTTTACTCCCTATAGCTGTCTTTCTTTTAACATTACTCTCTGTTTACTTCCCTTATACTTACTCTTCTTTTTTTTTTGGTTAGCTCCCGGTTCGCGAACCGGGAAGCGAACGGGGAAGCGAACCAAAAGAAATAGAGCTTGCCAGAGTGCTAAACATTCTAGCAATTTTTTTTGAAAGGGGAGGTAGTTCTGAAAAGAACTTTTTTTTTAATGTTTTTGTTGTTTTATATATTTTTTTTTTTTCTGAACATTTTTTGTTTTTTTTGTATTTTTTGAACAGTTTTATGGTTTTTTTTTGTTTTTGATGGAGGGGAAACAACAAAAAACAGGCATTGGAAAGGGCTCAACAGGAGCAAAAAAAAAAAATTACTGTCTGGGGCGTTTAGGGCAATTGTGATTTTCATAAGCTAGGTTGATTAAGGTAATGCTCATATTGCCACATAACAGTAATGCACCGCAATACAAACAGGTAAACTTCATATGGACAAAGTTGTCCTGAATGTTTGGCACGGTTTCCCGTGCCTCTGCTCCTGTCAAAGATATCTGTGATGATGACCTGGCCACAGGAGTTGGTGGGTTGTCCTGCAGGTCACGCATCTCTGCCCGGCTGTAGTTTAATGGATGCCACCTGCTCATGTGACGATGCATGGTGTAGTTACCAAAGCTATACTTTTTTAAGGTGCCTCTAGATAACTTCTTTTTACATATGAGGCAGGTGACATATCTAGCATTAACTTTCTTCTGCCCTTCAGGGATTCAAAAAAACTGCCAAATAAAACTGGTTTTCCGATGAGAAACCCGGGGCTGCTCTTGTAAAAACTGTGGTCCTTCTGTCTCCTCTTCCTCTTGTTCATCGTCTTCCTCCTCTGTGTTGCTGATGAACTGGGGAGGTGGTCCTCTCTTCCCATGAGGAGGTGGTGGTGGTGGTGGGGGTCCACCAGCTGAAGCTACCAATGAAGCCATTGCTCAAATATCAAAAAAGGTCTTCCTCTCACAAAGATGAAAGTCAGAGTGAGGAAAGAAGGAGGGGTTTTCATCATTTGGGAAAAACAATAGTTCTAAACCAATGAAAAGTGTTATTTTTAGGTCACCTGACCTAGCCTTACATCATTATGAAACCAAAAGTGAAATGAACCAATGAAAAGTTTTATTAACAAGTCACATGACCTGTTACGCTTATGTTACGCGCTGCGGAACGCGCCCCGGATCGCTTCCGGGTCGCTGCGCTTCGCGCCTCGGTTCGCGCTCCGGAGCACTTCCGGGTGCGCTAACGCGGCGCGTCATAAGACGCATTACACGGCAACGCGATACGTCGCGCTTTCGCGACGCGCCCCGGATCGCTTCCGGGGAGTTGCGCTTCGCGTCTTAGTTCGCGTACCGGAGCACTTCCGGGTGCGCTAACGCGGCGCGTCATAAGACGCATTACGCGACAACGTGATACGTCGCGCTTCCGCGACGCGTCACGATGTTGATTTCTAACGCGGCAGTTGCGCAAACGGAACGTTTACCGGTTCGCGGACCGGGTCGCGGCATCAAATTGAGCTAACGGGAAGCTTCCCGGTTCGCGAACCGGGAGCGAAGAAAAAAAAATATAAAACATTTTTTTTATTAATAAACATATAAAATATATTTTTGGATTTAAAGAAGAATACATTTTACAGCTACAGATATTAGCTTTTAAAAAACCAATGAAATTCACTGAAAAAACCATAGGTTATAGACCATATATAGTTAGGAATTAGCATTTACAAAACCTTGAAAATTCACTGAAAAAACCATAGGTTATAGACCATATATAGTTAGGAATTAGCATTTAAAAAACCTTATTTTACTCACACAAAACCATTGAAATTCCATATATAGTTAGTTGTACTAACTATATATCGCGCACCCGCAATCCACTGCTGATCATGTCACATATTACATCATTCATGACATGGTCAGTGACATCACTGATGACATCACTGATGACATCTCAAATGACATCACTGATGACATCACTGATGACATCTCAAATGACATCACTGATGACATCACTGATGTCATCTCAAATGACATCACTAATGACATCACTAATGACATCACTGATGACATCTCAAATGACATCTCAAATGACATCTCAAATGACATCTCATTTGACATTACTGATCACATCACTGATGACATCATTCATGTGATATTATGATGAACCTCTTCAGACTCTTATATAACCTTAGATACACTCAGTATAAACATACACTCACAGACTGTCACTCATCCATGGAGTTACTCACACACCTAGTCAGTCATGCAAAGAATCAATCACACCTCCATTTCCTCAACTATACAGTTATACACACCTTACTTATTCAAACATATACTAAAACATATTTACTCACTTATACAATCCTGGATACAAGTTCACAATGATCCATACAGCCACTCACACATTCACTGGCTCTTATGCACAGTTATTTATATATGTCAACTCTCACATGTACTGTATTTTACATATGTACTTACTTTGACATGTAGCACTGAGATATCCATTCACTCACCAATACACTCATGCACACAGTCAACCGCCCATACAGCTGTTTCCACATGCACCTTTGAACCCATACATCTAGTGAATCAACTGCTCACACATCTATGCACAGAGTCATACACCTCCCAGCCACCCACACACACACTCAGTCTCCCATACAAATGCTTGGGCAACCAATCAATAATCCATATAGTTAATCATATAGCTACTGATCAACACATGCAGCAGTTTACAGAACAACAGACATAATGATGCACAAATTAAGACAGTTTAGTCACTAACCCATGCACTCAGTGAGACACATTTAATCAGTCACTCATACAGTCAGTCATGCCCCTACTAAATCCTTCATCCAGACACTTATACATCCACTCATTCTTCAATATGTAAGACATATTTTAACTTTACAGAAAAATACAGTCACTGGATGTTGTCATCAGTGATGTCATCAGTGATGTCATTTGAGATGTCATCAGTGATGTCATCAGTGATGTCATTTGAGATGTCATCAGTGATGTCACTGACCATGTCATGAATGATGTAATATGTGACATGATCAGCAGTGGATTGCGGGTGCGCGATATATAGTTAGTACAACTAACTATATATGGAATTTCAATGGTTTTGTGTGAGTAAAATAAGGTTTTTTAAATGCTAATTCCTAACTATATATGGTCTATAACCTATGGTTTTTTCAGTGAATATATATATATATATATATATATATATATATATATATATATATAAATATTGATACATATATATAACACTTATAAAGAATAACATTACACATTTAAACAGCGCAATGTTATTGCTAGGATACTATTCTTAATTACAAACACTTGTACCATATATGAATATGTGTTCTTAGATCTCTGTGTGCTATTGCTCACACGTATTGCTACATCACGATTCCTAAATTGTATTTATAACCACCTACATCCTGTTTATAACATGTCAGGCCGGAGCCGACCTAACGGTACCTGATATATATATGGTCTGAACATACAAAAACTATCATTAAGCATAATCATCGCAACACTGCAAGAACAGAATCACGTGATGAAAAGAAAAAAGGAAAACCACTGAAGGATACCAATAAGACATATATTCTATAACGTACAAACAAAACTAAACCTTATAATATAAAAACTGCAATCAGTGAAATACAAATAGAGTCAATACTGCATGACTGAGTATGAAGGTGCATTATCAGTACTGTACAACATAGTGGCTCACCTAGTCGGAATTTGATTCAGTGTGCGTAAAAAAATAACAAAGGGCACTTCTACGCCTAGGGGTAGGCAGGGCACGGGTGGCCACACACAGCGAACCAGGGAGTGTTTAAACTGTCAATACTACGTGCTCTAAAGTGTATCTACTCCTTCCAGCTCAGCACTGAGTCTGTAGTGTATTTACTGCAGATCAACAGATGGAGTATCGTCACCTTCCGCTATATCACCGCATTGGAAGGCAGTGAGTAGTGTATCCCAGCTTTGCACAATGGGATATTTGCGGAGCCTTGCCGTTTCCTCTCTGTGTAGTGCTGTGCTTTCCACCTGCGCCCATATTGTTTGTGAGCGTTTCCAGCTAATTGCCTCTGAGGAATCTGCATGTTTCCATTTCTTGGTTATCAGTCATTTCGCGGTTATCAACCCTAGATCTCGGAATCTTGAGGTAACTTTGGTTTTTTTGGGATCAGGCATAAAGCCCTAGAATACAAACTTCCCATGACAATGGCAGGGGTGTGTCCGTACATAAGGCAAGGGTTGTGGCCACCTCATGCCAATAATGTTGAAGGGAGGCACAAGACCATAGCATATGAAGCAGATCCGCATTGAGCTGTTGGCAGCGTGGGCATGCAGAAGTGGCAATGTGAAAATATCTAATTATCTTGTCGGGTGATAGGTATGCTCTTTGTATAATGTATGTTTGTATAGGCTTGAACCTAGAGTTCCTAAGTATACACCTAGAGCCAGCTAGGATAGCGTCCCATGCCTTATCAGTCCAAGGCTGGCCTCTGTCTCCCTCCTAACTGACTCAGAGTTGTTGCATCGGCTTCAATGTGTGCACAATTAGCGCCTCCACCAACCAATGCACTATATGTGATCCCGCTCGCTTACATGTAAGTATTGTAGTAGTAGATGGGTTGGTGGCTCAGTTGTTAGATCTCCCATTAGGCTGACAAAGCCTTCAGAAGGGAGGTATGCAGGATTTGGCCTGTGAGCAAATCAGTGTCTTCAGCCAATGTGTCGAACGTCAGTAATACGCCGTCTCTGTATAGATCGACCAACGTGTCTAGTCCTGCAGTATGCCAGGTTGCCAGAGCTGTGTCCGAGGTACCCATTCTACCCCTTGGTGTCCCCAACAGTGTCAAAATCGGGGCATATGGAAGTGTCGTGCGGGTGAGATATAGACTCCTATAACATTTATGTGCCAGTCCCAAGTGTAATTGTGGTGGTCGCAGAAGGTTGGCAGCCGGGTGGAACAGATGATAGATTTGAGAGTGGGTCCAGGGCTGTTGCAAAGTCGCTGTGTCTTCCAGACACCTGCCGTCTAGCCATTTCGTCGCCCATTGGAGTACACAGTCTACCATCATAGGCCTAGCTACCACGGTACAGCCAATATTGAGGGGATTGCTCGGTTCGCACCGTCACACGCCACATGCGCTGGTGTAAGTGAGTCTTAGGATACCATTCCACAGGTCCGTGGAGGCACCGTTGCCTAGTCATAGCTGAAGCAATACGGACGTAATGAGCGGAACTTTCACAGCCATCCAGGCCCAGGGGTGGGGCAACCACCGGCCTCAGGTGAATCATGGTGTCCGGCGCCTTGTTCCCCTCCACCCGGTGGCCGCATAAGGAGATAGGTTAGCCTCTGAGCGCGACGGTCCCCACTTCCCGTCTCCTCACCAGGATCCCAGTGGTGATCTTGAAGCCCTTGCAGCAGGCAGCAGTCTTTTTTTATTTATTTTTTATTGACATTTTGTGCAAATACAAAACATTTCAACAACAGAACAGGCCAGTTTGTTATTTTAGCATTACAAAATGTGGCTTAGTTACCATACATACATTGTCACGTAATACAATATTTGGTCAAGTCGCCCTTAGGGGCCCTTAGGGGAAATATCACTGATTTTGCCCAATTAACAACAATGCCGGCCAGACCTCTGAACTGAATAAACTCCCTCAGGATTGGATCTAGGTTCTCCCCCGGTTGACTAGATAAAGAGTCACGTTGTCTGCATTTGATGATATGAGCAGGCTCCTGGTACTAAACCCTAAACCGCCCGCCGTATGGTGTTGCCAGATACGGGCAGCCAGGGGCTCCATTGCTATCGCAAACAACAGCGGGGATAGGGGGTAGCCCTGTCTTGTGCCACGCAATGTGGGGAAGGGTTCAGACAATAATCCGTTTACCCTGATCCGGGCGCTGGGCAAGGTATATAATAGCCAAATGCGGTTAATGAAGAGCGGGCTGAACCCCATTCAACCCAGTATGGCAAAAAGATATTGCCATTCGAGTGTGTTGAACGCTTTGGTGGCATCTAAAAACACCACTGCAGCGTGAACCTCTGGGTGCAAATAATGTAAGACAGCGAAAATAGTTCTTAGGTTGTGAGAGGTCGACCTTCCCGGGATAAACCCTGACTGATCTGGGAGCGCAATCTTGGTGTGCAATGGTTGTAGCCGATTAGCGATCAGCTTGGCAAGGATTTTAACGTCCACATTTATCATCGACAGCGGTCAGTATGAATCGACCTCCCATTCTGATGTTCCAGGCTTTAATAAAGTAATAATCATGGATTCCCTCATAGATTTAGGCAATATCCCCCCTTCCATAGCCTCTTCACATACTGCCAGCAGCCGAGGCGCCAATTCCTTAACATATTTTTTGTAAAAAAATGTGGTCAGACTGCCAGGTCCGGGGGACTTATCAAGCGGCAAGCTTTTTATAACTTGGGCAACATCTTCAGCAGTGAACGGGAGATCCATATATTCTCTGTGGTTGTTATTGAACCAGACCAATGCAATTGAGTCCAGAAATGACTGCAGCCCCTCAGGACATGTATACTGGGTGGCAGTATAGAGGTGGGAGTAAAAATTGAAGAAAGCATTTAGAATTTCTACCTGGCCTCTAACAGCGGTGTCTGGTGCAGTGTGTATTTCATGAATAAACATGGTGGATCTAGGCGGTCTATCATACCAGCTAACATGCGTCCTGGCCTGTCCCCCTCCCCGTATTGCCTTGCCTCCGCATATTTCCCGAGGAACTTAACCTCCTGCTGCGCCTCCTCAGAAAAGTCTAGTAGCTTTGCCTTCAAGAGGCCAACAGCATCTGGATCACCAGTAGAATAAAACCTCTCCTCAAGCTCCCTGATTTGAGCCTCCAGGGATGCAATTGTGCCCCTAATCGCCGTCAATAAACCCGCCTGTCTGGCGATGCACTGGCCTCTAAACACAACCTTCAATGTTTCCCAAAGTGAAGCCTCAGTATCCACTGAGCCTGTGTTCAAAGCAAAGTACTCGGTGAGATCCATCCGTATCTCTTCCTTAAAGTCTTCGTCAAGTAGGGCATATGGCGGGAGACGCCAGGTGAAAGCGCGCTGTGGTGAGCTCAGGATAACCAATTACAACAGGCATGGAGCGTGATCTGACAGTGAGCGTGGCAGGTGTGTTACATCTGAAGTCCAAGTGGCTATATCACGATACACTAGCCAGAAATCCAAGCGGGACCATGCGCTGTGGTGATCAGAGATACAGGTGCCCTCCTTAGTCAGGGGATGTCTGTTGCTCCATATATCTATCAAGTCTCCGTCAGAGATTATAGCCCGCAGGGCAGCACTAGGTGCAGGGTGTAAGGAACTGTCCAAATCATCATCTAGGATGGCGTTAAAGTCACCCTCCCGTTGCCTTGACTTTCGTCTAGGCATTGTTAAAGAACTCTGGGGAGTCTACATTAGGACCATAGACTGCCACAATAACCACGGAGACACCACATAAAATCCCTTGTATAAAGGCGTATCGTCCCTTGGGATCAACATGCACCAACCCCTCCCTCAAGTCCAATCCTCATTTAATGAACACAGCCACACGTGCGCATAATTGGAATATACAGAGGAGTAAATATTTCCCCACCGACTATGACGGAGCCTCTGTGAAGGTGTAACATTGAGATGTGTCTCCTGCAGTAAACAGATATCTACATTATGTCTGGATAGGTAAGCATGGACCAGCCTAGATTTCCTACCGTAATTGAGCCCTCGAATGTTCCATGTAATGCAATTTAGTGTATTAGTGATGATATGTGTAAACGCACCTACAGAACCCGTACGTGTAGCGACGACGAGATTTCTTCCAACTATGGACTGCACAGTCTTGCCAATAATTTACATCCACACTGGCAATCAACAATAAAACAACCCTAAACCCCCCCCCCCCCCACCTTCCAATCCAACCCACCAATCAGGTTGCAGAATACCCACCCCAGATAGAAAAAAGAAAAAGAACAAAGCTAAACATGTCAAATCAGGGAATCTTCCCATGGGGGCGCAGTGATACAGGCAAACTACCTTGTTCGCACAAGGTGGCCGGGAGTACTGTGGATAGCGCTATATGCCCAAGAGCTCAGCAACTCAGTTCGAAGAGGAACTACATATCTAAGAACACCAGGGCCCATTTTAGTAACTGAAACTACAACCCTCTGGGCCCAACACCTCAGCTTTTCCAAATTAACAAGCTAACACGCAATACGATACCCACATCAGTCATTGTCACTGAGGTGATCTCCTGTAGACTTTTCCGCTGCGCGATTGCCTTTGTTGTTCTTGCCTCCTGCATGCTTGGCAAATTTCAATGCAGACTTCGAGTGTAAAAAAGTGAGCGGTTCCATCAAATGACACTTTCAGCTTAGCTGGGTACAGCAGGGAGTATGGAATCTGTGCCTGCAGAAGGATGCGTTTGGCCAGGAGGAACTCCCGTCTTGCCGCCTGCACCGCTGGGGTGAAGTCGGGATAGAAGGAGATAGTGTTGCCTTTGTGCTGTATTTGAACTTTCTCCCTAGCCAGCCGAAGGATGCGGTCCCTATCCTGATAGTTCAACAGTTTTGCAATGATGGGTCTGGGTGACGCACCAACAGGGGGCTTCGACCCCAGCGATCGATGGGCTCTCTCCACCACGAAAACAGGGGATAGGTGGGGGTCAAATAGTTCATGAAGCAAGTCTGTGATGAAGGACTCCATTTTGGGCATTGCAGTTGTCTCTGGAATTCTAGTAATTCAGAGATTGTTACGTCTCGATCTTGCCTCTAAATCGTCATTCTTGGCTCTGATGAACCCCAAAAGCTTATCCATGTGAAGCAGCTTCTCTTTTGTCTCCAACTGAAATTCTTGGAATTCCGTATGGCGGTTGTCAAGTGCGTCGAAGTGTGTTTCATGCGTCATCACCTGTGACTTAACTGAGTCCAACTGCGACGTCAGGGTATCCAATTTTGTATCTATGTTTCGGAGGCTGGAACGCATTTCTAGCATAAGAGTCCGCAAGTCCTCGCCTTGATCTTCCGCTTGCATGTCATGCTGGCTGTCCATCTGAGCCTCATGCTCCGACTCCTTATGACGTGTAGCATGTTTGTTCTCAAATGTTAACTTTGGCTGCTTAGCGTCTTGTTTGCCCATGTTTACACAAGCATTGGGCTCGCGACAGTCGCACTAGCTAGACCACACAAGAGCGTGACACCTCGCCTCGCCTTACCACTAGTGCACGGCCGTTCTGCGACAAAACGCCCCACTGCTCACACACCCCAGTAGACACGTGCAGCTAGTGCAAATCACCTGCAGGCCAACTCAGGATCACGTCACTAATGTGCCCAAGTGTTCTTTTAAACACTATATGGTGCACAGAGCGATCAGCACCCTGCAACATGCTGCCGTGATGCACCAATTATAATCAGGTGCTTATAGTGTACACAAAGTTTTCAGATGTTATCTGCAGGATAGAGTCCATATTCGCCCACGGTTCCAAATGTGGCAGCACTGCATCTAGACGTCGCAGGCACAGCAGTCAAGTCAAGTCTTTCCTCAACAATAGCGTGGTGGTGCAGGAGCGCATAGGCGCCACACGTAGCTCCTCCAGTCTTTTAGGGTCCCAACCAGGGCAGTTCTCCACACCCCCATAGCATGGCAGCAGTGCCACCAGACACGTCTCCCACAGTGGCAAATTCACCCCGATCACTGAAGCGGGTAAAAGATCTCACCTCCACACCTCCAATGTAGGCGCTTGCCGCAAGTCCCAAAATCGCCCAGCTTTGTGTGGTCACAGCAGGACGGCCGCTTGATGAGGGGTGGCCCACAGGTCCCACAACACCGTACCCGTGTGTGATCAGCACACACGGGCTTTGCTCAATCAGTGCCTCTGCCCAGACAGCGGTCTCATCGCTACAGCAGGATCGACAGCTTCCGTTGCACCGCCAGGGGTTATCTTAAAATGGCGGATCTAAAAATCAAAAGCAGGGCACGTGTATTTCTGCCTCTCGCGTCGCCCACTCGCACCTTCAGGGGCTCCCGGGCATTCAGCAGACATTCACAACCCGCCTTTGAAGTGATGCGCAGCAGGTCCGAGTCCCAGCACCAGAGATTACACAGCCGTCTCCGCCAGCAACATGGGGGTTACAGCCTGCCGGCAGCTGCGGGCTCAATTTTCGCAACTCACCGTCGGCAGTCCAGGCGCGGGCTAGCAGGCCTCCAGCTTCTGTATCGCAGCTTTCGTACCGCAACTCCGGGGTGGAATCGGAACACTGGATCAGGCACGCCAGAATTTGCAGGTGTCTAGCAACGCTTAGGAGAGCTCAGGGCAGGTCAGCACCCATTCATAGTGCAGGATTAATGCAGGATTTGGTCCCTGCCGGTGGAGCGCACTCAAAGAGCGGCCATTCCGCCGCGCCCCTGCAGACAGCGTTCTTCAAGATGAGTCGGCGCCTCCTCACCAGGTCGGGCCTAGGGGGCGGAGTCAGCCCCCGGCCTCGCGTAGAGTGCAATGGATAGCGCCGCAGTCCTTCGCTCGGCAGCCCCGCAAGCAGTAAGGTCCGCCTCAAAATCCCACGGCATTCGCCTCTCGTCACCTCTCCAACTTATTGCGGCTGGACTTGGGCTGCCTGTAGCGGGCGGCAGTCTATTGGACAAGATGGGGCTTCCGCCCCAGTCGAGGCCTAGGGAGTAGAGTCAATCCCCGGCTTCTCGTACCTCATAGTGCCCGGCGTCGTGGAGCTGCACTAATCGAGTTCGCAGGTAGGGAGGTCCGGTCCGGGATTTCGCGATTTCCATCCCCCCACCTCTTCACCGGGACATTGGGACCACTCCTAGAGCAGTCACAGCTGACAACGGCCCTTACAGCTCAGGTCTGTGCGGATTAATGCAGCCATATGAGGGAGATGAAGACGGAGCTCTACTGCAGTACGTCTGACTCCATTGCTGGCCAAGCCACGCCCCCCACAGCCTTTTATCATATGTCTTGGTCTTGCGCCCCCATAGGAAATTACTGGGCAGCAATGGTTGGGGAACTGAATAGAACATTGGGGTGGGAAGTGCCCGAGACCACCACCCCCGCGACCTCCACCCGCACCAGCCGCCTGACCACCTGGCCCACCATCAGCGACGAAGACACCATCAAAACCATGAACTCCATCCACTCCGGATCCCCATCCAACCCCTGCCCTCACCACGTTTTCAACAAAGCCAGCACAACCATCGCACCCCACCTCCGGAAAGCAATCAACATCTCCTTCGGGACAGCAACCTTCCCGGAAAGCTGGAAGCACGCCGAGATCAACGCCCTACTGAAGAAACCCAAGGTGGACCCCAAGGACCTCAAGAACTTCTGGCCCATCTCCCTGCTCCCGTTCCCGGCAAAAGTGACAGAGAAGATTGTCAACAAACAGCTAACCCGCTACCTCGAAGACAACAACATCCTGGACCCTTCTCAATCCGGTTTTCGCAGCAACCACAACACCGAGACCGCCCTCATCGCCGCCACCGACGACATCAGGATCCTGATGGACAAGGGAGAAACAGCCGCCCTCATCCTCCTGGACCTATCAGCAGCCTTCGACACGGTCTGCCACCGCACCTTAGCAGCACGCCTCCATGACGCCGGAATCCTAGAGAAGGCCCTGGCCTGGACCACATCCTTCCTCTCCGGCAGAACCCAGAGCGTCCGCCTCCCACCCTTCCGCTCAAAAACCACCGAGATCATCTGCAGCGTCCCTCAGGGATCCTCCCTCAGCCCGACGCTGTTCAATATCTACATGTCACCGCTCGCCCACGTCGCAAGACAACATAACCTCAACATCATCTCCTACGCCGACGACACCCAGCTGATCATCTCCCTCACCGAAGACCCCCACACCGCCAAAGCCAATCTCCACAAAGGAATGAAGGCCGTCGCCGACTGGATGAAGGACAGCAGACTGAAGCTGAACTCAGACAAGACGGAGGTCCTCATCCTCGGACCCACCCCATCAGCCTGGGACGACTCCTGGTGGCCCACATCGCTAGGCACTGCCCCGGAACCCACCGACCATGCACGCAACCTGGGGGTCATCCTCGACTCCGCCCTCTCCATGACCAAGCAAGTCAACGCCGTCTTCACGTCATGCTTCAACACCCTCCGAATGCTCCGCAGGATCTTCAAATGGATCCCCTCCCGACACGAGAAAAACCGTCACCCAGGCCCTCGTCATCAGCAGACTCGACTACGGGAACGCCCTCTACTCAGGAACAACAACCAAACTCCTGAGACGACTACAACAAATTCAGAACCCCTCAGCACGACTGATCCTCGACGTCCCCCGACGCAGCCACATCACACCCCATCTGAGAGGCCTACACTGGCTCCCCGTCAACAAGAGGATCACCTTCAAACTTCTCATCCACGCACACAAAGCGCTACACAACACCGGACCTACATACCTCAACGACCGACTCAGCTTCCACACCCCCACCCGTAGCCTCTGCCCTGCCAGCCTCGCCCTCGCCTCAGTTCCTCGTATCCGGAAAACCACCGCCGCCGGCAGATCCTTCTCCTACCTCGCCACCAAGACCTGGAACGCTCTCCCTACCAGCCTACGACAGACCCAGGACCTGCTGGCCTTCAGAGGACTCCTCAAGACCTGGCTTTTCGATCAGTAGCAGCCGCCCCCCTGCGCCTTGAGACCCTCACAGGTATGTAGGGCGCTTTAGAAATGCAGTGATTGATTGATTGTACACCCCAGGTTGTGCTCTTGGGTATCCTGGAAGGTATATGAGGTTCTAGGGCAGATAGGTCATTCTTGGGTTTGGCCCTGCTGGTGGCCAAATGAGACATTGCTGCCAGATGGAAGAACTACACCCCCCCCCAATAGCACAATGGAGGAGGGGCGTAGACTGGTGTGCCTCGCAGGAACAACCGGTATACCTGACTCGGGGATGTCCAATTAAATACAAACAAGTATGGGGCAAATGGCTGGGACTGCTGGGTTGAATGAGGGGGGGGGGGGTTGAGGATGTCTTTGACCGTGAGCCAACACCAGACTACACACAAGTGCATCAATGAGTGGTATACAGGCCTGTGGAGGGGCAGTCTAAGCGTGGTCTGAGCTATCCATCCGCAATTCTCGTACAAATGTGGCCGTCTCTTTACAACGTCTGTGTAAAATCTAATAACGTTTGAGTATTAAAAAATGTATTTTAAAGTACATGTCCCACTTTTCCAATACACTGCACCCCGGGATGTCTAGGGCCTACATTAGGAGTGATATATTTATTAAAAAGTAAGGTTGAGCCCTGGCAAAAGGGTTATTTTGGATGGTTGAAACTGCAGCTTAAAACTCCACACAGGCTGGAATGGCATGCATGAGACGTGTTTAAAAAGACCACTTAAGGAGGAGCTACGCAAGCAACCAAAATGGCCGCATAAGCTCCCGGCTCCGTCGACCTCCGTTGCTGGCGGACTTATCCTGAACTTCATCCTGACCTCCCGCCAGACTCCTGTGTGTCTGAATCGTTGCTGAGCCCAGGGGGGCAATCCCGGAGTTTTTCTCGCCTTTATTGACGAAGTTACACCGTCTTTCATTTTTGGGCCTCCTCCAGTGTGTAAGCCGGGGCCTCGAGTACTGACCCGGCCGGGTTTCAGTTGAACAACATCGGCCGCGGGTGCCCGGCAGAGTCCGGTCTCATCGGAGTGGAACATATTCTCTATCCTGGTGGTGGTCTTTGGTCCCTGCGAATACTGGACGAACGGCGACAAGACGTGGTTGCCACGGTGGGTGTGGGGCCAGGCCCCGCTCTCGGCAGTGGTGTAACGGTTGCCAAGCCTGTGAGTCGCCAGTTGCCTCCGTCCACTCCGCGCCTGTTGGTTCCCCCGGAGTAGCCGGCCTCCGGGATTGAAGATCTGCTTTCTTATCGTTCACGCGGAGATGGATCGGACGGTGTGTGGACCGACCCTGGGGACCGTAATGGCCGCCATCAGGGCTCTTCGCCTGCAAATGGAGGATGCTCTCCACAATTTGACTGCGCGCCTCGAGACTGTTTGCTTGAGACCAGATTCCAGCCTTGTGTCAGACCTGCAACATACGGTTACCCCCGCGAAGCTTGATCTACCTCGAGAGGAGAACCCCGAATATGTTCTGAAACTGGTGCCAGTTGTACCCGCACGATTACAGCGATACGTTACTGGAGCCCCTGAACACCTAGCAAGATCGGCAAAGTCATCGCCCGCACAGGACTTACTTCTTCCTTCTCTTCTGGAGTCCTCCACTAATATTTTTTGGATTGACTTTCGTGTATCCGATAGACTTCGAGACTTAACCCTTTTGACTCTTTCAGGCTATAGTGATCTCCTTTTTCAACAACGCTTTGACTCTTTTGCTACTATATTGGTTCTCCTGGATGGGGTTTGTGCAATGGATCGTAAGGGCCAGGGCTGAATTTGACTTGAATTCGGTACAGTGACTTTCTTTTGGCTCTGCTGGGTTGTATCTGTGGGAGTGTGGGCCAGATGGAATTCTTATTGTCTGGGTTTGGTGTGACTGCTGCGATCGAAAAGGGATTTGCTGCCTCTGTGGTATCGGGGGCTGGGCGGGACGGTCTTTTCTCTGTTGGTGGCTCCCCTATTGGTTTGCTTATTAGTCTGTTACAACTTGCTTAATACCACGGTAGGGGATGTCTGCTTTTGGCCGGGGGGAGGGGAGTCCGGGAGCCCGTATCGTCTTGTAATACATCTCCACCTCCATCTTTTCCCTTCCTTGGGGTGTAGTTTAGGGGGCGACAGGCACGCTGCTAGTGGGGTTAGGTCGTAGCCATCTGCAGGGGTGCAGGGTGGGGGGTTGAGTTTTTTTTTTTTTCCTTTATTTTGTTCTATGGCCTTTCTATTCCCTTTTCCCTTCTTCACAAGAGATGTGGCATATTCTCCTGATCTTTTTGCCCCTCATATCCGGGTGTCGAGTGTTCAATTTGCATATCCTGTATTCCTGGTGGGCGGGCTCTGATAAGGTTTTCTTATGGTTATCTGTATCGTATTGTTTTGCCTCAGCTCTAAGCTGGTATTGATGTTTTTCAGATGCCTATAATTGTAATGTATTTCCTCAATTCCTTCGCCCGTTCACCGCTGTAATATGTCCAGCCAAATGACACCCGTTATGTACATTTTTACTCGTGTTATACTCAATAAAAATATACATTAAAAAAAAGACCACTTAAGTGGGTGGCACAATACGTGCTGCAGGCACCCTAGTAGCACTTAATTTACAGGCCCTGGGTACATGTAGTCCCACTTTACTAGAGACTTACACGTAAATTAAATCTGCCAATTGGTTGTAAGTCAATTTTACCATGTTTAGAAGAGTCGAACACAAGCATTTTTGTAATTATTTTTTAATTTATAAAGTTCTGTATAACGCGACCATGACCCTGGAGGGTATAAGAGTGTTTCATATTATAGGGTAGGTCGGATACAGTTGTAGGAAAAGAACATTCGTTACATATATGGGAATAGAATGGTAAAGCTGGAGTTCATTGTTGCACACCAATGTAGTGGTCAAACAGGGATTCAAAATGGAGGGCAGGTAAATAAACAATAGAACTAATGTATTTCAGGGCAGAAACGTGTTCATTTCTATTGTTTTCACTTCCTTTTTGAATGAGGCGGTAGATGAGATCAACGGACATTTGGTGGCAGAGAGTTTTAAATCTTTGGGACAATGCCCGAGAAGGCTCTGTAACACGTGCTCTTTTTGTGGAAAAATCGGTGGTTTCAAAAGCAATGAACTTTAACTTCGTAAAGGTCTGCCTCCCCCGATAGCTCTAGCTTTTGTGCCAGATATATAGGGGTTCTGAAATGTAGAGCTTTATGTGTCATGCAGGCATTCTTTAGCTTTATAGGAGTAGTAAATGCACAGAGTCCTAGAAGCCACCAAAATGGATTCAAAGAACACAGGAAGGTTGAAGGCAATAGGTTTAGAGGTGACCCTGCATAGATAGCCAAATCTAACAGTCCCTTATTTCATTCATATTCTGCACGAGAATAAATATCTTCTCAAATACATGAAAATGACTGGATGTACCCTCATAGAAGAGAAGGTAAGAAATAGATATTCCTTCCTGCAGATTCTTCAGCGGTAGAATAGATTCCAAAGCAATACCCTGCCCAAGAGGAGGGTTGATGGATGGCTAAATGAGGAAATCCCACAGAATGGATCTGGCGAAGTGTCTGTGCCTAAGCTTTTCAGAATCCAAGCAGGAATGTTTAGGGAAGGTATGTAGGGATGCCTATCTCTCTGCTTTGAACATCTCTGCTATTGGAACTCCTCTAGAAAGAGCAGTGGTCGATTTGGCTACGGTGGAATAAGCCCTGATTTATTTTGGAGGTTCCTTCTTTGCCAAGGCTTAACAGGTCATAATGCAGAGGATGATCCACCCGGGCAAAGATCTTTTCTGTACCGCTTTGCCTTTTTTGGCACCACAGCAATCTACAAAGAGCTGGTCATCCAGTTGTATGTCCTTAGTACAATCCAGGTAGTAGTTGACTGCTTGCCTACAATCCAACCTGTGCACTTGCTCCTCCTCCTTCATGTGATGGGGCAGGGGACAAAAAGATAGAGGGGTAATGGACTGACTGAAGTGAAAAGGAGTTACAAATTTCTGCAGGGAATCAGTCTTGGTTCGCAATATCAATTTGTCAGGATAAATGGAGTTGAAGGGTGGACGAGAACTGTGAGCTTGCAACTCCCTTACCTATCTGGATGAGGTAATTGTCACTAAAACACTGGCACTGATTCACATGCTGAGCCTCCCTGGAAATGTCTTTGTAACAACTAGACCACAGGCCAACAAGCAAGGACAGCACGGAGCACTGAAGCCTGAAACTATCGCCCAGGCATCTCCTGAAAAGAGTTTTAGGAAGGGTAAAAAGTTATCCTCCACCCAGACTTCAAGTGAGGATCAGTTCCCTCAGGGAGTTGATCAGGCCCTTGGTGAAGAAATTGCACCAGAGGACCTTGAGCCTGACACAGCGGAGATTCTGGGAGCAGGGGGACCTTGCAGAGAGAACTTGAGCCTGTGGCAGAAATTCTGCCCCTCTCTTGAAAACCTCATAAAGCTGGCATCTATCGAAGAGGCAGGGGAAGTCAGTGGATCCCATAGGATTTACTGGGAAGGCAGACTCCTTTATTCTGAGGCTAGAGGCCCAAGCCTGGTGCTACCAGGAGGTTAGTTGTTCCTCAGAAGTTTAAGGAATTCCTCTTAACCCTGGCACATGGCATACCTCTTGCAGGACATCTTGGGCAAAGAAAGACTTGGGACAGGCTTGTTCAACACTTTCACTGGTCCCACATGTCTGAAGACACCAAGGAATATTGTTGCTCCTGTGTCACTTGCCAAGTCAGTAGAAAGTCAGGTGACACTACAAAGGCCCGCTTAATCCTACTACTAGTGGTTGGGGTTCCCTTTGAGAGGGTGAGGATTGACATTGTTGATCCCCCAACAACCTCTGGGAGCAGATACCACCAGAGTACCCAGAAGCTATTTCCCTTAGGGACTCTAAAGCTCCTGCAGTGACCAAAGCCCTCTTAGGATTCTTTTGAGGGTTTTCCTTAGGAGGTGGTGTCAGACAGAGATGCAAACTTCATGTTTGGCTGCCTGAAAGCTTTGTGGAAACAGTGTGGTATAACTTATAAATTCACCACACCCTATCACCCAAAAGGCAATGGGTTAGTTGAACAATTCAACAAAACTCTGGAAGGAATGATTATGGGACTATCCGAAAAACTCAAGAGGAGATGAGAGGTCCCACTATCTTGCCTTCTTTTTGCTCACGTAGAGATAATAGGGAAGGACGTGGGTTACAGTCCATTTGAACTTCTGTTTGGACATCCAGTTAGGGGTCCACCTTGTCTGGTGAAGGAGGGACTGGAGAAGCCTCTCAAACCTTCCAAACAGGACATTGTAGACTATGTACTGGGTCTCCATTCACGTAAGGCTGAGGACATGAAGTAGGCCAATAAAAACCTGGAGGCCAGCCAAGAAATACCGAAGTTATGGCATGGCCAAAAGGCTGTTCTGACTGTTTACCAGCCAGGGCAGAATGTATGGCAGCCCATCGCCCCAAACAACACTCCAAGACAAGGCGAGTGGCCCCCCATACAATTGGTGGACCAAGGCACTCCTAGAAGCCCCCATAGGGCGCATCATATTAACCGCTGGAAGCTTAACCATGACAGGGTTGATATGAGCTTGCTCATGGCCAATGATGAGGGATAGGAGGACGAGAGTGAATTTAGGAAAGTGCCCCTTTTGTATGATTACTACCAACTTTTCCCTGACATCTGATGCAATCTGACTTGATGTGCCCTGGGTCCCTGCTAATCAGGCTCCCAGGGCCTGTGTTCTTTCCCGAAACTGTACCTTTGTACCCACAATTGTCACATCTCTGGCCACAGGTATGCCCCTTGTAAAAGGGACCCTGGGTACCAAGGGCACTGTGAGCAGGGAATGACTTTCAGGGCTGCAGCACGTATTGTGCTACCCTTAGAGGCCCTGTACCTTAACAACCACACACTACCAGTCCAACCTGCGTGTTTTGGTGAGAGAAAAGTGAAGAGTGGACATGGCACACATCCCTATGGCAAAACACAGAAGATGATGGACGGAATGTTGCACAATGGCAAAACATTCACCCCCAGTCACAGATCTGGGTTTAATCCATCGTTATTTTGCTCACTAAGCCACCCCAGTCTGAGACACTGTTGTACATTCACTTTAGTGAGTCACAAATTGCGAGTCGCAACTCGGCGCAATTTACGACTTGCTAAAGTGAATGGTCGTACATCTGGCTCAGAGTCTGTAAGGTGAGTAGGTTGTAAATAAACGGCGATTAAGTTGAGCATTAGCAAAAGACATCTAGGTTTTCCGTTATCTTGACATTTGTTATGGCGTCCATTTTGAATTCTCGGCAGCCATTTTGTCTGCCATATGCTACCTCGTGTCGACCATGTGCGTTGTCCTACCTTTCTGCTCATGGCCTCTAAACTGCCCGGCAACAAGCTATTAATAGCATCTTTGTGTTCTCTGCTGACCGTTAGGGTCCGCATCTTTTAATGGTTAGCCTTAGATTGGAATGTGTTAGCCGAGACCCCTAAGACTGATAGCTCCACCCACTGATCGATTGTGCCTCTCGATATTACCATGTATGGACATAAAATGCGCTCTTATGCTTTGTACCGCCTTCTTTTGGGCCCCTGTGTGGGTATAAATAAACCAAGTGTTCCGTAGCCCTTTGTGCTACTTCTCGCAGTGCCGAAGGGTACTGGTTGAATTTTAGCACCACCTCATGAGGTGTAATAAACGTTATGTTTTGTATTTCCAGTTTCCGTGCCAACTTTTTCCTTTGGAGTCTGCGGACTTTTGTGCACAGAAGGGCGAACCCCTTGCACTAGCGGGCCTGGCTGAGGTCTGCTACGACAAATTGGCGCCGGCACGTGGGGCTCATCGGCGACTCGGATGCCCGAAGGATTGGTCGTGACGACGGTTCGGAACCTCGCTGAGGACGCGATCGCTGCCAGAGGAGACCCGAGTCTTGGCACCCGAGGCGGTTCTTCCCTACTTTCTGATCCGACCATCCAGGCGACGCTGGTCCTCGACTGAGATCTCTTCTGTTGGTCCGCCGTGCAGTGACCGTTTGGTCGAATTTAGAACTTGGCAGTTGGAACCTGGACAGCCTATGATTGGTAAGAGCCGTTTTGCGGCGCCTATTGTAGGTCTTGGAATTTGGATGCCCTTGAGTGGTAAGGTAGTTTTAGGAAACGCTTACCGTGGCACATTTGTATTTGGGAATAAGACTAGTCTACTTGGATTTGTATGTGTATTTGGGAAATATATGAACTGCAGCTCATATAGGCAGGTAATGTGAGGACTTTTTCTCAACTTTTGTTTGTATAGCGCGATGTACTAAGAAGGTACCTTAAGCGCTCTTTCCCTATAATTAGTGTATATTTTGCGCTATTTCTTTTTACATGCCTGTTTTTAGCGCACTTCGAAGGTTGTGCTGCTTTTGTAAGGGTACCAGTTTACGACTTGAAGAATCACAGCCGGCTCCCCCCGAGGGGACACCTAATAGAGATATGTATGTGAAGTTTGGTCTTTCTGCCATAATGTACAGCACGTTGTGGCACAAATACACTAAAAAGGATCCTGAGTTACGGTGGCCACTGCATGGGTCATTTGATGCGCAAAAGGTTGAGTATGTGGAGCAATGTTTGTTTGAGCGAAAGTCTAGGCGTGATATGTTTGAGAGTTTGCGAATATGGGAGAAAGAAATACGGCAGCAAGAGAAGCGTGAGCAAGCGTTGATTGAAAAAGAGCAGCGAAAGAGTGTGTATGAGAAAGCGCTTGAGTTGCGAAAGAAAGAAACGAAGAACTACAGGAACGAGAGGATAAGGAGCGTAGACTACAGATATCTGGCCAATATCCTGTCCGTCAGCCTCTCTATCCTGTCCTTAATAAACTGCAAGATGATTTTTTGTTATTAGATCGACCTCCACCCCCGTATGCCGTTCCGACCGCTCCATCCGGAGACGACGAGGACTCTGACTCGGAGCAACAGAAAACGCGGGATACTCGATCCATGTTATCAGCTGAACGTTCATCCGAATTATGGCAGGCTGCTCGTAAAGCACAGCGTAGTACTCATTCTGCTCCCGATATCTTAGCTAGTATGAAGGATTGGTCGGAAAAGGAGCAGATATATTTTTCTGCGATATTTGCTGACAAAGTTATAGAAATGTTTCGAAAATACTCTTTGGTGTTAGAACCAACTGATATAGCGAATGATCGTAGGCTTTTACGTGATGGCTCTTTTGTTTTTTCTCAGGTACCAGACGCGATTAGACGACTGGTTAAATTACGAAATGAGGCGTCCCAGCTGAAGGAGCAGAAAAAGAATGCGGACAACATTCCACAGTCCAATCCGAATGGAGTATCGCAGTCTTCTTTCTCCGAGACAGATAAGATAAAATCTGCCCAAATGAAACCTATGCGGAAAGCCACACCCTTGTATGTTCCTCCTAAAGGAAAGGGAGATGATGATGATAAAACTTCTGTTGATGCCAAGGGATATTTTATTTATAATTGGGTATATACTCCGTGGAATAGAGCAGATGTAATGGCGCTTAAAAATGCGTTGCCTGACCCGCGTAAAAACCCAGCAGCCTTTTATGAGGAAGTTGAAGGCGCCTTAAATTCTTGTACTATGACCTTACGCGATATAGATTTGTTTTTCGGTTTAATTTTACCCCCAGATATGTGGCGGACAGTTCGTAAGATTGACGATCGCGCTATTCTGGGTGGTGAATGGAAAGATCTTGAACAATTGGATGTCGATAGAGTACCCGCCCAAAAGCCGCATCGGTTAATATTAAATCTTCCTGCAGCCATTTTGACTAAACTTAAAACGATTATTCCCCCTAAAAAGATTGATTGGACGATGTTAGCGTCCTGTAAGCAAAAGGCAGATGAATCGGTTTCAGATTTTTTCACACGTTATGAGGAAACTTTTCATGATTTTAGAGGTCAGTCTTTAACAGATGATACCGGTAGACATCTGTTTGTTGATAAATATGTCCCAAATTTGTTACCAGGGATAGCTAGCCGCTTAAAAGCTAGTGAGAGTTCTTGGACTACCTCCTCTCCGGCCTCTGTTTTAACAATGGCTCAATATTATGAGCGCCAAGAAGCGGAAGCAAAGGAGAATGAGGACAAGAAATCTAAAGAGTTAAAAACGAAAGTTATGATGGCCCATGTGTATGGCCCGCCTTCTAGAGGTTATGATAGGGGCCCTGATAGGAACTATGATAGAGGTGGACGAACATCTCTCAATACTCCTTACACTCGTACAAATTTAAATATCAATCAATGTGCATATTGTAAGGAGCCCGGCCATTGGATGCGTAATTGCCCAATATTGCGTCCCCCACAGGATGCTCGTGGGCGGGGCCAAGGGAGAAATGGTTCAGGATCCTCAGATGCTCGGGGAAATGTGAATGATCATGTTCGATCCGATACGAATGTACGCCCACAGTATAGACAAAACACCTTTGACAGGCGAAATCAATATCAAATGTCCGATTATGTTCAGCCTGATCTGTACGATTCAGCTCATGCATAGGATTGCCTAAGATGGGGTAAGGAATCAATTGAAGTTCCAGTAGATCAGACGGGTCCCTATGTTACAGCACATGTTTTGGGTTCTACTGATCGGTTTCTGGTTGATACAGGAGCTACTCGTAGCGCTTTATCTAAACAATTGGTTCCGAGGGCTCCCCTGTCTGGCATGACTATTACTTCGATAGGTTTCGATGGAACACCTTCCCTTAGCCCATTGTCACAACCACTTCCATTTAATGTTGATAAATTCAGTGCTTCATGTCCGTTTTTGCTTTCCCCTAACACACCAGACAATATTGTAGGCCTTGACATTCTGAAGTAATTTAGAGCCACAATACGATGTTCTCCTGAAGGGGTACGAGTCATTTTAAACGATAATCATTCAGAATTTGACAGAATTTGCCTTGTTAAAGAAGACGTTGCGCTGGCCACTCTTCCTGAGTCCCTCTGGGCTACATCAGACACTGATGTGGGTCAGATGGTAATTCCTCCAATTCAGATCAGTTTTAAGGAGGGAGCTGTGTTACCCCGATTGCCACAATATCGGATTTCACAAGAGGAAGAAGAAGCACTCATACAAATTGTACATGACCTTATCCGGGTTGGGGTTGTTGAGGAAGTTCCATTTAATGTTTGCAATAGCCCGATTCTTCCAATTTTGAAGAGAGATATCATTATTGATTTAAGGGAAGTGAATAAGATTGTCATACCACAGTATCCTGTGGTGTCCGATATCACAACACTCCTTACTTTGGTTCCCCCAACTGCTACTACATTTTCTGTGATAGACTTGAAGAACGCTTTCTTTTCGATCCCTATTCATCCTGACAGCCGATATTTGTTCGGTTTCACTTTGAATAATCGATCGTACCGATTTTGTAGAGTTCCTCAAGGCTATACTGAGAGTTCGAGTATTTACAGTCAAGCATTAAAAAGGGAGCTTGATTTGTTTGTGTTGCCCAAAGGTGTGGCTCTCATTCAATATGTCGATGACATCTTGTTGGCAGCCGACACCCCAGAACAGTGTGAAAAATGTACACTCTCTTTGCTTTCTTTCCTTGCCTTACATCATCATAAGGTATCTCGAAAGAAATTGCAATATTGTAGACCAAAGGTAACCTACTTAGGTCACCTTTTGTCTAAGGAGGGACGTGCATTGACATCAGACCGCATACAAGCAATTTTAGATACACCAGTTCCTACCACACAGAAAGGAGTACGTGCCTTTTTGGGTCTCACTTCCTTTTGTAGACAGTGGATCCTGGGATTTTCGTACATTGTTAAACCCTTGTTAGCACTTTTGACGAAAGATACCCCAGTACCTCTCCCATGGACAGAGGAATGTGAAAGTGCTTTTCGACAGCTACGACAAGCCCTTTGCTCAGCACCAGTGTTAGGTACACCAGATTACACGAAACTTTTCACACTTTATGTACATGAGAAAGACGGATGTGCATTGTCAGTGTTGGTTCAGTTACACGGCGATAAGCAACGCCCGTGTGCTTACTTTTCAGCAGTTCTGGATCCTGTTGCTAGAGCATTACCTGGATGCTTTCGTTCAGTTGCAGCAACAGCAGTGTCAATTTGACAGAGTGAGGGAATAGTGTTGTCACACAAATTGTTAGTGTTAGTACCACATGCTGTTGATGCCCTTTTGAATCAGACGAAAACGAAAACGCAGCATTTGACCAGTGCTCGTCTTACAGGATATGAATTGACGGTGCTAGCTCCTCACATTACATTGAGGAGATGCGCAACTCTGAATCCAGCCACTTTGTTACCATATCCGGTGACCCAGCCTCAGTCACAAGAAACGCACGATTGTATTTTTCTGACTGAGGAACAGACAAAGGGTCGCATTGATTTACAGGATACGCCCTTCCAGATGTGGATGGGGAATTGTGGGTTGATGGGTCTTGCCTGAAGTTACCGGATTGTACGACTTCAGCCGCATATTCAATCACCACACTTGAAACAATAGTGGAGACAGCTCGCATACCACAGAAATCAGCCCAAGCAGCTGAGTTGATAGCTCTGACGAGAGCATGTGCGCTCAGTACTGGTTTGTGCGTGAATATCTATACGGTTAGCCGCTATGCTTTTGGAGTAGCACATGATTTTGGCCTACTCTGGAAGGAAAGAGTCTTACTTACATCCCATGGAATACAGATAATGCACGGAGATTTGGTGCATAATCTTTTGACTGCATTGACATATCCGAAGAAAGTAGCTATCATAAAGTGCAGCGCACACAAGAAAGTAACAGATAAAATTGGTCAGGGAAATGCCTATGTAGATCATGTAGCACGTGAAACTGCCATGCACAGGAACATTACTTCTATGTATGTAGTGAAGTCGCAAGCTGAAAGGTGGCACGATGCTAGGCAGGAAGTGCGAGAGATATAGAAAACAGCCTCTGACCAAGAACGTGAACAGTGGTCAAAAGATGGAGAGTTAGATGACGAAGGTTGTTGGAGAAATAAGCAGATGGACCGATGGAAGCTGCCTATAGCTTTCGTACAGCCTATGGTCCAGATGGCACATGGGTTAGCACATGTTGGAGCTTCCGCAATAACGAAAATGCTTACGCAAGTATAGGAGCATCCAGAAATTGCTAGCACAGCTAAAAGAGTAGTACAGTCCTGCTTGATTTGTTTGCAATACAATCCTGGAAAGGGAACGTGAGTTCCATCTGGAGGTTTTGTCACACCAACTGCACCTTTTGAAGTCCTGCAAATGGACTATATCCAGCTTGAGCGGTGTAATAATTTAAAGTATGTTTTAGTGGTGGTTTGTGCTTTCAGTAAATGGATTGAGGCATACCCTACGAAAGACAATACTGCGATTACTACTGCTAAGGTGCTACTGAAGGAATTCTTCCCCAGATTTGGTGTTTGCAGACTCTTATGGAATGATAACGGACCTCGTTTTGTTGGGGAGGTTATCAAGTATGTTTTGAAAGGATTGGGAATTAAGCAAAAGTTCCATGCTGTGTTCCATCCACAATCAGCAGGATTGGTGGAAAGGTATAATGCTACTCTGAAGCTAAAAATCGCGAAAATCGTAGCCTCCACGAAATTGACTTGGCCAGATGCATTGCCATTGGCATTGTTGTCCATTAGATCAGTACCACATTCTAGAACGGGTCTCACCCCGTATGAGGTGGTATTTGAACGGCCGATGAATCTTTGGGGAGTTCCAAAACCAAGCTCTGTGTATGATGTACCTTGTGTTTTAATGAATGACTATTTGGCACAATTAACTGATAGCTTGGTTTCTATTCATCAACAGGTTCGAGAAGAGCTCCCCGATAAATCCCAAGGTGAGGGCCATGAACTCCGTCCTGGTGACTACGTCATGGTGAAAGCCTTTGAGAGGTCAAGCAGCCTGGAGCCAAGGTGGCGTGGACCAGAACAGGTACTCCTCGCCACGAGAACGGCAGTTCGTGTTACCAACAAAAGGAATTGGGAGCATAGCATCCACTGCCGGAAGGTCTCGCCGACCTTGGTGGAACCTGCTGTGCTGACCGATCATCGAGACATCCTGACTACGGAGAAAGGCCCTGCTGTATCACCTGGCGGATCTGAGGAGTTCTTCCCGGACCAGACTACTCCTGGAGCAACGCAATATAATTTGAGATCAAGAAAGTGATTCCTATAGTTTTTTTTTGTTGCGAGACTGGTTGAGCAACCGCTCTGGGTAGTGGAAACGGAGAGCCGATATGACAAGGGAGGGGGATCAGCCCTGCGTAGTGTAGTGACACCTGTCTTGGTCTGTGGTGAAGAAACCAACGTCTGCCCAGAGTAAAGAACTCATTGACTATTTTTGTTTTTTCTATTTTTTAGTTTGAGGATGACTCTTGTGACTATGAATACTACTAAGAAAAAGATTTTAGGAGTATTAAGTGTGTTTGTTGTTTTGACGATTATAGCAGTGATCACTTGGTCCGTTGAGATAATGATTCCTGCTCTTGGGTTTGTGGTGGTTCCTACTACTCCTATTCCGGAAGAGCACCAGCATTTCACTCTTCCTTATCATGAGTATAAGCATCGAGAGTCTTATTTAAACAATACTTTTGTTCAGATGCTCCACCACACTCACAACGCCACGAACACTACAAATTGCTGGATATGTGGTGTGCTTCCAGCTCATCAAAAGAAAGGTGGAACACCGTTTATTCCACTTCCTTTTTCGCATAATGGTTCTTGTCGAGCCTGGTACACTCTTCTCTTCTCAAACAGAAAACCTGCAGTACGTGGACTTCTCTTTCGTTTGAATAAAGAGTGTTATCAAGATGAACATGGATATCCTCAGGCGAATGGAACTATAAGGGAATGGGAAGAATACCGACCGGACAATGCTTCTACGCCTTATGTTTTCACCCACACAAGAGACTCTACTACGAGCAATGAATCTGTAATTACTGTAACACGGATTAAAGCAAATTTATGTGTACAAAGTACTGGACGAATTCCAGTCGGGTCCAGTGACTGTGTTGTTGTATTAAATATGGATGGAATAAATGACAGGACTTTTCTAGCGTCACATAACACATATTTAGTATGTGGAAGTCATGGATACCACAGATTACCTATAGGGTGGTCTGGCACATGTTATGTTTCTTTCTTGTTACCTCCTGTTTTTCTGGCACCTGCTTTGTATCATCGAGATTTTAAATTGTTTAGGAACATTTCTATGAATCGCTATAAGCGGACAATACGAATTGATGATGTGGACCAAACCGACACTAGCTTGCAACAATATGTTGATTTTAATTTAGGATTGTTTCCCTTTGTAGGTGCTGCATTAAATAGTAGGAAAATACGACGATTGACTAGAGTTGTAGAAGCTGTCACTAACGAAACTGCTTTAGCTCTAGGAAATATTACAGAAGAGTTGCAAATTGCCAGAATTGTAACCCTCCAAAATCGGATGGTCCTAGATGTAATGTTAGCAGATAGAGGAGGAGCATGTAAAGTCATCGGAAGTAGCTGTTGCGTGTTCATCCCTGATAACTCACCTTCTGTGTAGGAGGCAATTCTTAAACTGCATAAAATCGCTTCTGATATTCATGAGAAAAATGGCACTTGGACTTTTGCAGGATGGTTTTGGGCTTTGATCTCCGCTTGGGCTTAGAAATTACTGACTATTCTATGTATCGTAATTGCAGTGATTTTCACCTGTTGTATGTGTATCCATTGTGGCCCAATGTTATGTTCTATGTGTATAACTGCCTGTATACCATCTAGAAGAAATGCCGCAAAAGCACAAGAGACCTTGGATAAAGAAGTGACCAATATAATGTGCATAGATATACGAGATGAATGCACAGATTACCCCAGAAGAGCGTATGTCTTTAGCTAACGCTAAAAGGGTCATCTGTTGTAAATAAACGGCGATTAAGTTGAGCGTTAGCAAAAGACATCTAGGTTTTCCGTTATCTTGACATTTGTTATGGAGTCCATTTTTAATTCTCGGCAGCCATTTTGTCTGCCATATGCTACCTCGTGTCGACCATGTGCGTTGTCCTACCTTTCTGCTCATGGCCTCTAAACTGCCCGGCAACAAGCTATTAATAGCATCTTTGTGTTCTCTGCTGACCGTTAGGGTCCGCATCTGTTAATGGTTAGCCTTAGATTGGAATGTGTTAGCCGAGACCCCTAAGACTGATAGCTCCACCCACTGATCGATTGTGCCTCTCGATATTACCATGTATGGACATAAAATGTGCTCTTATGCTTTGTACCGCCTTCTTTTGGGCCCCTGTGTGGGTATAAATAAACCATGTGTTCAGTAGCCCTTTGTGCTACTTCTCGCAGTGCCGAAGGGTACTGGTTGAATTTTAGCACCACCTCATGAGGTGTAATAAACGTTATGTTTTGTATTTCCAGTTTCCGTGCCAACTTTTTCCTTTGGAATCTGCGGACTTTTGTGCACAGAAGGGCGAACCCCTTGCACTAGCGGGCCTGGCTGAGGTCTGCTACGACAAGTGCAGTACAGGCCCTCGGGCTCTAGGGGGTGGCTGGCTGCTGAACACTCCAGGTTCTTCTCTGTTGGTAGGATGGAGGCAGACAGGCCGGTAACTCTTCTTTCTGGGTGATCACAGCTCTTCGAACTGGGGAACCAGATTTGAGTCTGGGCGTTAGCTCAACATCCTGTGATTTTGGGCATGTCACTTAATATTCTCATGCCTACCGAACAAAAAGGAATGTGACCTTGTGTAACGTAACTGGTTCTCATGTAAAGCGCTCCAATACATTCGGGCTGAGTTTGCGCTATATAAAACTGCAAAAAATAAAAAACAAACGGCACTAAGGTACCAGGTCGTTGGTACACCAGGGGTCTCCCCTGGGTTGCAGCATGCATTATGCCACCCATGTGAGCCCATGCAACTGCGTCTACAGGCCTGCTATTGCAGACTGTGTTTAATGGTTCATGTACCTTTCACCCAAGATATCAGGTTTACCTTATATCCCGGTGCCTGCACTTAAGCCCTGTAAGTCAAACCTAAGATAGGCCCTTCAGTCCAAGGGCAGGGTGAATTGCCCTAAGTGTAAGGGTGTTCCTGCATGAGCAGAGGCACCCCAACAAATCCCGGACTCAGTTTTCTGGGCTTTTAAAGACTGGGGAAGCAATCTTATGGTATGTAGTGGACCCTGGTCAAAACGAGATGTCCAACTACATAATGGCTTCCCCGAACCTACTCATGTTTGGCATCAAATATTTGGAAATCACACAACTACACAGATGCCAGTGTTAGTTGCCTGATATCATGTACTGGTTGGCTCCTTAGAGGAGCCCCCATATCTACCTGTATAGCCTTGCAGGGTCTGCATGCAAGCCAGGGTTTCTCCCGACCCCAGACACTGTTCTGTCCTCCTGTTGATGAGCCTAACTCGGGCAGGGAAAGGTACATCAAAAGATGTCCTGTAGAGGAGAGGTGTAGCCACCACTCCTTTAGAAACAGGTGTCTCCAGGCTAGGATAGGGGTGTTTCCGAGCACCACAAAAGTACTTTGAAGGGTACATTTGGTGTCCTCCTTGCATAAACCGGTTTACTCCAGAGCTCGCTCTGGCCCGAAACCACACAAAGGGCAGGGGAGTGACCATCCCCCTGTCCAGCACCTGCCCCACGGAGGTGCCCAGAGCTCTATACCAGGTGGCTGCCTGCTTCTGTCATCTTGAAATCAAGATAAGCAGAGGACCCTGGGAGCATCTGACTGGTCATTCCACCATAGTAGCGTTCCTGACCTCCCTCCTGATACACGGGTCACTGCAGAAGCTTTCCAATCCCATTCCTGGGTTGCTTAAGGGCTCCCCTGAAGGTGGGACCCTAGATTTGTCTGGAACAAGATTCCGCCCAAAGACTCTTCTCCTGCAGGACACCGGACTCTGTTGCTAGACTTTGCAAGAAACCAAGACAAGTCTGATTCTGGTTGAAGGGCTCCTACTGCAACTTCGTACCCGCACTGCAAAGACTCTGCAACCTCCATGGCCATGCATCTACCAGAGTCACAGAGACTCTGTGTGCATCAAGGACAGTTAGAAGAAATTCCCTGGTAGTGAAGGAGTCACTCCCCTGCAGCAGAAGGCACCTCAATGACGACGACCGGTCTGTGGATCCTGCTGTCCCACGTACTCTGCAAGGTTCTCAAACACAGGTGGTGCTTTGGTAGTTCCCCCGAGCCCTAACCTATCTTAGGTGCAATTTGGAAGACTGCAATCCCTTGTGGAGCTGCTGAAACCGGGCCCCTTAGCACCGTATCTGTTTGCTGTTGACAAGGCTTGTTGGCTCTCCAGTCTGGAGTTCTTTGAGCTCCAAGAAGCCCCAGCCTCATGCATTATTCCGCTTAAAAAGCGACATCCTCACTGCATCTCCTGCAACGTGGGACTCCATCTCTGTTGTGCTGCCGAGGCCTACCTGTGCCTGCTGCCATACAGTCCCTCTGGGGTCTTCATCGATTCCTACTGGTTCTCCTGCTTGCTGAGGGTAGCCCCAACTTATCTGTAGAGGGTGAATTCCTTGGACCTTACTGGTCCCCCCCTTCTGCATTTCACTGTGCATCATGTCTGTTGCGATTGCCAAGGTTTGCTGGTGGTTCTGCTGGACACTGACTCTCCTGCTCCTTGTCAACTGGCGTGAGACAGCTTGTGGAAAGCTCCTGAGATTCTACAGCATCACCTGGGCTCCACAGCTGCATCTTCAAAGCATCCATTCTACAGTAAAGTACCCCAGAGAAGGGCTGGCATTGTGCTCCTGCAGCTCCTGGACACCTCCTGGTGGCCTTGCCTCTGTCTCTTCTCTCACCAGGTACTCCTCATCTGGAATCCACAACTGGGTTCCATCGACATGGCCATGGGTCACTGTAGATGCTGGACATTCGGGGTTCCCCACTGATTACAATGGGTGGTTCTGACACCATTTCAAACCTATGCAACCAAGCTCCCTGTTGTACGTATCCTGCTTCTCTGGGTATTCACGGGTGGGGGCGCTCTTCACCTCCCTGGTTCCAACGGGTTTCTTTGGGGTCCTCTGGGAAGGGTCCTGAACTCAAAAATGCAACCCGCAACTTCCCCATGCTATCCTATGGACACCCTACCAGGGGTATCACCTCTGCACATCATCGCCTTGGGAATCCTAGCAACTTACCTTTGTTGGTTCTGGGCTTCCCCTGTGCTACAGATCCTTGGGCGGTAGCCTCAATTAGGTACCCTGTTCGCATGCCATTTTCTTAGTATATGGTTTGGCCCCTCCTATTGGGGCCCATGTGCTTCATGCACTTACATACCTGTTTCTGATGGTATATTTGCTGTGAATTGATATCTACGGGTAGGAGATATGCCAAAGTAGTTAGTGACTGGTGTTGTAATAATTAATTCTTATTTTTCTAACACCGGTGCAGTTATTTCCTGTGTATGACCCTCACTGACTGACTATTGTGGTAATTGCACCCGCTTTACACCCTCCTGGATAAGCCTTAGCTGCTCTCTACAACTATCCCTTGAGAGCTCTGGTTTTCAGGGACCACTTTCACTATTACTAAGGGTTGCCTGGACTCAGTGCAAGGTGTATCACCAATAGGTGTACATGATATACAGAGCTAGCATCCTATAGAATGAGCCTGTAAGCCCTCAGGAGGCTGCCTTTTAGCCAGGGCATAGCAGATCTTAATAAAGAGAACAACCTAGCGCGAAATGGTTAGTTTCTGAACTGCCTGACCTTTTATAGCCCCCGCATACCCCACGGAGAGTTGGTCGTCCACCCAGAGCTCAAAAGTCAAAGTTGAATGACAACGCTCTTTTTGGGTCCAAATGAAGGAGTCGCTCCTCTTCCTTAGAGAGATGTGGAGGAGCATAAAAGGTGGACAGTGTGACTGACTGACCCAGATGGAATGGGGTCACCACTTTAGGTAGGAAAGAGGCTAGGGTGCGAAGCACCACCCTTTCCAGAAATATCATAAGATAGGCAGGCTTGGATGATAAAACCTGCAACTCACTCACCCTCCAGGCAGATGATATCACCACTAATATTGCTGTCTTGATGGCAAGCAACCGGAGGGGAAAATTATGTAGCGGGTCAAAGGTTCAGATCCCACTGAAGCATAATGAAGAGCGTAGGGGGGCACATGTGCAAGCCCTTTCAGAAACCTACTAACAGTAGGGGACTTGAACAAAGAGGGATGGCCAGGAAGCTGCAGGAAAGCAGACAGAGCAGAAAGATAACCCTTGAGAGTGCTCACAGGAGAGTCCTGCTGGGCAAGGGAAAGAATGAAGAGAAAAATATTAGAAAGAGAGGCATAAAGTGGGTCAACAGACTTTTCTGTACAATATTTTACACAATTTTGCCAACGGTAGATATATACCGTTTTGGTGGAGACACGTCTGGCTGCCAAAATAACGTTACAGACTTCGGGAGGAAGGTCAAAAGATATCAACTGTTGCTGCTCAATCGCCATGCAAGGAGGCATAAAGTTGACAGGTTCACATGGAGGACAGTCTCCTGCAACAAAAGATCCTCCCGAAGGAGCAGCCTGCTCGGAGGATCGATGCTCAATCGAAGAAGCTCGGGATTACCACACTCTCCATGCTCAGTCCGGAGCCACAAGAATGAATTGGGCCTGGTCATTCCTGATCTTCTTGAGAACTCTGGGCAGGAGTGGTATGGGCGGGAAGGCATACAGGAGGCCTGAGTTCCATTCACAATGAAAAACGTCGCCAAGGAATATCCACCTTGGAAACTCCAATACCCAATACTGATGACATTGAACGTTCTCTTCGGAGGCGAACAGATCTGACCAAGGCTCTCCTCACTGCTGAAAGAGACCTTGCACCACCTCCGGCAGGAGAAGCCATTCGTGATCTGCTAGACATTGATGGCTGAGTTTGTCTACCCTGACATTCAGCGAACCTGCCAGATGTTGAACAATAAGGGTTATGCCCTGCTGTTCCAGCCATGTCCAGAGACTTAGGGCCTCTTGATAAAAGGTCCATGAGCCCACTCCGCCCTGCTTGTTGCAGTATCAAATGGTGGAACACCTGCACTAACTTCTCCTTGACAGAGGGAAGTAATGCTTTCAATGCTATCTGTATTGCCCGGAACTCAATCAAGTTGATGTGGAGCCCTGATTCCGCCGGAGACCAGAGGCCTCTGATCTCCACCTCCTCAAATGAAGGCCCCATCCCAGAAGTGACGCATCTGTCACCACTGTGAGATCTGGTTGGGGAAGGGAGAGGGGTCTGCCTCTCACCCACTTGAGGTCTGTTAGCCTCCACTACAGATCCTGTGCAGTTTCCACCGAGATTTGGACCACATCAAAGAGATTCTGCTGATACTGCATCCACTGGAACGTCAGGTCCCACTGCAGAGTCTGTATTCCCCTTCTGGCATGATTTACCAACAGGATGCAGAAGGCCATGAGGCCCAGCAGCCTCAGAGTAATTCTCCCTGAAATCAAGGACAGAGGCTGAAACATCAGTATCATAAACTGAATATCCTGGACTCCCTGCTCGGGATGAGAAGCCTGACACTGCACTGTGTCCAGCTCAGAAGAAAGGGAGCATCTGAGAAAGAGCCAGGTGTGACTTCAGCATTTTTATAGTGAACCCTAGCAAATGCAGGAGGCCTGCCATAGTATGCAGGTGGGAAACAACAGTTGGGGTGAGGATGCCTTGAACAGCCAGTCGTCTAGTTACGGGAGGACTGAAACCCCTAACCTGCGCCACTGAGCAGCAACCCCGCCATCACCTTGATGAACACCCGAGGGGCTCTGGTAAGGCCAACGGGTGGCACAGTGAACTGAAAGTTCTAGTGGCCTACCTTGAATTGTAGGTTACGCCTGTGGGTAGGCAGATGGGGATGCGAAAATACACATCCTGCTAGTCCAATGCTACCAGTCAGTCTCTTTGATCTAGGGCAGACAAGACCCAAGCCAACGTGAGCATCTTTCATTTGTCTTTTTTCAGGAAGAGATTGAACGTTCAAAGGTCTAGAATAGGACGGAGACCTCTGTTGTTTTTGGGTATCAGAAAGAAGCAGCAATAAAAAGCACTGCCTACTTCTAAAATTAAACCCTGTGTATAGCCCCCTTGGCCAGGTGAGCTGAAACTTTCTATCAGAGCAAGACAAGATTATCTTCTGCAAGCCATTCTTGTGATGGCGGTAAAGGAGGAGGGAAAGATTGGAAAGGAAGGGAGTAACCATTCTGAATGATCTGCAAGACCCATTTATCCGATGTTATAGACTGCCAGTGGGGTCGATGATGTTGAAGTCTCCCTCCAACTAGACACAGATGGTCTTGCAGAACTAAACTGGGAGGACTTAGAGCCTGCAGCTGCTGGGGGGCTGGTGGCAGATGACTTCTGGCTGCCATTGGCCCTTGGTTGGACTGCACTGCGTCCATGTCCTCGCATACCTTGGGAAGTCTGTGCAGGACGGTGGCTGGGGTATGGCTGATGCGCCTGAAAGCCCCTTCCATTGCCACAAAAGGGGCGAGTCCTTGAAGCGCTTCAGCGTCGAGTCCACCTTCTCCCCAAATAGAAGAGTCCCATCGAAGGGCATATCCATGAGCTTGACATAGACATCTCCAGAAAAGCCAGATGTTCTTTGCCAGACGTGGCACCGCAAGGCCACTGTCAATGAGACCGGTCTGCTCAGTGACTCAGCCATACCCAGACAACATCTAATGGAGAAAGTTACTGCATCCCTCCCATCTCTTTCTGCTTGGGAGAGCATGGCAAGGTCCTTCTCCGGCAGCAGTGGCAGCATGTTTGCAACCGTCTCTCATAAGGTATGTGATAAATGGCTCAAAAGGCATGCAGTGTTCACCAACCGCAATGCTACGCTAGCGGAAGAAAACATCTTCCCCAATGTGTCCAGCCTTTTGGATTCCCTGTCCGGGGGAGCGGAAAGGAACGCGCTATGGGATGTTGGGGCTTGGACAACCAAGCTCCCAGGGGTAGGATTTTGACTGAGGAAACCTGGGTTACATAAGGCAGGGCGATGGCATCATGTTATTGTCCTGTTCACAGGAGCCCCAGTACTACGCTTGGATCACATGCCTAGAAGGACATCCATCAATGCATCATTAAAGGGTAAAAGATGCAGAATAACTCATTGACAGGCTAGTGGCAGTAAAATGTCTCAGTACTTTTGATCTAACATCAGGATACTGGCAGATTAGTCTGACTCCTGCAGCAAAAAAAATCTGCATTCTTAACCCAGAGGGGTATTATCAGTTCACTGTTATGCCCTTTGGGCTAAAGAATGCCCCTGTCACCTTCCAAAGGTTGATGAACAAAGTCCTTCTTGAGTTAGGAGTCTTTTAGTACAGAATATCCTGAGGATATTGCAATCTATATCTCCACTTGGCAGGATCATCTGATCCACCTTGGAAAGGTCCTTGAGGATCTGCAGAGTGCAGGCCTCATATCAAGGCAAGCAAGTGCCAGATAGGGCTGGTCTCTGTTGTATACTTGGTCCAAGATACAGACAATTGTGGACTGGGAAGCTCCAAATACTCAGACTCAAGTCAGGGCATTCCTAGGCTTGACTGGGTAGTACAGGACGTCTGTGAAGGGGTATGGTACTATTGTGGCATCGCTCACAGAACTGACCTCAAAGAAAATGCCCCACAAAGTAAAATGGACAGTGAACTTTCAAAAGGCTTTCGACATTATGAGGCAGCAATGTTCTCAGCACCCATTCTAAAAGCTCCAGATTATTCTAGGCAGTTAACAGTAAAGATAGTTGCCTCTGGGCATGGGAAAAGAGCGGACCTCTTCCCAAACCAATGATGATGGCCATGACAACCCTAATGCTCTCATTAGCAGGAGGTACCTTCCCAGAGAACAGCGTTGGAGTGCAATTGAGAGAGAAGTCTTTGCTGTGGTTTGGTCCCTGAAGAAGGTGAGGCCATGCTCATTAGCCTCTCACTTTCTGGTTCAAACTGACCACAGGCCTCCCAGATGGCTAATGCAAATGAAAGGTGAAAACTCCAAACTGTTGAGGTAGTCAAGCTCCCTACAGGGTATGGACTTTACAGTGGAGCACAGACCTGGGACTGATAATGCCAATGCAGAGCTCCTTTCCAGGTTTTTCCACTTAGATAATGAAGACACTCTTGGTATAGGTTAGTCTCAATCTCTTTCATTTGGAGGGAATTGTGTAGGAAAGTGACCCTTTTCTACATGGTCACCCCCACTTTTTGCCTGGAATTTGATGTGATTTCACCTGTAAGTGCACTATGTTCCTGCTATCAAGGTCCCAGGTCTCTTTCCCAAAACTGTACAATAGTTTCCCCAATTGACAATACCTTTAGCATTCCCTGTAAGTCTCTAGTAAATGGTACCCCTGGTACCTAGAGCAAGGAGGCTAAAGAGTGTCCTTAAGGGGAAGAGCACACATTGTGCCACCCTAAAGAACCCCTCACAAACACATGCAGACTGCCTCTACAGGCCGCGTGTCTTGGTGCAGACAAAACTGAAAACATGACATGGCAAAAATCAATGTGTATCAAAATGGAGTCCTTGGAAAACCAAAGACTAAGTGTCGCACTGCTTCTGGCTTCTAATGCCTATTCATTTGCATCATGATTACTCGAAATATAGTATAACAAAAATTAATACGCAATATTCACAACATTCTAATAGTTTCAATAGATTTGCTCATGCCAAATTGATTCTGTGAAAGTAAACAATTACTTTTGAGAGTTAAATACACTCTGTGTAACAAATCACTCCCTAAAAACAATGTCCTTGTCTTGAGACAATGATGCGATGAAATACAACACAAATTGCAGCTTCAAAGCCAATTATGAAAGAAAAACCCAATGCATTTCGGGTTCATCCTGAACCCTTCATCAGGGGGTATTCATGAAATAACGTGTGATATCAACATTCTCATCGTCCAAAATCTTCTCATGGGTTACATCCGGATATACAACGCAAAACATGATTCTTTCAGTGTATAATTCCATACATCCATGCACATATTACAATATACCAATGGTGAACATGCTGAGGACTTGCATGTGAAAAGAGCCGATAGCAAGAAAGAAAGAGATAAGAATAGAAATAGTGAACGAATGGAAAATAAACCAGGAGAATAGCTGCTAGGGATCAATTTCTTCTAACGCTCCAGGAGGTGCCTAGTAGTGCTGTGTAACCTTAATCCCCTGTAACAGTGTGCAAACGTGCACTGGTTGCCAAGTCAAGCGAAGAGAAATATAGTGAAATAACAAGATGGCGTTTAAAATTGTCTGACTCCGCAAGTCGTGTCAGGAGTCAACTAAGAAGCGACCAAGTGAACCGCAATAAATAGGGGTCCCAATAAAGAAAAGAATATCCATCTTATAGTTCCATTCAAAGTTTCCCCAATACCTGTTCTCAAATGGGGTCTCTATACGATGTTCTCAATTGTCTGTCCAGTGAGATGACGTCCTATGAAAATGTACAGTCAAACACAACCACGAGTCAATACCCTGAACCAAGAGTGAGAGCATAAGTATCATCAAAAGTGTTCGTCATCTTACCTCGGAACTATGACACAACTTATAAGCCCAGGTATAGCACAGAAGCCGTCTGATAACGATTCTAAATGAAAACAAACACAAAAGCGAGCATATTACGCTCAGAGTCTCTCACGAGTCAGGGATTAAAAACGACATATGAGCGGTATCGGCTTAACCAAACTCCCCGATATATTCAACAGAGCGTCATTCCGGGTCGGTAGTGTCACACGGAAATAACGTGTGATCACCCCGGCTTCTCGTGTTTTTATTTTAACCAAACACTAAACATAAACAACGTAAAACGTGGTTCCGTGAGGTGCCGAGCCTAAACACTAAAGTAGGACTGTAAACGTCCCCATCAGGGAGAGGGCAGCGAAACTTTATTGATAACAACTCGTATATCGGCGAACATGGTAACAATTGTGACAACTACCTGTAAAATAGTGCACAACGCGGCGTTAGGTGTTAAATTGCTTTATTATATATCTATATAGGGAGCGCCGGGGCTGGCTACCTCTGGCTGCAAGCGCCAGAGAACTAATCACTCCGCCTACCACGTCCGGTGACGTGGTTCCGGTTCCGCTCTCCAAACACTAGAGCGCTACCACATCTCCCCCCTTTATGCACAATAAACACATTTTTAAAAGTCTTACTTCCAGTCCATTTCAAAGTCTTTGAATCTCTCTGGTACCTTAATTCTCCGTCCTGCTCGAGTTTCCACTCCCTCCATCTTTCTCTCTCCGCCTGTAGTCTCTTGTTCTTTTCTCACTCTCGCACCTTCTGCTTCCACATCCTTGACCTTCTTCTCACTCTCTTCCTTGCCTCTGCTCTTTCCTTCCGTTGCTTCCCTACTTACTCTTTCTCCCACTGCTGTTTGTCCTTCCGTTCCGTTCACTTGCTCTTCTTGCCCTTCTCCACTTACACTTTCTCCATCCTCTACGACGTCCTCCGTTCCTTCTACTTCCTCGTCTTCCCATTTCAGTATCTTGCTGCATTTTGCCATTCTGTCCATGGACCAAATCTTACCATCGCTCAGTAGTGCTGATCTTGCATAGGGCTCCACTACCTTGAGGGGAGGTGAAAACTTGCTCTCTCCTTTCTTCTTCATGATGGCTAGCTTCACCCTCACCCAATCACCTTTGTCCAGTTCTGTGCTTTGCGTGTTCCGTCTTCTGTTGTAGTGTGCCGTGTAGACATCCTGGGCTCTCTCCAGATTTTTCCTTACCACCGCCGGTGACCACTTGCTCTGGACAATCAACTTCCTCCATGCTGCATTGTCTTTGGTGAATGCCTCTCTGCCTCTTAAGATCTTGAAGGGGCTGTAGCCCGTGCTACCCGGTGTGATTCGGTATGCCCAAATCATCTTCTCCAGTTCTAGTTCCCAATCCTTACCATCTTCAATGGCGGCCTGTATGGTGCCCATAATCACGCGATTAAAGCGTTCCACCTGGCCGTTTCCCGCCGGGTGGTAGATCGGGGTGTGCTTCACTTCAATTCCGTTTCTGTTGGTGAAGGCCGTCCACTTTTCTGAAGTGAACTGGGGTCCATTGTCGCAGGTGATGATCCTCGGAATGCCTTCGCTGACAAAGGTGGTACGCAGAAACTTTATCACCGCCTCAGTATCCACCCGTTCCAAGACTTGTAGCTCGGGCCACTTGGAATACCTATCCACGGCGACCACTACGTACTTTTGCGTGCCCTCCTTGTTCAAGACTGGTCCCATTATGTCCACTGACAACATCTCCCACGGGCCATCTGGAATCGGAAATCTCCCCAGTGGGGGTCTCATCATGCTCTGGGCCTTGTCCGATTTTGCGCAAGACTCGCAAGAGCGCACATGTCTTTCTACTTGCGCGTCGATGGCTGGCCACCAGTAAGCTTGTCTGGCCAAGGCCTTCGTTTTTGTGATGCCCTGGTGACCTTCATGCATTAAGGACATCAACCTTTCCAAAATGTTCCTGGGCGGAACTACCTTGTCCCCTCTGAGTAGGAACATTGGGTTTTCAGCCAGTGACAGTTCCTCTCGGACTTCCCAGTATCTCTTCAGCTCCTCCTTTAAGTGTCTCTTCTCTGGCCAGCCATGTACTACATATCCTTTTACAGCCTCCAAGTCTGTGTCTTCCCTATACGCTTCTTCCCAGTCCTGGGCGCTTATCACCTCCTCCGTGTCCTGGATGGTGGCTACCACGTATCCTTCCCACTCTTGCCTTTCTTCATTCCTTGCTTCTTCCATGGCCGCTGCCCTACTTAGGAAGTCGGCCACTTTGTTCTGTGGCCCTGGAATGTGCTCAACATCATAGACATAGTCCAATAGCCTTAGAGTCATCTTGGCACTCCGGGGTGTGGCGTGGTCATGTCCGCTTGATGTCAGGACGCGAACTAAGGGCTTGTGATCGGTTTTCACGAGAAACTTGGCACCCCACAAGTATTGCCTGAATTTTTCCACCGCCCAGACCACTGCCAGCATCTCTTTCTCCACCACACTGAACTTCTCCTCATTGGGCGACAACGAGCGGGAGGCGAAGCTGACTGTCGACATCTCTCCTGACTCCTCTCTCTGCATCAGTACCGCTCCTAGGCCACGGTCACTGGCGTCTGTGGTGAGAACAGACTCTGCTTTGGGGTCAAATCCCTTGAGGGGAATGGCTGTACCCATTTCTCGCTTGAGAGCGTCGAACTCGTCTTGCTCCTCTTTTCCCCACTGAAACCTGTTCTTCTCCTTGAGCAGCTGTCTTATGTAGTGAGTCTTTGTAGCGAAATGAGGGATGAATTTGCTGTAATACTCGGCCATCCCTAGGAATGACCGAACATCTTCCTTCTTCTCCGGAGTGGGTGCTTCCATGATGGCTCTCATGTTTGTTTTTTTTGGAGTTATACCTTGTCCGCTCACCTCATGGCCAAGGTATGTGACCGACTGCACTCCCAAATTGCATTTAGTCCACTCAGCAGTCAATCCACTGTCTTGCAGTTTCTGTAGCACCTTGTGAAGTTTCACGTTGTGATCCTGCCTCGACTTCCCCATTACCAGAATGTCATCCTGGAAGAAGAGGACATCCTTCAGGTCTTTTAGGAGTTTATGCATGATTTTCTGGAACACGGCCGCGGCGGAAGCTAAACCGAAGGGCATCCTCACGAACTCGTAGCACCCGAAGGGTGTGATGAACGACGTGAGGTGGGTGCACGACGGATGAAGCTTAACCTGATGATAGGCTGATGAGAGGTCCACCGTGGAAAACCATGTGACGTCTTTCGTTTTTGCCAGCATTTCACTGATGCGCGGCAAGGGGAATTTGTCTATGACAATGTTTTTGTTTAACTCCCTTAAGTCCACGCAGAGACGTACCTTGCCGTTGGGCTTTTGGGCTACAACCAGGGGAGACAGCCACTCCGCGCTCTCTATCGCCCTGATGACTCCCTCCTTTTCCAACCTGTCCAGTTCTGCTTGTACTGCCTCTCTGCTGCGGAACGGAATGTTCCTCACCTTGTGCACTACTGGTACTGCCCCTTCCTTCAGTTTGATGAGGTGTGTGTACTTGCCCAGCTCGCCAATCTGTCCGTTGAATACTTTGGGATATGTTTTCCTCCACAGCTGCACGTCTTCCTTGACCGCTATATCCATGAGTAGAACTTTCTCTATGCCTCCGGGGTTGAGCTGGATCCCCAAAGCCCCTTGGTCCTTCCAACTTAGAACAGACGGGCCTCTCTCTGCGACGTATAGCTTACACTGCGCATGGCGACCTCGAAACTCAAACAAGAGCGGGCAGTAGCCCAACATGGGGATCTTTTGTCCAGTGTACGTTACTGGTCTCACATCCATGGGTAGGAGTGACTCCTTGATCTTTGCCGCAAAGTTGTCTTCCCATACCTGCCTCTGAACAATTGAGATGGGTGCTCCACTGTCCGCGATCATCTCCAACGGTATGCCCCCTATGTGCATGTCGAGACGGGGCTTGTCTGTGTTGGAACCGTCCATCTCCAGAACCTGGACATCAATGTACAGGAGTTCTTCATCTTCACCTTTGTCTTCCTGATCACTAGAATCCTCTCTCTGATCATGGTCAACCAAACGCACTACTGCATTCTTCGGTTTCCTGCGACACACCTTCTCGTAGTGTCCAAAGATGTTGCAGTAGGAACACCTGGCCTTGAAGGCGGGACAAACCTTGTCGTTTCCCAGATGGTTACTGCTTCCACACCTGTAACATTGGTTTTTTCCTGTTCTGTGTGTCTTGCTATCCGCTTGTGATTTAGTGGGGACGTCGGCTCTAGTTCCTCCCTGGGACTTCCGCATCTCATTTTGCTTCCAACGATCGTTTCTGTTTGGCGCCATTACTCTACACACTGCTTGCGACTCTTGGGCGTCTCTCTTCGCTGCTTGGGCACATCTTCTCGATAGCTCGGCTTTCTTGACCATCGCCCAGATCTCCTTGAGTGGAGCATCGCCATTCACCCACAATCTCTCCTGTATGTGGGTACTAGAGGTATGCATAATGATTTGATCCCTGATGAGCTCATCGTGCAGTCCTCCAAATTTGCACGTGACAGCCAACTTCCTCAGTGCCACCACGTACTCGTCAACAGATTCGCCGCTCTTCTGTTTCCTCTGAAAGAAGTTAAATCTGTCGATGGCGACACACACCACAGGCCTGTAATGTGCGTCTAGGTCTTCGATGGCGTGATCAAACACCTCCGTATCCGTCGCTGCTCTTTCTCCTTTCACAATGGTGTCATAGATCCTGAGCCCTTCTGGACCTAAGTTATGGAGGAGGATTTTCTTTTTCCTCAGACTCGTGAATGCGGTTTCGCCTTCATCTTCCAGCGCTTCCAGATAGTTGAGGAAGTACCTCTTCCAGTCTTCCCATTTTCTTTCTGGTTCTCCGCTTTTCGTGAGGAATGGGACTAGTTGGGTGAGGGACGTGCTCTGGCTCGCCATGGTTGGAGCTGTCTTCCTGGTCCTAGGTGTGACGACAGTCTTCCTGGAGGGACTCCCAGGGGCGCTTTGATCTCCTTCCTCGTCCTCTTTGTGTTCTCCCTCACTGTCCACTCCCAGTCCACCCTCTGTGGTTCGAGATTTCGTGCTTGAGCTGCCTCCTGCCTTCACGGTCGATGGACCTGCAGTCTCCGCCAGCGTGCACCCCTATACTCTGTTTCCAAGGCGCTGGTGAGGGCTCACCGTGATATAATGGCTGGGTACCTCGTTTTGTTCCCTCCGGTGTCTTCTGCTGTGTTGCTGTGCCCTCAACCCTCGTGGGGTGTCGTTTTCTGGTGCTGTGGCCTTCACAGGGCTTTGGGGTGACTGTGAGGCTCCTTTCTGGCTTGTGGCTGTGCAGGCGCCCGTTTTCGCGCCTTTTCCGTCCTGCCGGCACCTCTGCCGCGCTCCGTTTTGCTTCTCACGCGTTATGCGTGCAATTTCGGGGGTCGCGTGATCGTTCGGGTGTAGGCCGGGATCCCGACTCGTCGCCACTGTAAAATAGTGCACAACGCGGCGTTAGGTGTTAAATTGCTTTATTATATATCTATATAGGGAGCGCCGGGGCTGGCTACCTCTGGCTGCAAGCGCCAGAGAACTAATCACTCCGCCTACCACGTCCGGTGACGTGGTTCCGGTTCCGCTCTCCAAACACTAGAGCGCTACCACACTACCATATGAGAGTAACCTCTGTGTGCCCGATGTTACAAAAAACACCCTGTGTATATAAGGTTGCACCGCGGCTCATTAGAGATGAATGACAGACTTAAAAATAGGTCAAAGTGAGAAAACAGTGTCAAATCACAAGGATATGTGAACTGGACCAACATGAGTGGAAATTAATCAGAGTCAAAAAGAATAAATAACAATAAAGATAAAAATTAAAATGAACATAAATGAAATACTGGCAGATAGAGAAAATGGAGAATGCAAGCCCCTTACAGTCTAATGCAAATGGTATACCATTATAGGAAACCTAGGAGTTTGTAATGATCATTGAGGTCCCCGGGGATTACCGTCCCTAACATTTTTAGCCAGTGGGTCACCCTCCGCGCTAGCGCAGTATTTAGGTCCATTCCAATGTGTGTGGTAATGTGTTCAAGGATGGTAACACGCAGTTGTGGGATGGTGTGTGAGGCGTTTAACGAGTGTGTTACTGCTCAAAGACACTTCATGCAGTATAGGTAAGTTATCCGTACAGCATGCCTTATAGCCCTATGGCAGGGTGCACTATACTATATATGCATATATGCACCTGTACTCGCCAGCTTTACTGCTGACAGTACAAGTGACAGGGAAGCCATTTTAAGTACAAGTGCTGGACACTGGTGAAAACGAGTTGCCCAGCTACATGATGGCTTCACTGAAATAAGAGATATTTTGTATCAAACATCTTGTATTAATGAGCCCACACTGATTCCAGCGTTGGATTTATTAATACATGCACCCAGAGGGCCCCTTAGAAGTGCCCCGGAAACCCTACCACCTGCTGGTGTATTCACAGACTGGTCTTAGCCAGCATGTCACCTCAGATGCATTTCTGACCCCAAAGGTTGAGGGCCTTTGCTTTCAGGAGGCCATTGACAAAGTCTGCTCGGGCAGAGGGTGGTTACACCCCCTCCCACAGGATGACCTACAAATTAGTATGCCAAGGCAAGTAGCTTCAAGTAGTCCACCTCCATTGGTATGCAAATCTGGCTTCCCTCACAGGAGAGGATGCCAACCACCGTTTACCAGGGTATATTTGGCACCTGGACAAGGCGGTAAAATTAGTATTCAGACAGGCGTGTTCACCATTAGGCTAGTTCTACCCTTAAGGTGGGCTATCTGAAGTGAAGAAGACATTTCAGAGTCTGAAATCTTTTGTAATGGCAAACATAAGAACTTTGGGACAGAGTTATGTCCACTTCCCACAGAACCTGGTCACATAGAGGCTGTAGTAGTAGTAGTAAACAAGCTTTATTTCGATATATTGGTCATATCTTAAAAAGCATTACAGTACATTAAAAAAACATTTAAAATACAATGAATTTTAGCATTTTGTTCCTTAATTCAAAACATACAAATCAGGCATTTGTTAAAAACATGTAAGATAACTACAGGAAAAGCACAATATAAATTACAGGAGGCTCAGTTGCCAAGAGAATCTGATAACAGCATGGAATTTAACAATAAAACAAGTGCAATATATGTTAAGGGAGACTCAGTTGCCTAGACGATCTGACTCGCCATACCCAACCCAGGAATTTTGCCAGAAAGCAAGCAAACAGAGGGCGGGAATCAGATCTTAAGATGCGTAATGCCTCCAGATGAGATCTAGTGCCGAGGCTCCTGCATAGTGACTTTAGCCAAACGCGGCGCGGGGCTGCATATGCTGGGCACTCAAACATTAGGTGGGCAACTGACTCGTGCCTATTGTCACAGAAAGGGCAATATGGTGTAGTTTGCACCAGTGGCTTCCAACTTGCAGTCAACAACCCTAATGGCAATAGACCCACCCTAAATTTGAAGTACAGTGCCCTGTCCCATGGTTTACAAATCATATCTAGGTATGGTTCTCTAAAGGGCAACTCCTTAACCATCAGGAATTCTACGGTGGATCTACATAATTTAGAATTACTGTTTCTAAAGTCTACCACCCAAGACCAATATAGCTTCTTTAAGGTCTGTTTGGGCGGAGCAGTTCTGTTGACCCAGTCGTCTTCAAGGCCCAGGTCATAAAGAAGCCGCTTAACTTCTTTAAGCCAACGGACCTTGTGCCAGCCAGATGTTAAAAGGAGTTCCCTTAGGCCTTCAGCATAGCTGGACAATTCTGGTACCCTCCATATTCGTGCCCATAAGAGAAGGGGACGTAACCTCGCCTGCTCACTTATTGGACGTGTGCCCGCATCTAAGAGGAGTGGAAGAGAAGGTGTACTGTGCGGTAAGCCCATAAGGTCTTTGTGGAATTTATTTTCCAAGTGCATCAAGAAGTCAACTTTCTGCACTCCCCACAGTTCAGACCCATACAGAGCCGCGCTCATCCCCCTTGCCCTGTAGATGTCCAATACAGGACCAATTGGCTTGAGGGACGAAGCACGTTGTTCCTTCAACAAGGCCCCTGTCACCCTCTTATGGTTTAGCAAAATCTTTTGGTGGTGGGCTTTCCAGCTCATAGAGTCACAGAGGCGAATACCTAAGTAATCGAACTCTTTTACCCTTTCTAGTGGGACTGAATCCAAGGAAGGGGGGATGACAGTTTTCCTTGGGGGGTTTAGGGACAGGAATTTAGTCTTACCTACATTAATGGCAAGACCCCTAGAATCACAGAATTTCTTAAAGCTGGAGAGTAATGTTTGGAGGCCTGCTGGAGTTTTTGAGATCAGGAGGGTGTCGTCTGCAAATAGGAGGGTAGGAATGTTCCTACCAGCCAGGGAAGGTGCATCTGCTGGATGTTTAAGTATATACTCCACCACTCCATTAATGTATAGTGAAAACAGAGTGGGGGCTAGCACACAACCCTGTCGGACACCCCTATTTACAGGGATACGTGATGTTTTTTGACCCTGATCACCCCACCTGATCTGTGCAAAATTACTCTCGTGCAGTTTAATAAGCATATTAAGCAGGTAAGAGGGAATTCCCAAGGCCTCAAGGACACTCCACAGTTGGGCACGTGGGACCAGGTCAAAGGCAGTCCGTAAATCTATAAATGCAAGGTACAGACTGCCCTTGCCCAGTACAACCACTTTCCAGTATAGCATCAGTAACCGGAATGTCTGTTCGATGGTCCCCGTTCCGGATCTAAAGCCAGCCTGGAAATCTGAGAGTACTTGATTTTCTTCAGCCCACTGTAGGACCCTACCTAGGGCCACCTTGCCAGCTACCTTCTGAGTGAAATCCAACAAGCTGATTGGACGGTAATTAGCGGGGTCATCCCGACTTCCTTTTTTGAAAATCGGGACGACCTCCGCACCCCTCCAGGAGTCCGGCAGACACCCGCCCATCAAGGCCGCGTTCAGGAGTAGAGCAATGAGTCTGCTCCACACTTCTGGATTGGCCCGTAAGAGATCGCCTGGGATACCATCTGGTCCAGCAGCCTTGTTAGCAACCAGGCACTTAATTGCCCCCTCAACTTCCTTGGAAACAAATAAATGGTCCTCATTTTGGTGGATAGTAGGTACTCGGGGTGGCCGGACCGTCAGACTATCTGAAGAACCCCCAGGAAGGGAATAAAGCTTGGAAAAGTGGGCAAACCACGCCTCCCCAGTGATGTTGCATGTCAATAGAGAATCGGCGGGTTTGTCCCTAGCTCTTAACAGTTCCCAAAAGGCCTTCGAGTCTTTCTTGGAGCTAGCCGTCATTAGATCGTTTCAAAATTTAGTGTCATAGGCACCCCTAGCCATGGCTAGAGCTTTTTTGTAGCTTTTTCTAGCAAAACTGATCTGACCAGGAACCTTAGATTTCACTGCTTTAATGAGTTCACGTTTTGCAGCGCAACAGGTAGGAGAGTACCATTTTGCGCCGCTCTTAGATGTACCTCTATTCGTGACCCTTACCCCTGCTCGCTGGACAATAAGGCTGTAGTAACCAAAGGGGTAGGTAGCCCATTGGCTACAGCCGACACTTCAATAACACCCTTAAATCAAGTATTTAGGGGACCTCCTAGCACCACGAAATCGGATCCTGCCGACTTGAAAGAAGAAGATGGACATGAAGAGTCACAAGAAGCAAGAACAGAAGAACCAGGAACTGACTTGCTGGCCTGTCTGCTCACTTTAACAATTGCACCAGAAGACAACTTGTCATGCAGCTGCTGTGTCTCCATAGCCTGGGCAAACTGCCAGCATTTCACCCAAGAACAGGGAACACCTGTGAAACAGCAGAGCCGCTCCCCTGCACCTTGCAGGTACCAAAAAAGAACTCTGAGGTTCCAAGACCGCAAAACCCCAAAACAGGAAAGCACCACTGCATCCAAGCCGCCTAGCTCGAGCTGAAGTGGGCCAACAGTGTCAACCTGGTCCCCAGACCTTCCAGACTCAAACCTCATCTTGGGTCTCTCTGCTGTGGAATTCGCAACGCTACCTGCAGCCTCTGTTGCAGGCCCCTCTCTTCCGCTCCCGCTCCTGGTGATGAAAATCAGACACCTATGGAACTTTTCACTTGTCGCCCTTGGCCTGTGAAGAAGAGGGCCAAAGGTGTGCCCACGTCCCCGAGCATCGTGAGGCCTGAGCCCCCCTGTTGGTTCAGGCCAACTGGTCTCTCAGTCGGCATGGTCTTAACTGTAATGTAATACCTTGTAGGTCTGAGGGCTTAACTTGTCCCTTGTTCCCTTGCCTCCCCTCTCTACAGGCCTTGTTTGCTCTGGCAATTAATTTTAGTCCTGATGATGATCCCTTATTACTTGTAGGATCGAAATGCCGTTGACAGTTTGTGTAGTAACACTTTAATTATTAATTGAATAACCCACTGTGTATACTACATGAGGTCAGCTAGATGACCACCAATTTCTACTAGCGCCTCCCCTTGCTAAAATTGCCTGTATTCCTGTACCCTTGTCTTTTTGTATATGTTATATGTATCGGATACAGGATTGTATCCCACTGTATTAATGTCTTTCTTATCATTATTTATACATTTACATTGATTAAATTAGTGTCCGGCTCGACACCTTGCTTATAATACAGACTGTTGTCTATAATTTGCATTGTTCACCTTTATCTCTATAAATTAAGGACCAATGTTGCTTATAAAGATTATGACCCCAGGTCCTTGATTACCTTAAGGGTTCCCTTGTTGCTTCTACACGGCAATTCATCCAACGATATTAGATGGCAGGTACTTGGGGGGAGTGGCTTAGGAGCCGATGAGGCTGGCTGCGTGAGCACAGAGCTCCGCGCCCGATCCTCTATATTCTCCTGCTGCAAGCATCTCCCGGGCCCCCAAGTAGAGTCGCCTGAGCGGGGGGCGCCCTGGAAGTGGCAGATACTGAAATTTGCCCGGAATCGGGCCAGGCACGGCGGCGGTAGCGGGCGGTAGCTGGAGCGGGGCTAGCTGCCGATAAAATCAAGATGGCGCGCAGCTCCTTTGTTTGATTCGGGAGCTGGGACTGGCGCCGGCTGAAGAGCGGAGGAGTGGTGGCGGCGGTGTGGGTAGCGCTCCCACTGTAGCGCGACACACCGGGACAGCTGCAGCATTGATCCTGGGCAGAGGTGAGCCTTGAGCTGCGGCGAGAAAGTTTTGGGGAAGCTGCGGCCGCCGGAGGGCCGTGATCAATAACTCGGCCCTCCAGGATTGTAGAGGGCCTGGAGTGAGATCGGAGCTCGCGGACAGGGCGCCTGGTGCTGGGACCGACCCGGAGCCCTCCCGGTCTCATTGGGGGTGATTGTGCACCAACTGCGCCCCGTTGGGAGATCTGGACTGAGTGCCCCACCCGCAGCATGGACCGGCGGGGGCTGGTGCTCGCTATCCCTGGGGTGCCCCCCTCCTGGACATCGCTGGACGCGGGGGTCTGGGAGCTGGGCCGCTTTGGGTCCCTGGAGGCTGGTACCGGGGCCGCTGAGGAGACTACATGTGGCCCTGGAGCCAGGTGTTTTAGCAGATACTGGTGGTGGAACCCCCCCCCCCTCGCAGACCCATTGAGCGTGAGTGCGGACAGTGGCCTGACGTCGCAGTGCGGGAGATTAATGCCCTGGAGTGGGGCTGACCTGCGGTTGCTGTGCAGTGGCTGGCTGGACCTGAGATTGTGGATTTAGCACGGCAGCGCAGTGCCGGGGAGCGGAGCTGGGTTTGCCATCTGGCGTGAGACTGTGAGGAGCCATTTTAATCTGGAAAGCCAGGGGGCCTTGCGGGATTGACGACGAGCTGTGGGACCTGGAACCTGGTGTGGTGCGGCCTGCGGACCCACGGGTAGCCCACGCTGGATGGTACACGATAGCTGGGGTTAGCCCGGAGGGTTGCCGCTGCAACTCGAGATGACCTTTGCGCCCGTGTGGAAGTAAGGGTAGTATTACCCTCTGGACTAGGTTGGACGACCTTAGGGGCCCGTAACGTGGGATCGAGGTGCGCTGCCGCCCGCGACCATGGGCAAGCCCCGTGCACGGAAGGAAGAAGACCCGCCGCCTTCTGGAGCGGACTCTCCCTCTCAGGACAGTCGGGAAGAACAAGAATTGCCGCAGGAACCGGGCATTCAGCTTCAGCTGGACAAGATCCTGGCAGCCATAGCGGACTATCGAGTTGCCCTTCAACAGGACATTGCGCAGATGGCAACAGGGCTAGGTTTACTACGGGCAGATCACTCGAAGCTTGCGGATCGTGTGAAGCAGGCTGAAACAGAGCTTCAGGAGGTGGGCCCTGCACAGACTGCACTGTCTGCGACTATGGCGGGAGTACTGGATCACCTGGCTGATGGCGGGAGTACTGGATCACCTGGCTGTGCTGGAGCGGCGAGCTGAAGATGCGGAAGGCCGGAACAGACGCAATAACGTCCGCGTGGTGGGACTGCCGGAAAAAATCGAGGGGCCGGACATGGTGAGCTACCTTGAAAATTGGTTTAAAACGGTAGTGGCTCCTGAGGGGCTATCGAGCTTCTACACATTGGAGCGGGCACACCGGGTCCCAGCCAGGGCGCCGCAGAAGGGACGCCCCCGCGGCCAGTGGTGGCGCAGCTCCTCCATTTTCGTGACCGTGATTTGCTCCTCCGGAGGGCCCGTAATGCCGGCCCCTTCCAAGTGGATAACAGTAACGTTACTCTTTTCCCGGACTACTCCTTTGATGCGCAAAGGTGCCGCCTGTCCTTTCAGACTGTCAAGAGGGAGTTGCGCGCAGAAGGGATTCAGTATTCTTTGTTCTTCCCAGCCAAGCTGCGCATAGTGCTTGACGGACAGACGCACTTCCATGATACGCCAGAAGATGCATGGGAGTGGCTGGAGTCCTACAGAGCAGGAAAGGATGGCCAAGAAGTGTTAGCACGGGAACTAGCTAGAGAATCTCTGCCTCGCAGATCACGACGGTTGCGGCGCCGTGGTCGGGGCCTGCAGAGACCGACGAACTCGCAGACGGCTGTGGAACGGTGGGGTGCCCTGGAAGCGGTGACGGCGATATCCGGGAAACTGTTGAAGACTACACCGGAGGTGTCGGACCAGGGTAGTGACAAGGGACCTTCGGAGGCGGAGTCCTCGGTGTCTGAGGCTCCAGGCTTGCCAACAGTCACTCCTGGAACTGCAGATGAACTGCTAGATGAGTAGATGGGGTGATAGCTGGGGGTCTGGAAGTTTAGCCCTGCAATGTTGTATTATGGTCACTGCTTTCTCGTCTGCATGGGGCCTATAGCGATGCAGTGGGTGTGCGGGGACCTAGAGAATTGTAATGGGAGGGGTTAGGTGTTAGGGGGCGCAAGGGTTGAGGGGGGGCTTCGAGGGGAGCCGGGAGACATACTATTCGTGGGGATTGGAGGGCGGACAATGGTTGTGTTGTTAGTTCAGTGTAAATCGCTTTTTCGGCCCTATCCTCCCCCCACCGGATGGTAGTAGTTTGTTCGCCTTAGCTTTGCATGGGGCAAAGAGTTGGGGTAGTTTGGATGGGATTCACTAAGTTGGTGACTGTTCTGGGGGGAGGTAGATGTACTGGGAGGGTTGGGGGTGTTTGGGGATGGATGTAATTTGGTTAAGGGATATTGTCTGCTGTTGAACTTGATCAAGACTATGGACCTTTCGAGTGTTATGCATTTGGGTACTGATACCGCCTCCTTGCATCCGGAGGGGGGGTTACTTTGAGTGGTTTTCGCATTGTTGGCATGGGTTTGTCACCTGATGTGAAATGTATAACCTGGAATGTTCGGGGATTGCACTCCATGCAGCGTAGATATAAGGTCCACTCCTACTTGGTTCGTAGGGGCGTGCAGGTGGATTTTTTACAGGAAACGCACTTAACTAGGGCTGAGGGGCTAGCCTTGCAGCGCAGGTGGCGAGGGCAGCTTTACTATACCACTTAACCAGCTTTTGCACGGGGAGTCCTGATCTAGGTTCGGGCTGGGGTTCCCTTTTAAATGTTTGAACACCTGATTGACCCTGATGGCCGCTATATAGCAGTTAGAGGACGTCTATATGGGCGTGAAGTGACCCTTTGCTCTGTTTACGCTCCCAATATAGATCAGGCGTCCTTCCTGGAGACTTTGTCTTCAGTGCTAGCAGACTATTTCACGACACCAGTGTTGATGGGGGGAGATTTTAATTCTGTCACGGACGTTGCCTTGGATAGATCCCATCCTCCACTGCCCACAGCCCCGATCAATATATTAGCTAGGACTCGGACCCACTGGCAAGACAATTGGGGATTCATTGATATTTGGCGAGAACAACACCCGACCAATTGGGATTATTCATATTACTCGGCTTTACATGATCTGCATGTTAGATTAGATGCCATTTTGTGTAGCGCTGGACTAGCGTCGTTAGTGGTTGGTAGTGCGTACCTTAAGCGTACCATATCGGATCATAATCCGCTGCTAGTGCTCTTCAGCTGGGAGTTGGAACGCCCTAGAATCTCGACTTGGAGGTTACGTCCGGAGATGCTAGAAGCTCAGGCCTTTTGCGTGGAGTTGGGGGAAGGAGTGGAACGCTACTTTGCCGAAAATGCGGGATCACTACAACGGGGGCCCTAGAATGGGATGCTTTTATAGTGGTGGTACGCGGGATCTGCATTATCAAGTGGGTGGGGGTTCGGAAGTTACTGTTGCGGGACATTGAAGCGGGCGAGCTAGCTCTTCGCGAAGTTGAAAGGGCACATTCGGTTTTGACCCAGAGGGAGGCGGTGGCGGCGGGGGTGGAGCGCCTCAGATGCTTTGATCATAGAGCTTTCCTGGCTCGAGCGCATGCGGAACGAGACAAGGTGGGCACATTGCTGGCTTGGCTAGCGGACCCTGTTCCTAGATGTGTACCCATTCTGGTGCTGACCTCCCCTTCGGGACAGTTGGACTATGAGCAGCATCTCATAAACGACCATTTTAGATCCTTCTATGGGCATCTCTATACCAGCCAATTGCAGACTGGTGAGGAAGAGGTTTGTGTGTTTCTAGAAAGGTTGGAGTTACCGGCACTCGAGGAGGAGGAGGCGAAGGAGCTTGGGCAGGATATCACTTTGGCTGAAATTCGCTGTGCCATTAAGCAATTGGCACGCAACAAAACACCGGGTAGCGATGGTTTGCCTATTGAATTCTACGTGACATATATTGATCTCCTGGCCCCCAGATTGTTGGGAATATACCAGGAGGCCAGACAGACGGGAATTTTGCCGGCTTCTACTCGAGAGGCTATCATTGTGCCGCTCCTCAAGCCAGGGAAGTCGCTGACTGACCCGGCTGCGTACAAGCCTCTCTCTATGCTCACTACGGATTAAAAAATACTGCGCCGGGTGTTGGCTACCAGGCTCCTTCCTTTTATGACTCGGCTGGTGCATTCGGACCAGGCTGGCTTTATCCCGAAGCGCAACACGGCCGGTAGCATATGTAGGTTGTTGGGAATATTAGATGGAGGCCGTGGCATGGGGGGGCAGGCGCTTATCCTTTCTGTTGACATAGCCAAGGCGTTTGACAGCCTGGAATGGCCCTATCTGTTTTCAGTCATGACAGCGTTTGGGCTTGGTGTGGGCTACGTTAAGTGGGCGGCGATTCGATACTCGTCAGCGACGGCTAGAGTTCGGGTGGGGAGGGTTATTTCCTCTTCCTACCCAGTGGGACGGGGCACCAGACAGGGTTGCCCACTATCCCCATTGTTGTTTGCCCTTGCAATTGAGCCGTTGTCGGCGCGAGCTAGGATGGTTAGGTGTTATAGTGGGCTCCAGCTCCGAGGTCATTCACACTATATTTCACTGTATGCGGATGACCTCCTGATGTTTTTGGGTGATGCGGGAGAGGCTCTGGCGGGGGCACGTTCCCTTCTGGCCTGCTTTGGAGATATATCGGGAATACCGGTTAACTGGTCCAAGACCTGTGTTTTTCCGGTGACTTCTGTGTGTAACCAGCCAACACTGCCGCCCGGATTGGTGTGGGAGTCGAGGTACCTACCATATTTGAGTACGCAGGTGTATCATGATCAGGGGGATCTCTTCGAGGGCAACATTGGGAGAGCGATGAGGGGTCTGAGAGGTAGCATGAAGTATTGGGGGACTTTGACACTGTCGGTGGCAGGTCGAGTGGCACTTTTGAAGATGGTGGCACTTCCTCGCTTGTTATACTTCTTCTGGACTCTGCCGATCAGGGTGCCGGTTGCTTTCTTTCGACGGCTCCGCTCTGAGGTGGGCAGTTTCATTTGGGGTGCAGGACGACGTAGGGTAGCGCTGGAAACTCTGATGCGCCCGAGAGCTGAGGGAGGGTTTGCTGCTCCTGATTTTGAATTGTATTATTTGGCAGCGCAATTTCAATTTCTCACCCAGGCGGTGGCGTCGGAATTTCGGGGTCCGGAAGGGGGACCGGTGCCTGAGGTGCCAAGACACGTCTTATCTTTCGTTGTCCTGCAGCAGCGACTGAGGACTGCTGATTTATCTATGATAGAGGGCACTTTGAGGTATTGCTGGAAACGGTTCGACAGTAGAATCGGGGTGCAGCGTCCTTATGCGCCTGAAATACCGCTGGGCATGTGCACAGCGCTGCCACACGGCGGTGATTGGTCTGCCTTGGTGGAGTGGGAGCAACTAGGCTTGCAGATGGTGGGAGACCTTTATGCGGATGGCAAGTTGTTGCCCTTTGGGGTGTTGCAGGAAACATTTGGGTGCTGGCCTCGCTGAACCGCCAACGGGCGAAGGGTGTCAGTATGTAGTGATGGCGGCGGGCACGTACAAGGCGGTTACCTGTCTATATAAGCGGATGCTAGGGGAAGGGCTTAACCCGCTGCAGAAGCTGCGGGAGCACTGGGAGTCGGACCTGGATAGGGCAATCCCGGATACAGCCTGGTTGCAGGTACTCCAAAGAGCGTGGAAATGTACTAGAAACGCTAGGTTTCAGCTAATCCAATTCTTTGTCTTACATAGGGTGTATCTCACGCCGGCTAAAATCAATCAGTGTTTTCGGACTGACACTGCGAACTGTCCCCGATGCCGCCTATGGGATGCAGATCTGAGCCACATGCTGTGGGACTGCCCTCAGTTAGGGACGTATTGGGAGGAGGTGGCTGAGTTGCTCTGCAAGGTGACTGGACGGCAGGTGGTACTGGATAAAGGAGCTTGCCTGTTACACTGGCTTTCACATACCAGTAAAAATAAGATAACTAGCAAGTTTATAGATCTGGGGCTAGTGTTAGCCAATAGAGAAATTACATCAAACTGGAAGGCGGCATCTGGCCCTAGCTTTAATAGATGGAAAGCGGCAATGCTTCTGTGGGCGGGCAGCGTGGGGACCGTGCGACTGCAGCAGGCTCACAGATCCCATAGAGATAGGGCCCTGGAGGCGGCGCGGGCATGGGAGGCTTTAGTGCTGGAGCTCAGGCTACCGGGAGGAGACTCTGGCTCGGATTCCGACACATAAACGCAGGGGGAACGGGAGCGGGTTGCGTCCCCGGGTCCTGCGGAGATCGATGCGGGGGGAGATCCCTGAAGTTCCAGGTGATGGCGGAGATGTTAATACCGTGAGAAGGACACTCAGCATACTCTTCACACTTGTTGAATGAGTCACAGCATTGGCAGCGGGGGGGGGGGGGGTGGTGTTGTTGGATGTTGAGGATGGCCATACATAGAACATTACATAACAACCTAGAGCTCTGGATGACCGATATTATTATGTTATTAGAGGAGGTCGGTATCGTACTGCAGATTCAGATTTGAGGTCCAAAGTGCCTTATTGAATTGTTGGAATATACGGATGCCTCTCCAAATTTGTTAAGCGGGACTATCTGTATACACTATGATCATTCCTCATGTTTTGTCTGTGTTTTAAAATAATAAAAGGATTTATAAAAAAAAAAATTTAGATGGCAGGTACTTGAGGCGCCACAAGCATGATAGAGAGAAGGAAATGTTGTCCTTGTTCTACAAGAAATGGAACACAGATGGATAATGCGCTTTGACTCTAGTGACAATGGTCTGAAAACAAACGAAGAATGGCACAGACTTGTTTCCTTACATCAGAACTGAGGATACGTTTCACCACATTGTTTTAGACTAATGAGCATATGGACAGTACCATGAAACTTAGGGTTTTCAATGATACCATGTGTGATGTGATACACAGGTTGGCTCCCATGACACATCAACTCAGTAACTCTCGAAAAAAAAGTGAAGAATGGTACACAGATGACCTATGTAGTGAAGAATCTAGATGTAAACAACTAGAAAATCCTGGCGTAAATACCAGCTGTAAACAGAATTTTATTAATTTAAACTGGCCCTCACTACTTACCATAAGAATCTAAAAAGGGCAGGTAAAGATCATGTTATCACTAAACTTAATCAGGCAGGAAATTTGGCAAAGAATCGCTACAAAATTCTTAACTCCTTTACCAATCCTACGGCATGCCCACAGCTGGTCACCCCCTCTCAGGGACTGTGAGATAATATAGCCGTATAATTTGACGATAAAATCCGATTTATCAACAATTACCTCAAAACGTCTTTCCAGGTGCTACTTACTAAATCCGATTTAGCACCGCTAGTAGGCTCATGTGAGGTATGACCCACTTTAAGGATATTGAGGTCTCGCATGAGGAAGCCATGCTAAAAAAGGCAAAATCCAGATCTCCCTTGGATATAATGCCCGCCCACATATTTGCTCTCCTCGCCCTTCTATTTCTAAGATCTTGAACACATCGTTAAGTGAAGGCAGTGTGCCTTTAGATTGGTAGGTCGTCCAAGTACTACCTATGAAGAGGAAAGATCAGGTACTTGCCGAAGTGCTCTCCAATTACCGTCCCATCTTGCTCCTTCAGCTTATGGGCAAAATGGCAGAGATCTATGTTACTACTCAACTAATGGACTATTTTGAGGCCAACGACATCCTTGATACTTCACAGTCTGGGTTTAGATCCAACTACTCTACTGAGGCAACTCTCATCGAGGTCACAGATTATATTAAAATGGCCTTGCATGATAACAAAGGAGTGATGTTGGTTTTGTTGGATCTAACAGCAGCCTTCAACACGGTCTCTCATCAGAAACTGATATTTCGACTGAGAGGCCGGTCTGCAGGGGATGGCTCTCCATTGGCTGGTCAGCTTTTTAGATCATCGCACGCAAACCATCAATCTGGGCCCTTTTCGATCTCAAACTGTGAAGCTTAGTAAGGGGGTGCCCCAGGGCTCCTGTCTGAGCCCTACCTTGTTTAACATCTATGTGGCCCCCCCTGCTAAAGTCATCCGAGAGTACGGCTTTATGCCGTCCTCTTACGCTGACGACACACAGTGACTCATGTCCATTGATAAGGACACGGAGTTAGTCAATCAGCGCTTTGCTAATGGCATGTCAGCCATAGCAGAATGGATGACTGAACACTTTTTGCAGTTAAATGCGGCCAAGACAGAAATCCTGCTGTTTGGTGCTGCACTAATTTCCTGGTCCCCTGAGTGGTGGCCGACAGCATTAGGCCCCGCCCCTGCCCCAAGTTTGGTGGCAAAAAATCTAGGGGTTCGGCTGGATGTACAGTTATCGATGAAGGATCAAGTCATGACAACTGATGGGACCTGCTATCGTATGTTGAGCCTTTTGCACAGAGTGTTCATGTGGCTACCCATCACTGTACATCGAACCCTAATTCAGGCTTTGATTATTGGTCTCCTGGACTATTGTAATACTTTATTGGCATGCGCGAACGAGTCTTTTCTTAGCAGACTGCAGATCGTCCAGAATGTAGCCGCTCGCCTAGCTCTTAACAAACTACCCCGCACCTCCCCCGAGCCATTACTGAAATCTCTCCATTGGCTTTCAATCAGTCAAAGAATACAGTTTAAGCTCTGTTGCTTTGCACACAGAGATTTTTATGGTACTAGCCCGAGTTATATGGTGGATAAGTTCAAAGTGTACTGCCCGAACAGGTGTCCGGGATCGGAAGGCTAAAGGTTGCTGGTGGTCCCTCGTTTTAAGAAAAATCGATCTGGAGGCAAAACTGTTGCTTTGTATGAACTTTCACTGGCAATAATGCTACTGGGGCGCACCTCGTTTGACAATACATTCAGATTGAGCCATATATTTAAGGATTGGAAAAGTTTATATCAACAACAGAGATACATTTAGGGTTGGTGCCTCTCGGGAAAAAAAACACCCTACTACCTAGGTGCACATATACAGAGGGATATCATAGACAGTCCCTAAGTAAATCAAACTATATAATCCAATATCCCGGCACTCAATTGTAACAATTTTTAGTTCCTTATGTATTAAACATTAAGACTTTTTTTCTATGCACAGATCCTGAGTATTTCATCCACAAGTGACACTTTTGGTTCTTATTAATTAAAGGAATTTATTAACACACATTAGTGAGCATAGTCAACACAAATTATATGTACATCAGACAAAGAATAATACAAAAGATGGTCAGGAGAAGATGATCAACAAAGTGTACAGGACAGTTGGTATTTTGTATGTCCTCCTTTTCCTGATCCACAAAAGACAACAGCCATTGCAAGGCAAAAACTTTTGTTTACTAGTATGGACAAAAGTCCCGCCTCTCTGTTCCATTGGCTAGCTCCATAAATGGAGGCTAGCCATTGGAAGAGAGAGGCGTCCGTCTTTCAGCGAGGGGATTGGTGGGCGTTCTCGGCGATTTTTTCTCATCCTGCCCCTTTGACAACGTCATTGCGGTGGTGGGCGGTTCCTATTTTTATGAGGGGGGGAAGGTTTGTTTTGGTCATTGCAGGACGACCGCCGCCGGAAGAAGTCCAGGTGAGTGCTGCTTTCTGCTTTGCCTTTCTTGCCGTTCCTGCCCCCCTCCCGCTGTCTGTGCCTTTCCTGTCCCCCCTCCCGCTGTCCGTGCCTTTCCCGTCCCCCCTCCCGCTGTCTGTGCCTTTCCCGCCCCCCTCCCGTTGTCCGTGCTTTTCCTGTCCCCCTCCCGCTGTCCGTGCCTTTCCTGCCCCCCTCCCGCTGTCCGTGCCTTTCCCGTCCCCCCTCCCGCTGTCCGTGCCTTTTTTTTTCTTTTTTCGGTCGTCATGTTTTCGTCTTTTTCGAACTGTTTTTGTCTGAGTGGGCTGCGCTTTGCGTGTCTCATGTCGTGTTTCTGTTTGTTTTACTTCTTTGCGTGTGTCTCGTTGCTGTTGTCTTTGTTTTCTGTCCATGGAATGCTTCAAGCGGTACGTTTATCCTGTCTTATGTCGTTTCCCTCTTTGTTTTACGAAGGGTGCCGAGGCTGCAGTCACCAAGTCCAGAGAAATCTATTCCCGATTGAAGCGGGCACGGGGGGAATGTGTTTCCTACAAGGGTTTTCTGCCAGTTCTTTGTTTCTCGAGGGCCACCCCGCATTCCTTGGATTCCGGATAGGCTCACAGACCGTCCCCGAGCCGCGGGTACTCGCACGGTAACACTGGTGGGTACTCACGACGGGCGCACGCCTCCGCTGCAAACAAGTACAACTCTGGGAGGCGGAGAGGGAAAGAAACTTTCCGCCGCTAGCTGGCCTCCAAGGGGAACGCTCAGTCCTCCAGATGAGCGCTTTCTTCGTGAACTCTGCCTTCCCGGTGTCTCTGCCTGCTCCTGCAGGGCAGGAGTCCTTCCTGGGGCAGATCCCCGTCTACTCCTCCTCGGGCTATGGGGATCCCCTCAGACACTTCCCGGCCACCTACGGGGCTGCCGGAGTGCAGGAGAAGGGCTTCACGGCCCCTGCCTACTACCACCAGACGGCCAGCGCAGCCTACAGACAGTCCGCCTGCGAGTACGGGACGGCCGGCTTCTACCGGGACAAGGAGCCCCGCTGCCCAGCCTGGACGAGCCCCCGCCGCACTTCAAGACGGACTGCGCTCAGGGCAAGAGCCTCTTCGGGGAGCCGGAGGAGGACAAGTGCCCCACGCCCGTCTACCCCTGGATGCAGAGAATAAATTCATGCAACAGTGAGTGTGGTCCCTTGCTCTCTGCCTGCCCACACTGCTGCTCCATGCTCATGCCCTCTGCCTGCTCGGGCTTCTGTCCTCTCTGCTGCCTGCTCCATTCACCCTTACGTGTACTCTTCCTGCTCAGCCCTCTGGCCCCTCTGCCTGCTCAGGCGTCTGTGCTCTCCGCTGTCTGCTTCATCCACCCTGATCTACCTGCTCAGCCCTCTAGCCTCTCTGCCTGCTCATGCTTCTGTCCTCTCTGCTGCCTGCTTCATCCATCCTTACACATACTCTGTCTGTTTAGCCCTCTGACCCCCTCTGCCTGCTCAGGCTTCTGGCCTCTATGCTGCCTGCTATATCCACCCTACTTTCTTCCGTGTGGGCTCTCTGCCTACTCAGCCCTCTGGTCCCTCTGCCTGCTCAGTCATCCGTGCTCTCTGCTGCCTGCTTCAGCCACCCTGCTCATCCGTGTGGGCTCTCTGCCTGCTCAGTCCTCTGGGCTCTCTATCAGCCTGCTCATGCTTCTATCCCGTTCCCGCCCCCCCTCCTTCCGCTGTCCGTGTACCGTTCCCGCCTCCCCCTCCCGCTGTCCGTGTCTCCAAAGGCTTGTTTAATGTTCCTTTGGGTAATGTCCGCGCTATATAAAAATGCCCTTTATAAAAATAAATAAATGTTTGACAGAGCGAAGGGAACGGAACGCACCGTCCACATCTGGATTTCTGTTTGACAAAATACTTGACACGGAAAAGACATGTATTGATAGGACTTCGGGCTCGCCTATTGTTAACTTTAAGGAGACATCCCTTTTAATCCCCAGCGGACAAGTAGCCCATCTGGGCTCTAAGTGGGTTTGAAGTTCCTATCCCTGGAAGGGAATTTATCTCGCCGCAAAGTGCTTTTTACTAGACCTGAAAAAGTTGCCTTGGTTTTCATGGCAGCGGCACGCCGAACTTTGCGAGTTTCCTGCCTTCCTTCCTGGGCAGAAAATCAGTAACTTAGGTTTTTTTTAATCCTGCTTTTTTAGAGTCTGAGAAACCGCGCCCATTGACAGCTGGCAAACCGTCCCGCGCCTCTTTGTCCTGTGCGGAGACATTGTTTTTAGCAACCGGAAATCATCAGGGCAATGGAAACAGCTCATAGTTGTTTTTTCGTCGTCTCTTGCGTGCATGGTAATTCTGCAGAATAATGTGCTTACATTTTGTGCACACCATATAGTGTTTACAAGATGTGTGAGCATTCCATCGGGTTTGCGCCCCTCAACATGTGCACCATAGACATGTAATACAGATCACAGTTTATAGTGTACATCGCATTGCGTGAGTATGTATGCCTTCCATGCACGCAATATTGTGAATAATGCCACTTGGTTGACAGTAGGCTGTGCTCATTGTGTGTGCATTCTGTTGATTTACAAAAGGACGTGGGTGCACGCCGCCTATGCAAGGCACAGATTGTATGCATTCCGCGTCTGCCTGCTGCGTGTTTAGGGTATATTGCGTGTGCATGACTTATGTGTTTAGCAGGTGTCTGTAGGCTGTTTTTAAACAGTATAGTCTACTTGAATTTTATATATGCATGCTATAGGCGTACAGTACTGGGTGTAGATGACGTGTTTTACAGTGTACTGCTTGTGCATGTTTGTGTATGTGTGTGTGTGCAAATGCAATAGGTCTCACATTTGCGAGAGATTAAGCTATTGGCAATGTAAATGACAATGCCATTTATTTATCTGTTTTCAAAAGCAACACATAAATAAAAATTTTGTCATTTACAATGCCAGTAGCTCTAACTTTGTCAAAGGCGAAACCGTTGCATTGTAAATGCTTGTTTGTTAAATGGTGTAAATCCGTTCAGTAGTTCCTGAGAAATTCAAAAAATAGAGGTTGGAAAATCAATTTCCCATAGGAAACTTTAGACACATCTACAGCTCGAACTGCTGAACAGAATCACACCAAATTTGGCAAAAAGGTAGTGCTTGGTTCAGAAAGCGTCCCTTTTTTTTAAACGGTGTAAATCCATTCGGTAGTTGCTGAGAAAATCAAAAAATAAAAGTTTTGATATCTAGAGGAGCGGTAGATCCACGGGCCCTCCCGACCACGAGCTTTATTTTAATTGGCTGTCAACACTCCAAACCAGGAAGTGTTGGCAGCCATCTTGTGACTCGGTGGGGGCGCGAGTTATAGTTAGCTGAACTAACTACAATGGGGGAATTTCTATGGTTTTGTACGAGTGAAATGTCCAACTAACTATGACATCCCTGAAACTTATGTTTTTTTCAGTGAATATATATATATATATATATATACACACACAGACACACACACATATATTCCTACCAATCCTGCTCCAAATATAAAACAGCAGGACTGACACACCACAGAATTTTCTGGCATTTATTTATTCAAACTATGCAGTTTGCTCCCCCTATTCTTTTTGTCATGATAAAACCTGCCTACCTTTCTGGGTCGAAACGCCACTGGTGCACTGAACAAACAAACAAATGTAAACAACGAGCAACCTTGATAGGGCTAGTTGACCATCCTTTCAGAATTAATGCACATGTATTTTCTTTATTAATATGAGCGGTGGTTCTTAGTTCACTGGAGTCACTGTGCAAATGCTTTTATTAAGAATGATATGATCAAATGTTTCCTGTTGTTACCCATTTTGAATGAACTTGACAAAAGACTTATAATCATTATGGTACTGTGAGACTTGAACGTATTGTGATAGCATTGGAAGCAACTGGTTATTCAACCACATATATCCGTTACTTTTATTCTGGGTGATACCTATGAGTGCCATTGTTTAGTTTTCACAGTTCATGGCATGGCAGTTCTCACAGGCCTTGAAGTCATGGCCCAGCTCCAAGCACCAGAGAGAAACCTGGTGGAAGTCTTTTACAGACATCTGTCTGTGACAGGAACCAGAGGATTTAACCCCCACAGGTGTTAAGAGGGACATCCCTAGCATACTGGGAGACAGAACTGATGTCAGTGCGTTGGGGTTGCGCCTAAATAGGCACTGCGCAATTCACTTCCGACGCGGATAATGGTGATATAAAACCGAATTATGCCACCTACAGGTGCACAGAGATACTGCCCAAAATTGTACAGATCCAGTCTGATGTCTGGGGAGTATTCTAAGGTAAGGAATCTGCGACTCAAATTATTTATCAGATACAACATATTTAATTAGTCTATATTTTCTGATCCGAAAAAAGAAAAATATTCACTGCTAATTACATGTAATTGCTATATTTCAACCAATAGTTCCTTTTATATAGATCACATTATATGTCCACTACAACTACAAACAGTTACCCAGCAGCTCTTTGTGATCCAGCAATGTAGTAAAGCTGGCACCAAAATGGCGGGAAGGTAAAATGGAATAAAACATTGTATCATACATGGTAAAACATCACATTTCACATACATCCTCAAAGACACACTATTAGACTGTCTACTGTTGTAAGGTAAGTTATATATATAGCATTTGATTGTATTGTTATTGGCATCTGTGCTGCACTATATTGTTACTACAGTGGGCCTCAGACTTCATTGGTACTAGAATGGAGAATGTATTGGTCGAGTGTCCTGGAATTAACAGTTTTGAGCCAGACTTGACATAGACAATGGTGTGGTATACGGCTTCTCATGTATGCATAAATCTTCTAAACTTTACAAGTCTTCAGCCTCGTTTGTAAGAACCCTACATTTACCAACAAAGAAATGGTTAATGAAAAGTGTTTTTGAGAGAAATGGGCCATTGAGATAGGTCATGTAAGCATACAAATAACACACTTTCTAAATGTATTCTTTCATATAGTCGGAACACAGAACCATTCCTTTGTCGTGCGACTTCTCAGCCAGCAATCAATTGTTAAAATTGTTTGTGTTAGTCAGATATTTGTAACAAAACCATAAAAACACACTGTTAGGTAAATATTAACAAATGCTGAAAAGAGAATGAACTTTCACTGTGTACATGGACATTAAACTGCACTGCCACTGGTGGACACTACAGAGAATGCAGCCCACCATCTGGAACAGCCCACCTTTGACATTAAAATCTGCTCCCTCCCTACTCATCATTAGAAAAGCTTTAAAGACTTGGCTCTTCTCGCAAGTGTAGCAGGCACCGAAGCCCATCAAGCAGCCTCATTTCCAACTGATCTACACCCAGACCAGCCTCTGACAGCACCAAGACGCCCTCGGGCATGAGTTTGCGCTCTACAAATCACATATACATTACATTACACCCCAATGATCCTTTTGGTATGTTCCTTTCTCATGGGATGCTTCAACATAGCATCTCTAGTCTTGCTTCTTTTTCTAACCTGATGATCAGTTCTTTCCATCAAGTTGTAATGCAGCATGACTTTCACACATACAGGTATATATTTTATTATGTTTTCTAGACGATCCACAGTATTTGTTTAAGATTATATTGTTTTTTCAGTTCAGTTCAGTTCAAAAGTCTTTATTTCGAATATCAATTCATAAAAGACAATACATAAAACCAATATTTTATTAGATCTAAATTTTTTCCCTCATTTGAAAAGATTTCATCATTTAAAAAGATAATAAATTTTCCTCATTTGAAAAGATTTCGACATTTAAAAAGGTATTAAATTTTCCTCATATGTAAAAATTTCAACATTTAAAAAAGTATTAAACAGTTTGTCAGAAAAATAAAGACTTCTAGTTATGATAACAATCAAGTTCATACAATGACAGACATTAAGAGACCTTGAGGTTCCTGGTTCGAATAATCCAGGCCCAACCTAGAAACTTGGCCACGCCATCGACCACCATCTCAGATGTATTAGTGCGAAATATCCTCATGGCTTCTAGGAACCCTTTAATTTCAAGATTATTACATATGGGTTTGAGCCATTTTAACCGTGGTGCGCGGTAGGCTGGGCATGCAAAGAAAAGATGACCCATGCTTTCCAGGTGATTAGGGCACCAAGGACATGTATAAGTTGTATTCGCAGACCATTTCCCAACAAAGGAATTAACTGGGAGTGATCCGACGCGGAACTGGTGGTATAATTTCCTGTCGAGAGTTTTAGTGATCACATCCCAGTAAGATTCCAAGGAAGGGGTCAGTTTATGTACCAAAAATTGCCCAGTTAGATTAGAAGCATCCGACTGGGCCACTACCAGGTGTTTTACTGTGGCCCAGTATAGATCCTTGAAATCCTGTTTAGAAGGAAAAAGGGAAACCCCCGGGTTAACCCAGAGGTGATTGAGACCCATCTCATCCAGCGCAGTTTTTACTTCCCTTAGCCAAGGGATTTGGGAAGCCCCCCACAATGATCTAATTTCATCCAGTTCCTTGGCAAAATGGCTAAGCTCTGGAGTAGTCCAGAGCCGTCGCCATAGGGCCACCAAACGGAACCGAGCCAAGTCATTGAAGGGTTTACAACCCAAATCTAACAGCAATGGTTTGGTGGGTGTAGATGGAGGAAGACCCACCAAATTACGCAGGAATTTATTTTGAGCCTTAACAAGGAGGGACAGGTCTTTATACCCCCACACATCAGCGCCATATAATACGGAGGTGTTAATTTTCGCTTCGTAAATTTTTAACACCGGGGCAATACGTTTGGTCATAGATTTTTTTTGCTCCTGTAGTAAACATCCCGAGAGGCGGACAAACTTAAGATAAAGAGCCTCAATCTGGGGTTTCCAGCAAAAGCGGTAGTCCAGGGTCACACCCAAGTACATCATTGTATCCACTTGTTCAATCGGGGTACCATTCAAAGTAATAGAGGTTTTAATAGGACTTTTGTTGCTAAAAACCATAAGTTTTGTTTTATCTGTGTTGATCTGCAGATCGTTGACCCTGCAAAACTCGGCAAACCTGTTGAGGGCTAGCTGCAACCCCCCACGAGTTTTTGAGAGAAGCAAGGTATCATCTGCAAAAATCAACATCGGGTATTTAAACCCGCCCAAAGATGGTGCATCAGTCGGGGTATCAGCAAAGAATTTTACAACCTGATTAATAAACAACAGGAATAAGGTGGGCGCCGACACGTATCCCTGACGCACACCGCGTGTAACTTGAAAACTATCAGTCACTTGACCTTGTTTGCCCCATCTCACTTTAGCAAAATTGTCTTCATGGAGTCTGACCACTAACTCAAGAAGATCGGGAGGCAGACCCATGAGTCTAAGGGATTTCCACATTTTCTCTCTTGGTACTAAATCGAAGGCCGATTTGAGATCCACGAAGGCGGCATAAATGGCGCCTCCACCCATCTTGACAACCTTCCAAAACAACATGTTGAGTCTAAATATCTGGTCTAGGGTGCTGGTGCCAACTCTAAACCCAGCTTGCATAGGGGACAAAATGCTTTCTTGCTCCATCCACCCCTGGATTCTCACTAGTACCATCCTGGCAGCTATTTTTTTAATAGAATCTATCAAGCTTATAGCGCGATAGTTCCCCGGGACTGAGCCGTCTCCTTTTTTAAAAACAGGTAGAATCTCCGCCCCTTTCCAGAAGTCCGGAATCCTAGCCCCTGCAGCGATTGCATTTACAAGCGTGGTTATGTAAGGGACCCAAACATCTATATTCATTTTAAAAAGATCAGAGGGTATTGCGTCCATCCCAGGCGCTCTACCTGAGTGGACTGTACCCAAAGCATACTTTGTGTCGGAGGTATTAAAGACAAGCGGACAAACAGGGTTAGTAGGCAAGACTACATCCAACTCTTGATAAGAATCCTGATCCATATCCGGGGCTCTGAATTGCAATGAGTAGAATGCCACCCAGTCTTCCACTGAGACATGATTCACGGGGGTTTTGGAATCCTGATTCACACCCCACTTGACTATTTCCCAAAACTTAATTTGGTTAGATGTTAGACATGCTGAAAGGAGCTCGGACCAGTGACGGTCCTCCCACTCCTTCTTTGCGGCCCATAAGATTTTTTTATAGATTAGCCGGGTCATTCTAATAGCTGCAATGTCTCTAGATTTAATCGCTAAGATCAGTCTGTTGTGTGCTACCCCACAACTTTTATTATACCATTTGGTCCGGAGTTTGTCCTTCCTTGGTATTAATGGGGTTGTTAACAAGGTTTTGAGTTCCGCAAAGCACCGATCATGAAGATCGCTAATCTGGGAGATATTCCCCTGGGAGGACAATGCAACTTCCATTGCAACCACTGTCTTTGCCACTTCTTCTTCTATTCTTTTAATTCTGGAGTGGTCTGCAACAACCCTCGACCATTTTACTCTTTTCCTGTCATTACACAGTATGACTTCTGACGTTGAGCAGGTGGTAATCAAGGGCCCATCTCCAACGCCTAGAAGTTTGAGACTCAATGAAAGGGGGTTATGGTCACTCTCAGGGCGTTCCACAACCTCCATGTCAATAACCTGAGACCAGAACTCATTTTTAACAAGAAAGTAGTTGATGTGACTCTTACTGACCCCATTATTAAAGGTTGGTTGGCCTGATTTATCGGAGGGCATTAGTGGCACGCAGTCCCCACTCTAGACACAAGCCCAGCCAGTGAAGTGCTGCCTCAGTCCCCTTGACGCCCCTTGTTATTAGTAAGGGCGGGATGTCCCATGCCATATCTTCATCGGCCCCCAGATCCTCCCCCACACTGTTCAGAGGCTCAAATGAGCAGTTCAAGTCGCCAGCGAGCAAAACAAAACTGCCACTACCTATTCTCCTCAACAGAGAGTCCAGGTCGTCCATAACTGACTGTTTGCGACCTCCAGGGCTAATCTAGATGGTTTTCTTAACATTACATTTTAGTTAATAATCTTCACACTTTCATACTGTTCATTTGGAGTATTTCAATGAATCATTTCACTAAAATAAAAAGATTCATATATTTTGTCTAAGTTCTGAGGATTTGGAATATCTCTTTTTGATAAACAATTGATTCACTTGCATTAAATGACTAAGTCAATTCTTTGCACCACTTAGCAGTGTGTCGAGTGACTACCTCTTTGTTATTTATCCAATTCTTGCCACACTACTGAACTTTAAATCAATGCCTTAGGGACTGATTTATAGTCAGGAGCACGGGTACTCCCTCACAAACGTGACAGATATTCTGTACGCCTTATTACAAGAGCATTAGGACATAATGCACTTAAAATAAGGTGAACAGGATACCTGCCACATGTGTGATGATGTACCCATGTGACAAGCTCTAAGTCAGGACCTTAGGGGCCTATTACGATGGCAAGAAGTCCGCCACTGCTGGGCCGGCGGTGAAGACCGCCGGCCCGGCGGTGGCGGACTTCCCCATTCGGACTTCCCCTGGACGGTGGGAATGGGAAAGGTATCGCGGCGGACGGAAAGACCGTCCGCCGTGAACCCGCAAGGCGGGCCTTTTCCTCCCGCCTGCGGGACCAGGTACAATGGGGAAATGGCGGCCGTGGGCATTAGGATGCCTGTCTTTTTTGGCGGCGATGCCGGCGCAAAAAGACAGGTGGTGAATGCCTTTGGTGGCCTGTTGCGGGCCCCCCCGGGGGGTGGGGGGGTGGGTGCTGCACGTGGGGGGTACTTATGGTACCCCCTGCATTTGCATGTACAAGGTGGCAGGCACCGCACAGTGCCTGTCACGTTGTACATACAAAAGCACAACATGTTTTTTACATTGTGGGGGGTGCTGCCACCTGCTGCAATGATAAAATACAGGATACGCCCGCCAGTGTGGCGGGTGCATCCTAATTCGTATGGCGGGACCGCCGCACCTATGGTGGGCGGTCTCTTTTGCAGCTGCGAGTCCACCTGCCATCGTAATAGGCTCCTTAGTCTCTTTGGAGAACAGTAGACTGAAACATGGATTTGCATTTATGAATTGAAGTCAGGATACAGTGCATGTCTGTTCTGTCACACCAGTTCATTAGAGCTGATGGCACAAGCCCTCAACAGGCCAGGGCCAAGTACGCTATTGTAGGAAGGCAGGTCCCCTAGGGCAAGGATTCATAGGCCAAAGACACACTGGGTCCCAGCAGGGCAAGAGACAGATTGGAATCACAGATTCAGAGCATCACTCTCGGAATCTGACTCCTTGGCTTCTCAGTTCTCTTGAGAGGCACCAATCATGCCTTCGCATCAGGGACCAAATGGTAGTAGTTGTGTGAAAATCCAGCAAGCCATAAGGACCAAACCACATTTGGGGTCAGCTTACCAGCAAACAACTTAGCAGCCCAAAATCCTGCATCTTGAGGGGAAGGGTTGAGAGGTCTGGGGATCTCAGCACCCAGTGTTTGGGAATGATTCCACAGGCAGAAAATCAGTATTTGACATGGAGCAGTGGGAAACCCAATCAGAAATCTAAAGGGCCTAAAGTGCAATAGACCGTGAGCTTCTCTACAGCAATAAGCAAGTGCAGAGGAAAGGTGCAGTCATGATCAGAGTACTGTCTTCCAAATCTCCTCTCTACAACACCTCGAGCTCCTACCAGGAGTTTCAGCTAGGAAGTGCCATCCAAAACACAGGCATCCATATGCTCAAGAGGGTTGTGTAATGTATTGGACTCTGGATCCACATGCTAAAGTAATCAATGAAATGGACACGTTGTGCTGGTGGGTGCAACTGGCCACAAGCACATGTGCTCTGGCCATTTTATTAACAGGGTCACCTGACTGGTGACACCTGTGTTGTATGGGTGTGGGGTGGGTGTAAATACCGCCTCTAGGGAGGGGCTTTTGCAGGACGTGTCTAGCAAGATAACAAGTTCAACCTGTGGAAGGACAACAAAAATAAACTGGATTCCACAAAGTCCATCAGTCTCTAGAGTCAATCAGCCAGGCAGCATGTGGATGAATGGTCTGATGCAGCTGGCTGCAACAGGAAATCTCTGCACACATTCATAATTTAACCTAAGTGCTCCAGGACACGAACGCTGGCTCAGAGACGTCAGTGAGCTTACGGCTGCCTGCTTTTTAAGTCTTGTCCCTTGTGTGGCATTAGCCCACTCTACTGATGCTCCAAATGATTTGTGGTTAGTGTCAACAGTTCAAAACCAGGGTGTGTCAGGAGAGTTGTCAGAGTCCATTGCGCAGTTGAACCTGTGGAGATGTTTAATTAGCTGAAAAACGTCTTGGTGTGCTGCAACCTGTTGGAGCCTCCTCTGCCAGGCCTTGCTACCTCCTAAAAACCAGTAGTGGGCAGTGTCAAGTCCCTCTCTCGTGCTTGTAGAGGCCCCTTGGATGGGTTGCCAAGTGACTGTGTGTGGTTTGCGTGTTGGTCTGCATGTGTGTCTCGTCTGAGCTGCTGCAAAGCAGAGGAGCCACTACCTGTTCGCTCATTCAACCACAAGGTTAGATGGGTCCTGGCCAAGACATCACTCTTGCAAACAGGGTCAGGATGCAGGCAGGGTGAGCAGGTAGTCACTGGTTGACTAACTATTCAGAGTATCACTCGTGCTTCTTACCTGTAGGTCTGGCAATGGTGTTGGACTCCACTTTGATTATTTTATGCTCCCTGGGTGGTAGTGATGACACATTAGTACAGGACTTGCAAGCTGTGGGTGCCGGTTGTGTGGGGAACCAGTATGATCTGGGGAGACAAAATGCCTTGAAGGTTGAAGACTTTCTTTCTTGGGTCGGCAACAGCTTGGATTGAAGGTGGCCAGGTTCTTACATTCTTCCTTTGTGGTAGCATCTGCATCCTAATGCCTGGATGTTTTTGGTTGCTGAGCCATCAGTGACTGCGTCTAGACGGATACACTGGGAAGCGTGGATCAGACTTGGTTCACACATCCTTGCGGCTTACTCGCTGTACTCCCTCTGTGCTTTCAGCATGTCGTCTTCGTTTCACCTCAGTGGCTTGCTGATTTACTCTCGGTTCTCCTGCTGTGCTGTGGCCAGATCGTTCGGGTATCACCTTGGTGGCTTGGTGCTTGTGTGTCTAGATGTGCTTTGTCACCAACTCGAGCCTTCTTGAGCATGCCTGAACTCCCCTGGGATCTCTGCCGGCAGTCAGTTGGGCTATTGTCTTGAAAGCTCTGGCAGTGGCCTCTTCTGCAGAGCTGTACCCATCTATGTTACTGAGCTTTGTGTCGATGCTATGCCTGCCTCAGTGAGAGTTGTGTGCTGGTTTGTGCTGTGTCTGGTTAATGCTCCTTCTGACAACCAAGCGCTGGGTGTTCTCTCTGAGTATCATCAACTGGTGCAGACTCCTTGTTCTCCTTGGAGGGCTTCTTCTTGGCAGAGTGACTTCTCTGGTCTTTTCAACCCTCTCACTATTTCTTGTTTGTTCTCTCTGGCTCCCTTCTGGGAAACTGCGCTGGCTGCTGTTGGTAGAGGAGATCTCAAGCCACTGCTTCAGTCCACTCTGCAGTCTGGCAAATGTCTCCCAGTGGTACTTCTGGGTAAGGCTTTTCTTTCCACTGCTGCATTGTTCTTGGTGGTAGAAGGTGTAGGAGAGTAGGATCTGCTTCTTATGTTTACCCCCACTTTTTGCTGGTTTTTCACAGTTTTTCGACTTTAGTCTGGCTGGGGACCTGCTATCCAGGACTCCAGCCTAGATGCTTCCTCTCTAAATTGATTCCAAGTACTTTAGGTACACTCCAGTTTGGTTACTGGGGTACCCGTATGAGTCCCTAGTATATGGTACCATAGGTACCCCACAGGCCTACCAGGGCTGAAGCCTGTATTATGCCACCCCTGGGAAGCTTTCCAAAATGAAACCACAGGTCTGCTACTGAAGCCTGTGTAAGGTGGTGTATGCATCCCTTACTTAGATATAGGTTCCCTATATCTACCATATAATATCACTACACATATAAACCTATTAGTCACCCCTATGGCAGGCCTTATCAATGCTGAAGGCAGGGTGCTGGGTTTTGTGTGAGAGGGTGCCTAGCCCCTCTGCAGCCTTCGGAATCCATTCTCTGAGGCTGTTCTGTGATGCATATACCATATACTCTTAAGAGCATTATAACCTTGCGGTAAATGCCAACTTTGGAATGGCTGCAAGAAAACATGTTGTGCTTGGTGTCAAACACTTTGGAATCCTACCCCCCCCCCCACCCCCCAGTTCTGGCAGCGGGGATAAAATTCCACGCGTCTAGAGGGAGAGACATGTACACACCGGTATACCCGGTACCAGTTTAAAAGGGCCCTGGCATCACAAAATAGATTCTGCAGCCACAGACACCAGTCTGGCCTCCTGCTGTGGACGAAACTCCGGCAGGGGAGGCCTGGACAATAGGTTTCCTGTCACAGGGAGGTGTCTCCACCTCCCAGACATGCTTTAGTGTATTGGGGCTGGGTGGGTGCACTCCACGAATGCTTTGAAGTCTGCACTGGGGGCACATTTGGTGTCCCTGTGCATAGCTAGTTCAAACCAGTTGCATGGGCTACCAGCCCCTGTTCTGGTGCGAAACTGGACAAAGGAAATGGATGTAGCCACCCCTCTTCCCAAACCCTCCCATATGTGGGTCCCCAGAGTATGCCCAACCCCTTCCTTGGGTATAAGAAAGGAACCCCTGACTACAGGACTTTAGATTACACCTGGACGAAACTCTGATACTGAATCCTGGAACTTCGACGATCTGCACGACGCTGGGTGACTTCTTGGCAGGCACCAAAGACGCATCTGATCGGTTTGCATCTCCAAAGCTCCCGCCGTACACCAAAGTATTTGCAACACAGGAGGTGGGTTTCCAGACTTCCCCGAGGCCGCGCTGAGTCCCCGGCAAAGCTGAGACCCGCAGCCCTCGTGGGTACCGTGGAACTAGAACCCATGGACACCGTGCACATTTGAATGTGCATCAGCTTTTCAAAGTCCCTTGAGGCTGTGCACTTGGTTACTTGTAGCCCAGACCCCGAGCACCTTTTCCACCGAAGATTGCTGACCTACACTCCACGAGTGTTCCGTGAGCTGGCCCTTTGTGTTTTCACTCGAGGTACCTTCGTGATACTGGGTCCGTTGACTGGTGGGTCACCGAGAAGGCAAATTCGACTTTACTTGGGCTTCTCTGATTGCTCCAGACGTGCCCTGACTCACCACCACTTGGTGAGTCCCCCGGACCTTGCTGGTTCGCACCGAAGCATTTTTTCTATTTCTGCGTGGGTTGCTGTTGCCAAAGCTTGTTGGGTCCAAACCGGGCACTGAAACCGCAGCACTCGACATCCTTCGTGGGACAGCTCAAATCCAGCTCCAGGTTATCGTCGACGCCTCCTGGTCCTCGTGGCTGCAGAGTCAAGCTTCACCTCTTCAACCTGAAATCACCCGACATCGGTGGTCTTCGTCTGTCATGCCCTGGTCACTGGCAAGTGACCCAGACTCTGTCCCCTCAGCTTTCAGGTTCTTCTCATCTTCGATCAAGGCTTGGATAACACTGGACACTTTCCACTTCGACGGCAGCAGCACTTTGCAGCAGATCGCCATTGAAATCAATGACGATTCCCGACACAAAAAGACACCTATGCACCCGGCTTCCCTGGGTGAGGTAACTCAAGTACTACGGTGCTCCCGTGGGTGTGGGCCCTAGAACCCCTTAAGTCTAAAGGGGTTTGCTCAAAGTCCTCTCCTAAGTGTCCTTAATCTCTAAATTTCCAACCGCAACTTTCCCCATAGAAGCCTAACGGCGTCTCGCGGCTGTGTTCTCACACTGCACGCGTCCCCCGTGGGTACCCAAACAAGTTATTCCGGAAGAAAAAGTTCAAACAGATTTTTCGAAAGAACTCAGCTAGTTCACGTTGGACCTCAAAGGTATTGCCCCGATATGATGCTGTCCGTGCCTAGAGACTTTCAGAACAACCGGGCTATGTATGCAGCACCATGTTTCCAACTATGGCTGTTACTAATATCATTTACATGTGCCCTTAAGGCTAACATATTTGAAAGATTATGTGGGTTACTTTTTACCACACAGCGACTCATCCCAGGCTCATGATGGGTCTTATTCACCTTCATATGACATACTATGTGTTATTTTTAGTACATGATGTAGTTCAGGATTATAATTTAAACTTCTGGTCTTTCTGCAATTTAATACACTAATCTGTCAGTATTGGGTTAAGTACCTATTTGATTCTGTGCACTATCCCTCCTAAGTCTCCCTCTTCTTAGGTTAGCTCCTTAAATACATGCTTATCAGGGTTATCGACATGTTTGTCACACTCCCTTCTGCTTTGGATAAGACATGTCGTCTCTCCTAATTGATTGAACCAGTTTTTTAAGAGCGGTGTTCCTTTCCTAAGCTGTCCCCAGGTAGAGGTGAGGTGACTTACCTAATAGTAACGGGTGAGTTGTCTATTTGTTTTTTATGTGACACAGAGCCAGTATTCTTTGACATGCCGCTGACCATTGAACTGATTTTATTTTTTTGTCTCATTGTAGGTAATGTTCCTTATGAAACAGGCACAGTAAGAAGAAAATTATTGTCCCTGTATCCTTTTGTTTTATATCACTCACAATCACTTCAGCAGAAACATGTTGACCGATTTGTCTCACTTCACCATCGCGGTTCAAATCCATACAGCTGGTGCACAGTATTTTTAACCCTAGCGAAGAGCGTCTCTTAATAAAGGTCTTGTTTGGTGTCCTTGAGCTAGTTTTAACTTCACCTTCCTCACAGTTTTGAATTCTTTTTGCGCTGCGCCCTCACTCACACTTTTAGCTCTTCATTTGTGGATTTAGGATATCCTATCAAAAATACAAAACATCCCTGAGCTCCTACCTCTCAGAGAGGGGGTTGTAGCCCCCAAAGGAACTAGTTTTTTCCTCTAGGAGGAGAATCCCAAATGATGAATCATGTCACCTATGGTGAGTGAGGGATTTCGTCCTTAAAGAGAAATACCCTCAATTAGTCCTGTTGGGCTTAGTTACTGGTTCTGTTTCACATTTCATCGTTTTATTTCATAAATCAGTCAGTAGTGTTTTTCCACACTATTTAACTACTATTACAGACCGTAGGATTTCGCACTGTTGCTCGTTCTAATTTTGAGGAATAAATCCTGTGCGGTCTCAAAACTTTCACGAGGACCCTCCGGCTTTGAACCGTATTTTGTTAGAGTTATAAGAAAGGAACCCCTGACTATAGGACTTTAGATTACACCTGGACGAAACTCTGATACTGAATCCTGAAAGTTCGACGATCTGCATGATGCTGGATGACTGAAGAATCTCCCTTGGGGTAAAGGAGTTGCTCCCCTGCTTGGCAGGCACAAAGACGCATCTGACCGGTTTGCATCTCCGAAGCTCCCGCCAGACTCCGAAGTATTTGCCACACAGGAGGTGGGTTTCCAGACTTCCCCGAGGCCGCCCTGAGTCCCCAGCAAAGCTGAGACCCACAGCCCTCGTGCGTACAGTGGTATTGGAACCCATGGACACCGTGCACATTTGCAAGTGCATCAGCTTCTCGACGTCCCTTGAGGCTGTGCACTGGGTTACATGTAGCCCAGACCCTGAGCACCTTTTCCACCGAAGATTGCTGGCCTACACTCCATGAATGTTCCGTGAGCTGTCCCTTTTTGTTTTCGTTTGACGAACCTTCACGATCCCTGGTCCGTTGACGGGTGGGTCCCTAAGAAGGCAACTTTGACTTTCCTTGGGCTTCCCTGGTTGCTCCAGATGTGCCCTGACTCTCCACCACTTGGTGAATCCTTGCATCTTTTCTCTTTCTGCGTGGGTTGCTGTTGCCAAGGCTTGTTGGGTCCAGTCCGGGCACTGACACAGCAGCACTCGACATTCTACGTGGGACACCTCGAATCCAGCTCCTGGTCGTCGTTGAAACGCTGCAGAGTCAAGCTTCATCTCTTCAACCTGAAATCACCCAACAATGGTGGGCCCTCGTCTATCGTGCCCCTGTTCAATGGCAAGTGACCCAGACTCTGTCCCCTCTGCTTTCAGAATCTACTCATCTTCGATCCAGGCTTGGATCACACTGGACACTCTCCACTCTGAAGGCAGCAGCACTTTGCAGAAGATCACTATCGAAATCAACGACGATTCCAGACACCAAAAGACACCTATGCACCCGGCTTCCCTGGGTGAGGTAACTCGAGAAATTTCCAACCGCGACTTTCCCCATAGAAGCTACGGCGTCTCGCGGCTGTGTTCTTACACTGCAGGCGTCCCACGTGGGTCCCCTGTGGCCTTGTGTCTAGTCAAGTCGTGGTTCTGATACCACTTTCTTAATATATGGTTTGGTATGCCCCTAGGGCTCAACATATATTGTGCTATTTAGTTCTATTGAATTGAAATTGTGTACTCTGCTCTGTAATCTCATAAAGGGATTACTAGAGAGTGTTTAGAAATAAATACATATATTTTATATATATACTTTGTGTGGTTCTCTTTTCATTTAGTAATTTAAGAGGTTATAATCTGGTAAACCAAGCTGCTTTACACTTCTTCAAAACTTAGCCTGAAGGCTGCTCTCCATAGCTACCACTAGGATAGCTTTCAATAAAGGTTGTCTTAAACCTGTCATTAATAAGGGTCGTTTGGACTGGTGTATGGTGCCCACTAGAATAGTGGACAGCATATGCCAGGCCAACTTCTCACAGTAGGGACCTGTGCCTTTGCAGAGAAGCTAGTGCAGTACTGCTGCTCACTAGTAGAGGCTGCAGCAATGTCAAGACACAGACGCAAGAGGACTAGCAGCAGTGAGGCACAGAGAATGGCCAGCTTGGGAGACCCTTCTCTCAGTCCAGATAACAGTCCACTTTTCCCATATGTGCTTCATTGTCTTAGTGCTGGGAAACCTCCGGGTAGCTGTGCGCCTTATAAAATTAAATTAATAATAAATAATAATATTAATTTGTCGTCGGTGGTCACTCTTTGTCAGCTCTGCAGGCTCCCAATCCTCACCTTGTTGTGGCTCTGGAACCAGTGACTGTCCAGAGCCTATAGCTGTACTTTGGCTTACTGGCACTTAGTGTCTCACCTCATACATCTCTTTGTCCAGGCGGTAGACTGAGATGTAGGTTGTTCACTCTTGTTGTGATGTCAAGCTCACCCACGCCTAGCTGGCACCTGACTCTTGAGCCACACTCATTTACAGGTGGACTTTATAATATTGCAGATATCTGTGTGGTACTGGTGCACTCTACTGGCGCACTGCCATGAATGCAGCTTCTCCTTCATGCTCACAGCAGCTCCGATCTGAGAATTTCTTGTCTGCTCAGTGGGCAGGTTTTGCAGGGGGTGCAAGGGAGAGAATTGACCACCTGTGGCTGCCTTGGGTGCAGAGTGAGTTTACTCTTCTGCAGACGAGTGCTGGCTAATGCAGCAGGCTGCGTGGGAGGCACACAGTCTTCTCAGAGGACTGCCAGGGGGCATGCAATGTGCTCTCCCTTTCGTCACTGCTTCTTTGTCCTGTCTTACCAGTAACTGATGGATGGTGCTCTGGGGACAGTCTCTTTTCCCGGGAGTGACTGCTGGTGACCGAACCACCCCGTCACGAGCCACGGACGCGCCGTGCTGGTGACGGAATGGTTCCGTCACGGCACGGCTGCCCCGCCCCGCTGCAGGAATTCCGCACCAGCGCGGGGCGTTCTATTGAGCGGGTGGGGCCGTGAGGGAACCATTCCATCACAAGCACAGCGCGCCCGTGGCTCGTGACGGAGTGGTTCCCTCACGAGCATGGCGGTGCTGCGCGGACCTCCCTCCGCCCTAGCGCCGCGGCGGAATTACCGCCGTGGCCAAGGGGTTAAAGTCATCAGCTGGAATGAAGAGTTTGATTTTTTTAAGGTGATGAAGAATGAAGAGGGCACCTTTTGCCAAGATTTTGATGTGGGGAGTGAGATTGAGATTCTGATCGACACTAATGCCGAGGGATTTGACCAAATTGGAGATGGTGAGAGAGGAGCTGAGTGCTTTAATGTCCGAGATCCAGTGTTGGATAGGGATCAAGTTGTTCTTGGAGAGAAAAGGATGATTTCTGGGTTTTTGGGGTTTAGTTTGAGGTGGTTTTGAAGAAACCAGGCTTGGATCTTAGTCAGGGCATCGTTGAGATGTAAGATGTCGCTATGGGATTTGATCTTGTAGTATAATTGTGTGTCATCGGCATATAGGTGATAACTGATTTTAGCTTGTTCATCACATTTGCCTGGACATCCTCCGAAACGCCAGTTGTCCTAAGCCAGGCATGATACCTCAAGGCCAATGTCATGGAAATCGATACGCCCAGCAAATCCATTGTATCAGACCACACCTGATGGTGAATTTTGCTGCATCTCTCTTGTCCTTAACAGCTTGAGAGAGAGCACAGCCCAGGCTTCCCCCAGGACTAGTGGCAGCACTTGGGCAACCGTCTCTCAAAGGAAGTCAGAGAAACGGCACAATAATCACGCAGTATTCACCGACCGCATTGCCAAGCTGGAAGAAGAAAACATTTTCTTCCTAAATTAATAAAAGCCTCTTGGATTCCCTTTCCGGAGGGGGAGGGGATGTAGATGGTGACACGCCCTGGGACGTGGAGGCCTGCACCACCAAACTTTCTGGGGTGGGGTGTTGGCTGAGGAACTTTAGGTCGCCCGGAGCTGGGTGATGGCGGTGGGCGGTAGTTCTATTCACAGGAGCCCCTGTGCTAGGCTAGGACCAAATACCTAGAAGGACATCTGTAAGTCCTTAGTTAAAGGGCAAAAGGGGTTCTGAGATGGAACACCAAGGCTGAAGCAATTTGGTCAGGAGATTAGTCCTGACCTCCACTGAGGGTAGCTCCAGTCCAAGGACCTCCGCTGCCCTCATAACCACCATGGCATAAGATGCCCCCTCCTCTGTAGCCACAGTTGCTGGAGACAGCATGCCAGTATCTGGACAAGTGTCTAGTCCACAGGCCTCTCCAAGGTCCCCATACCGGTCCAACAGCTCTGCAGAGTCATCCTGATGATCTAGAGAGTCCAAAGATCACTCCCATTCCTCTATAGAGCCTTACACATCCACAAAGTGCTCAGGCGACAATATAGAACCTCTGGGTTCAATCGACGTCAGAATCGTCGTTGAGCGACATGATTTCGGCTCTGTGTTGTCGGGGATGAGAATGGGGCTGGCACCGGTGACTCCGCAGACACCAACTTCATGTCTGATGCCAGATTCCTGAGGCCCCACTGGCGCCAGAGCAGACGGCGGAGAAACAGACATGGCCCCTTCCGACCTCGCAGGGCCCACCAGAGCGGTCGGCCCACTCAAATATGCGGCCCATGGCTCGTAAAACTCTTTGATCTGAGCGAGGGTTGCTCTGGCTCCTGGAAAAGGAGGAAGGCGCAAGCCGACCCTGGCTCCAGCTCCGCAGAACTGTGCCTAGAGCGTCAGTGCTCCTTACCTCCTTCGTCAACGGACAACATTCGAGGTGAAGAAGAAGTCCACTTGGACTTCTTCTTGTGCCTCTTCCCCAAATATCCAGATGACCTTGAGTGGAATGAAAAGGACTTTGGGCTCCAGGAGTGGTCCCACGATCTCTTCATCGATCGGGACTGGGACCTCCGCGAGGTCTTGCTTGAGGGTGTCAGCTGTTGGGCTGCAAAGAGTTTCAAAGCCCGATCCCTCAAATTCTTAGGAGCCATTGCCCGACAGTCCAAACATGACTTTGGTTCGTGATTGCACTCGAGACACCATAGGCATACAAGGTGGGGATCGGTGACCGACATCATGGAAGGACAAGCCCCTCACTGTTTAAACTCTTTCTTCCTTGAAGATATCGCTTGCACACGATGAAAAAACTACAGAAGTCGACAAAACGTTGAGAAAAAACCTGTCAAAAAGCAATAGAGGAGGAGCTCTTCCCAGATCAGCGCTTAACTGGTGCGGAAAGAAAACAACTGACATTCACGTGCCTGGGTCTTGCCTATATAGGTACCACAACGTCATAACCAACGCTAACAACACTGACGTCATACGGAGCTGAATGGAGCCAATTGACGGTGCATGCAAGGGTTTTTGCTAAGCAAAAGTTTCCGGGTCCAGCCTAACGCTTGAAAAATTCTAAGGTAGAAGTCTCTATCAGATACACCAGGTGGGTGTAACTGGCCAAAAGAACTTTTTATTAACAGGGTCACAGGGTCACCTGAATGGTGATTCCTGTGATGTAAGTACAGCCCCTAGGGAGTGGCTCTTGCATGACATATCCAGAGGGACATTACAGGTTGGTATGACGTTCTGCATTGAACAGGTGAAGCAAAGATCCAGCACCTGCCAGAAACAGTAGTCTAAGTTCCAGTCAGTTTGCTGCACTGGCATAGTCCTTCCTGTAAAGGGTGAACAGTTAGGCTCCAGCAGTAGAGGATGCAACAGTCAGGAGTCTGAAGAGGCCACGACAGGATGAGGAGGATAACTCAATCAAAGGTCTGGAACGTTTCACTGATTTGAGACTACCTACTGTTCTCAGCACCTTAACGTGCAAGCTTTCCTGGGTTTCATTTCGTACCTTTCCCAAACGGTGGGATGGAGGAACAAACAAGAAATGTACAGAGATACAGGAGTTATGCTGGAGCTAACTACATCTTTCCCCAACATCAGTTTCTAAAGGGAATATCTTGTTGTCATGGAAAGAGGTATGGGTGACAAGGACTGGCACTGTGAGGCCTATGCAGGGACTGTGTGACGGCCTGGGTTACAGTTGAGACTGTGGGCCTAATGCTGGGGACTGTGTGGTCAAGCCTGTGGATGGTTGGAACATGGCTGACTAGGACTGAGGACAGTTGAATCTGGGCTGGGGATAGAGGGGACAGGGCTTGTAGTGGTGGGTACAGGCTGGGATAATGTCAATAGTGCTGGGAAGGTTGAGATCTGGACAGGGAACAGTAGGAAAAGAGCTGGGGACTGTGTGGATAAGCGGTGTGGCAAAGGTAGAATGATGCTAGACTTATGCTGAGGAGAACTACATCTTTACCTACTACCACCAAGGCCTCAAGGTAAGTCACCATTATCATGGGGCTACTGGTAGGTTAAAAGCTATTTATGAGGCTAACGGGGTAGACTGTGATACAAGAGCTAACTCCAGCATAATCAGAGCTTGACGACTGTTAGGAAGGCCTGGGGACAGTGGGTCCATGATTGGGGACAGACCCAGCGAAAGGCCAGTCAGCTGTGGCGCTAGGCTGGGGGAAAGGGGAAAGTGGAACCAGGAGTATTTCATGCCACTGCTGCTTAATCCTCTTTTATCAATGCCTCTGCTACACTTTATTTAATTCAGAAGTATAACCTGTAAGTATCTCCCAGCTTACTGTATGCCAGTCTCTGAATTCCCTTGTCTCACCCCCACCAATTAGTGGCTTAATCGAGTACATATTTACTATTTGCAGCATTGGCACAAAAATCAAAATGGAGGAGCAAGGAAGGCATGCAAAGCTCACCGTGATACAGTAGTTTGAGGTCGATACCTCCTAACTCCTTTCCATACTTTTCCTTCACCTGCAGCAGCCAGAGAATGCCAAGTGAGAGTGGAAGGTTTGTGTTTGCTGAGGAGGAAAGAAGAGATAGGTTACCTTTAAGAAAAACAAGTTTTTGAATGTACCTTACATCAGACCAGAAATGCTACACTTTGACAGAAGTCAGAGAAGCCAAGTGCTAAAGCATACTACTCAAAAAGGTGTTCAGCCGAAGACAGAAAATACAAGTAGACATGGAAGAAGAAATTTGTTTGATAGGAAATAGATCGAGATGCAGCCTCATTTCACCTGCCAGACTGTTGATTTAAAACTCTGTTTTGCCTGAAAATACTGCCTCTCTTCACCTGTCTAATGAAAAAAATACTTACCTTAGGAAAGAATATTTCTGGTGGATACCACAAATTTCTGTATATTTATCACATTATGAATATCCTCCAGGTAAATATATACAATGTTATATATTTCAAATGGCATATTTAGCCCCTCATAAGCTACACCATATATTTCCAAGGCTGGCAGATGCATGTCCAAGATGTGGCGCTTCCTGGCAGATATGTTTCACATGCTCTAGACATACGTTACTCTGACCCCATTCTGGAAGATAGTGATAATTAATATTGAATGAACCACAGAAAGGTCCGATGTTTTTCCTGCAATACATTGTCTAGATATAACCTAAAAATAAAAAAGAAACCATCAGATTCATTGATCTAGCCATAATGTTAGCTAAACAAGCAACTGTGATGACTACTTCCGCCTCAATTGCCCACTGGAGGAGAGAGGTTGTGAAATGGGAGCAGGCAGAGAATCACCTTAGGACGAGAAGAAAAGAGGTGTCTACACAAAAAAAAGCTTTAGAAATATACTGGGATGCACTGCTGTATGGTTTTACTGAACATTCAAAAGAAGATGGCAGAACACTGATATAATTGGCCTGTGCAGATATGTTCCACACCTGCGTAATTTACTTGAAGAACTTTCTTCCCTCCGGATCCGGAATCATAGCGTGAACTGTCCTATGCCCCAAAGCACATCGAATCCCCTTCCTGAAATTAGCATAAGACCTATAGGATTCTTTGCACTGTGGAGTACCTTCAAACTCAATCTCTGACTATGAAGCGAGATTACACAAAGAGGGGGGATTTAGGGTTTATATTTAGTCAATAACTTTTCTCCTTGCTCGGATTTAATGTTCCCTGCCACTTCTAAAGGGACGATTCGATCCCCAGCTGTAATGCTTTCATTCAACCAGAAACGTGTTATTCTACTTATGATACTCACTTTAATACAATGTATGAGAATGACCGACATAACTGCAATGTTAACAATAAGTCTTCTTTGTTCTAAAGAAACTGTCGTGTATTTCTATAGGTTCTGATTCGATCCCCCTATTCCTGACCCTATTCTGGTTAAACTTACTAGCTAGTTAACTAACAGTCAGCCCATGAGGCAAGAAATCCCCCATGATGCAGATACCGTTATCTGACGCAGTCACACTACGGCACAGGAACGTGTTATCTGATTAGGTCATAACGCTTGAGATCTAATTAGACAAGCGACATTCCTCCAGCCCCTGATAAGGCATACGACGTTCTCATAACAAATCAAACCTATGACAACCTGGATAATCCGTGCGGCCATTGTTTTGATTTCACAGAGAACTTTAGTAAAGAATGTGCTAACGAGCAAGTCGTATGACATCTTTATTGACGTACCTATGTCCATCCTTACGTCAATCCCGGCACCTTTAAGGTATAAATATTGCCGACCTTGCCCTATGCAAACACACGCGTGGTGACAAGACGGAGCAGCCATACTTGCCGAAGCCGAGAGCAGAAGCAGACCCCGCAGGCAGCAGCCCCGCCTTCCTGACGCGCTGAGAGACGCGCTGCTATCTCAAGCCGAGAGACCCAGCACCGGCGCTTCCGGGTAGCCCTCGCAGGCAGCCTGGAATATCGAGAGCAGAGAAAGAGATACCATTCCTCATCCATCCTAAATTCCAGGTACAGAACTGAATAACCCCTCCTAGAGAATTCTTTAGTTATTCACTTGGCAAAAACAAACTTAACTTAAACTGTAACTTTCTATTCCCGCCCACGCATTAGACTTAGGTCAGGTACACGGGGTAGGCGTATTTAGAAACACCAGTTGAGTACGTTTAGTCAAATGTATATGTGTATGTAAATATATTTTAATCATTTTAAACATCATATGGCTCAGAAACCATATCAATGTTTTTACAGTATTATTTTATACTATTGCTTCTAATGTATGCACTTTACTTAACTATAAGTATTGCAATAATATCGATCCATTTCTCTTGTACGAGAAAAGAGACTGATCAATAAATACCATCTTTTATTGAACACGCCCGTCTCTTCCTTTTCTCTACATACTGATGAGACTAAGAATGCACGTACTGACTGAGTAAAATAATTGCCTTGTGCTCACACGACTCTCGAGATTGACTCTTGATTAGGGGAGAGCAAAGTTGTCATGTTCTATGGTTGTCAGAAACTAAATCCCTTCTTGTCTAATCAGGGGAGTTCATCCTTCCTTGAACATTCGAGAAAGTTTCTAGCGAACTCTGAGCTTAGCTGGCAAACCCAAAAATTAAGTCTAGTATCGACAGTAGTAGACCTAGTTAACGTCTGGCCTAGGCCTTTACTGCTGTAGGTACTATTCCAATGCGCAGAGCCTATTGGGAAAATAGGAGCTACACTACATGGCGCCCAACGCGTTTGGAAAGGGCGATAAAACTAACGTAAGACATTTAGAGTAACTCAGTCGTGCTTTCTCACTCAGACCCCTTTTTCCAAATACTCCAAAGACGTCTGGAGTGGGTGAAAGGTTATAATATCCTCCAAAACCTCGCAGGAGGGAACTCCTATGTATGGTTCTTGGTCTAGTCAACGTTGAAGGATAAAACAGTTCCAAAATATTGTGCACCTAATCTTTGTTCCATAAAGAAACCTGATCTGCAAACAAAAGACAAAAGCTTCCTGTCGGTAAAATGACAGAGAGTGATGAAGAAAGAGAGGCAATTAGATTAGCTACTGAAATAGCAGCAGCTGATACTACAGCACTCGATGCAGACCCGGATATAATACTCATCCAGGTCGCCAAAAGGAGAGCTATAACTCTAAAACTTATAGAAAATGGACTGACACCTAGAGGTGGCACAGTCATATTCGTAATCGAGGCACACGAATATCGGCAGACAGAGGTATACTATACATGGATAAATTTTCCAGCAGCAAATGCTGTAACAAAGTACTTCCACTATTACAAAGTAGAGGAACCTCCTAATGAGTACACTCCTTTCGAGGAGGTGGAAGTACCACTCAAATTCCAAGAGCATTTGCTCTTATTTGATGGCGCCCTAATACATAACAATCACATTACAAGGCTCGGTCCTTTAGGAAGACCAGGAGCAACGTGGCCGGTCCTAGCCGGATACACACCACATCCAGACATCGAAAGAATGCCTGCAGCAGAGCTGTTAATACAGCTAAAACAACTACTAAAAATTCACAGACAATTAGTTCAGTATGTAATGCGGACTTCAACAATTCAGCCAGCGATTAAACTTCCACAGCTGACCCCTCACCAGGGGAACACAAATAAAATTACACCACAGAACATCCAATCCTGCCTAGGTAAAGTTCCAGCTAAACGGGAACAAATACCATTCTGGTTGGCACAGAAAATTACCCAAATAGAGGCGGTGTTTCCTGACACCACCCCGCTGGAAAAACACAGGATTCTGACTATATGTCTCCCAATGGGAATCGCACCACACATTGAGGACTGTGACACTTGTGGTACAGTCTTTGCTTACATCTATACAAAAACACACGGTGTTCCATCCATTTCGGTGATACCAGATGTGCTAAAACAAATTCAAGATGAATACGGTCCAGAACCTGCTTTAACTCTTGGTATGAAATTACTGAAAGACTTCAAGCAAGTCTCGGCTATATTACTAGCCAACATAAAAGGTGAAGCAGCAAACGTGGCGATCCGCCAGAGGTTAAAAGAGACAGATATAGCAGACCAACCAGCTGAAATTGCCAGAATCATAGAAAAATCCTATGAAGAACTAGGCAGAGATAGTCTAGGTGGAATACCAGTAAAACCGCAACTGACTACAAGTCCAGAAAAAATATTTTTTAATAATAATTCACCAAAAAAGAACTGGGATGGAAATAAACAATCCAATCCTAAAGAAAAGAAATTCCAGTCCAGAGGAAGGTCTCCTAGGCGAAGAGAGAAATCTCCAAACCCGAGACAAAGGTCACCTCAGAGTGAACCCTCTGGGAATAGATATAACCTTAGAAATAGGGATAATATTAAAAAACCTGATAGATATCAAGACATTGATACACGTCCCTCTCAATCTTTTCAGAATTCCTCGCAGAAATCGGAAAGAAGAGGACGATCAGAAGAGCACGCCAAGTCCAAAGACAAGGAACCTGCTCAACTGAAAAAGAAATCACAATTTCCAAAAAAGAAGGTAGCCAGTATCAAGGTAGTTAACAATGCCGAGAATACTGAGGACACAACTGAAAAACGGAGAATGGGCTCAAACAATGCTAGACAGCGCAGCAGAGGTGAGCATAGCTCGCAAAGTCCTTATGAATCATCTGGAGACAGTGGACACGAATGAATACCTTCAAGTGGAAACTGCAGATACCAGAGTTAGCAAGCCCCACAAAATATACGAGATAACATTACGTATAGAGGGAGATAAGACTAGGAAAATAAGGGGACTATTTTGGGATAACCTATCCAAAGGCTATGACATCCTTCTAGCTGAAAAAGACTGGCCACCAGAGTTTGTCAGGGAGTGCCCTCATGGCGAAGAAGTAATTATGCCTGCCTTCTCGAATCAAATACCGATTCATAAAAAATATACACTTGCTAGAAAGTGGGCAGTGTCCTTAGCACCTGCTTTATATAAAAATCACGTAGGATGGGATGAGGATTCTCCTCCTCACAAAGTCCAGCTAAAATCACAACCAACTGCACAAAGGCAGTACCCAATTAAGCAAGAAGCTAAAAAACAAGTAAATGAAATACTAGATCAGCTAGAATACCAAGGGGTGATTGAAACTTGCACCTCACAAATGAACAATCCTTTATTTCCGGTCTCCAAACCAGACAATTCGTACCGTCTAGTTTTGGATTACCGACACCTTAACACATGTTGCAAAACTTTTGCAGTGCAAAACTCACACAGTGCTGCACTAATGAATAACATAGTGCGCAAAAAATACAAAACAACCTTGGACATCTCCAACGGATTCTTTTGTCAAAACATAGCACCAGAGAGCAGATATTTAACTGCATTTTCAGTAAATGGCACTCAAAAACAATTCTGTCGGTTAGCCCAGGGGTACAAGAACAGCCCGGGGGTATTCTCAGCGAGAGTAACAGAATTACTACAACAATATGATGATGAAGCATTATCTTATGTCGACGACATTTACTTAACAGATGATGACTTGGAAACTCACTTGAAAAGAGTGAACACCATAATACTTGGTTTCGCTGCAGAGGGTTACAAATTCAACTTCAAAAAGTCCAGAATTGCCCATCTGACGGTCCTATTCTTAGGATATGAGTTATCAAGTGAAGGCAAAAGCCTGGCAGACAATTTCCTAGAGAAATGTGCCGTAATCCAAGCTCCTAAAACACTAAAAAACCTACAGTCAATTCTAGGCTTCCTAAATTTCGGAAGAACTTACATTGCAAATTATGCAGAAAGGGTCAAACCCCTTTATGATCTAATTAAACCAGACTTCAAAAGATCCAGTTGGACTCAAGCACACACAGAAATTTTGAGATCCTTACAAACAGACATGCTAATTAAAACAAAATTAGAAACCCGTGATAATACACGCAACCTTGTGATCCGAGTCATCCCAGGGAGATGCGGATTCACATACCTGACTTCTAATGAGGGAGATAAGGTACCAATTGCATTCAAATCACATTTGTACACAAAAGCTGAACAGAGATTCAACAACAAAGGAAAAATTGTTCAAGCAGTTCAAACCGCAATAGCTAGAGAAAAACACATAGCTGACGGTAGACATATCACAGTCAGAACAGCAGAATCAGCCCTTGAGGCATTAACAACACCGTGTAATTTACCAACAACAACATTGGATCCAGAATGGTTACAATGGGTAAATTCAATCACAACGGACAAAGTATATTACTTCTTTGATCCAGAACTAGAAGAATTAAAAAATCTAAAATATGAAAAAACGTATCCTCTGCCAATCGACATTCTGCCTCTACGACATTACGCCTGTGTAATCTATACAGACGGACATGCTCAACCCTCCGTTTGGGGAGAACATGCATACAATCCCACATGTGAGATTACAAAAGAAGTATGGCACGGAGGTAAACTAAGACCTCTATTAACAAAATCACACTCAGTAGAAACTAATTCAGAACTACAAACTGAAATATTAGCTTTGAAAATGGCGCTAGATAATGCGGATCGCGAATTCCCGACACTTATAGTGTCAGATTCGTATTTCTGCGTCAAAACATATAACAAGGATTTGCAGACCTGGATTCAGAACGATTACAAAGATGACACGGATGCACCAATAAAGCAGAGACTGCTCTGGGAACAGGTAGCTCTTTTGAAAAAAGAACTACCAAAGACTCACGTGACACACTCACTGAGTCACCAGCGTGATGGCGTTCACGTTGTAGGGAATTCATTGGCTGAAACAGCCGCAGCGGCAGCCAGTAAACCGGCTCCCGTAGATCGAAAAAAGCGTACATTAAAATATATTGACGGCGAAACATTGCTGGCAGTAAAAACGTCATCAAAAGGCGACTGCTCGGCGTTACCGATCAACTATCCACTCAATTACACATACATCATAGATGCAAACTCCATTCCTTTTGCTCGAATCCCTGGAGTGGGGGATAGAGTGATTCCAAACATGGATAGGAGAAACTTGTTAATCGCAGACGCACACATGGGCGAGGGTCTCAGACACCTTAAATTAAAAGATTCTCTGGAAGAATTACAATCACGGTACTGGTGGCCAGGCATGAGCCTGCACTACACCATGTTTGTAAAAAACTGCCCAAACTGCAACAGAGATCGCAGTGGGGAGAGAAGCAGTTTAATACCTCGTCGTATCAAGGCAGATAACATCACCACTAAAAAGAATGGCTTGCGATTAACATATACAGGCTAGTTCCCACTTATAATGTAGATCCACAGCACTCGGCTGACGTCCGGACTGTTATACAAGATTTGCGAGTCGAAATGGCATATACGCTAAGAGCATGCTACGTTCGACCATTTTTTTTTTCTTTTTCTCAGGCAATCCAGCCTGGGGGGGGAAAGAATGGCCAAATGAGCACAGCCCAGCGGGAATCTTCTCACTTCCTTCCTGAGGGTATGGGATGGTGTAAAGAAAAAACCAAGACAGAAAGCAATCTATAATAGAAAGGATATTAGGTTCGGGAGCTGGGTGGGTCAAACATCTAATAAGTGTCCAACGTAGTCTAAATAACTTGCCAAGAAATTCTCTGAAGGGATTCAGTCCGTACGAATTATTATTCGGAACTAGGATGTTGATCTCTGACCTTGATAGTCAGACTTCAGTGGTAACAGAAAAAAGCTTTGATGTCAAAGACCGTTTGGCTATTTTGCAGGACTTAAACAAAACAAGAAAAGACCTGAGCAACATACAGTTGAAAGAACAGCCAACGACCACTGAAGAATCACCACCTGTCCCAGCAAGACCTGTCTGGATTCCAAAAGTCGGGGATCTAGTCAGGGAGAAGATCGCGGTAAAGAAGGAATTTGGGCCTTCTTACAGAAAAGCAGTTCCTGTCTTGTCTGTCAACGGGACAAGATCAGTTGTACTACCGCCACTTGCTGGAAAAAAGGAGAACCGAGTTGTATCAATCGACCTGGTAAAACCACAACATGTGGCCAATAACAAACAGTAGGCCAAGTGGACTCCCAATAAGTAGCAGAACACCAAGGTTTGCTACCAGTACAGAGGTCCTATCAAAGAGGCTCATCACATTCGAAACGCCTACAGAAGAACAACAAGGACTATGCAACAATGCAATAGAACTTAGACCTCTGAAAACCCAAATAAAGACATTTAGCAGAGACACACCAATCTATACAGAAGTACCAAGTGAAAATGCAAGAAACAAAAATCCTGAACCAATTGGAACAATTGACAGAACTGCATCCGGTTACTTCATCAACTTCGATGATTCCTCTGAAGGCTTCAGCGAACAAAAGACACAGCCATCATCAAAATCCTTTAAAGACAAAGCGAAGGAACTTCTGAAACAACTGAAAGAAACATATCTAGTTTCTCCATGGATTGAATTCTGGGTGGGTTTTGGTGCATTTATCCTCATACTTTGGCTCATCATGGTATTTACTTTGGGACGCTTCATTGAGGGAAAATATGCTAAAACGGACACAGCAAGTCAGAACATCAACTTGGTCCTCAAACCACACACATCTTCACACGTCGAGAAACGAGAACTTTCTTCAGAACTTTCTTCAGCCAATTTCACAGCAATTCCAATACCTGGTGGGGTAGCCTGGGACAACACTGACTATGAAATTTATGGTCCGGTCGAGATCCTGAAATATCCACACCAAATCAAGATCTCCTTGAGTGACTTTGCAAAACCGAACTCATTTGCTGATGATTGGGACTTTGAAAGTATAAACAATATGATGTCTGACTTAGTAATGTCTGCTAAATTTACAAAACATGATTATTTGCAAGGTTCTACAAATTATGACAGCATGTACTGCTATAACCATTATGGTAACCATTTCTTGCATAAATCTGCACAACCTAGAAATGTTTTAAATTTTAATCAATGGGAACATTGTGCTACACCTCCAAAAGGGAGCTCTAGAACCGTGTATGGCAAATATTCATATTTTTCAGGTTTTAACATAACTAATGCTGAAACATTTTATTACAAATTGTCAAACAAGACAGGGATGAAAACCATGATAACCAACACAAAATTGATATATTCAGATTCTTTCTTTGAAAAAATGAATACTTTTGGATTTGATTATTGGGACAAACATGTTGATTTGAAAAGTGTTTGGGGCACAAAAGAATGGCAAGTACAGGGTTTAGAAGCTTTGTTTAGAGCCTGCATGATCCCAGAACAAATGATATTTTTAAATGACACCGTTCAACAAACCACCTGTCTTGGCTTAGCCAAAATCAAAGATTTAAATAACCTGTCTATTCCAAAGCCAACAATGTTTAGCAATAACTCTGAAACAGATGAAGAAATAGACATAAACCATATACTTAACCAAAACAGAACACATCCTGATTGGAAACAATGGTTGATCTGGCCCACAGATACAAATAACTGTCAAGATAGATTCCTGAATAAAACACAGGGTTTCAAAATGAACAGGCCAGACCCTAGATATCCCCAAAGACATCACCCAGGGATAATAACAACCTACAGTGTGGGCAAATTATGCCTTCAATGGCTACAAACTTCCACACTGCCTGAAATTAAGCAACACCTAACTTTACTTACTGATGGTGCTGACTTGCGTGATTTCATACTGGGACCACGCAAACAGCGTCATAAGCGTTTCATAGCAGCCTCTGTATATGCAGCATACAATGAGGCCTGGAAGGTTACTCAAATTGAGACAGCAGAAAGAATACGGGAAATTGACCGTATTAATTTGGAAAAATCACTTTCTGTAGTGGACAATGGGTTAATGACTCTGTCCTCCAGAATTTTTTCATTGGACAGCATTGTGTCTTCAGCAATCGATATATTATCGCAAGACTTACTGTTATTACAACATGGTCAGTCACAATTGCGTTCCATTGTACAGCTTGGCTGGACGTTACAAAATCTGCGTTCAGGCTACGTGCCTTGGCGTTTAATCAACACAACGTCACTATTCCAAATCTTTAACCTTACTGATAGACAGATCGGTATGGCGCAGAAGGGTGCTGATTATACAATCTTGAGCATTGAAAAACTAGAAAGATTACCGTTGACAATGTCAGAACGACCTGTCAGTGAATGGATAATCCACGGAATCATAAATATTCCAATCTCAACCTTCAGGTTTTCATACTGCCAAAAATATATACAGGCTGGCATGTACGAGAAATTGGGAAAGGGGTACCTTAAAACAACATGGAACCTGCCCTATTCACATGCATGTGTCAGTAACAAAGGACAGAAAGTGTTTCTTAGTGGCAACAATTGTGCTATGTCACTAAGCGGCACGCTTCTGTGTAACGGAATTAGTTTGCATGGAGCCTGTGAAGGGAATTCATACAACCTTTCATGTCACCAGCAAGGCGCACCTGCAACTGAAATAGAACCATTCTTTCAAAGACTCTATAATGGGAGTTACATTCTTATTGTAGACCGCAGATGCTGTAGTCTTATGCCCGGGACTCCTTATCTCGTCACTACGACGGCGAAGGTCAAGTGTTGTGGACGTTCTTTGTTCCCCAGCTCCTTTCCAGACAGGGAGGCAAGGGCATGGCCCGGTCTGAAAATTACTTCTATTCGAATAGACGCTTTAAGCAGAATGAAAACAGTGCTTCTTCAGACGCCTACAAGGCTCACGTCATCAAAAGAAACGTATGATCTACAAGTCGCAAGGACGACTGCAGAGATACATACATTATTATCAACCAATTCCCCCGTACATTTCGCGGAAATCCTGAGCGAAATCTTAAATATTTCTGATACCACAGGGGTCTCAAAGGTATTTAAGACAGTATTTTCGATGGCATTAACACCATTCAAAGCCATACTGGGTATTTTTCCAGACTTCGTCCATTCGATTTTTGGCGGACTTCCCCTGATCCTAGGACTAATTGCAGGAATCCTATTCCTAGTCCTTATTTTTCGTTATGGCAACCCATGTCACAGATCAAACTCTCGCGACAATGGAAGATACGATCCTAGCCATTGGATACCGGGACCGGATATCAAAAATCCTGGGACTATCCCGGCTTAGAGACCTAAACATGACTTGGTTTCTATCATTTCGACCAATGTGGCAAAGGTGTGTTTTACCTGTACTAAGGTGTCTGCTATGCGGAGAAGAATGCGTGTTAGACACCTGTCTGACGCTACAATCGGATGCGCCGGTGGATGCAGATACACTGTTGGTTCCTACCAAGGTTCACGCACTGTGCTGCCCTCAAAGGCTGCCAATTCTGATGACGGCATTCCTGGAATCTTCACCACTGCGATTGAAGAGTAGTGAAGTTCAAGATGAAAGCAGCATCGAACAGGTACGACCTTCTGTCAGCAATGCAAATCAGAATGTCAATGGAGACAATCATGCGCATGAATGCATGGTTACCCCTATTTCCGACTTAGAGGAACTTTCCCATGAAGCTGTTGACAGTTTTTTCGAAAGCCTGAATGATATGATGTTCTCTCCGGAACAGAAATAGAGACTTTTGAGTAAACTCGCACACGGCGTTCCCTGAATTCGGCCTTCAACTTTAAAAATAAAGTCACATGAACAACTACAATCCAGTTCACGGACAGCAACTTTTTTCAGCAAGCCCCTAAAATATTTTTCTATATATTTTTTCCCGGGACACTGATTTTCTGCTTAAAGTAAGAGACTATTCCTAGAGAACTAAGATTTCTATTTTAGATACTTTATAGACTTTATAGACTTTAGCTGCCCGCTGGTATGTTCGCAATAGATTTTATGTGATGAAATGGTTTCGACTTTTTTTCTGTATAGCCATATTAAGAGCCATTTCATGTGTATTTCTCATATACCAACAATCAATAATGCATAACAATGCGTGTTCACTTTTGCATCTAATTCGTAGCTTAAGTGCATACAATATATATGACTGCAATTTTTCAGTATATTTGAAAATTTCGAAATGCATTTATGTATTTTGGGGTGGTAAGGTATACACTATACTCTATAGTATGTTGTACTATGTTATACTATGCATAGATTAGTAGATATGACCATAGTTAGCGTGGAGTGGGTGTCGTGTATTTCTATAGGTTCTGATTCGATCCCCCTATTCCTGACCCTATTCTGGTTAAACTTACTAGCTAGTTAACTAACAGTCAGCCCATGAGGCAAGAAATCCCCCATGATGCAGATACCGTTATCTGACGCAGTCACACTACGGCACAGGAACGTGTTATCTGATTAGGTCATAACGCTTGAGATCTAATTAGACAAGCGACATTCCTCCAGCCCCTGATAAGGCATACGACGTTCTCATAACAAATCAAACCTATGACAACCTGGATAATCCGTGCGGCCATTGTTTTGATTTCACAGAGAACTTTAGTAAAGAATGTGCTAACGAGCAAGTCGTATGACATCTTTATTGACGTACCTATGTCCATCCTTACGTCAATCCCGGCACCTTTAAGGTATAAATATTGCCGACCTTGCCCTATGCAAACACACGCGTGGTGACAAGACGGAGCAGCCATACTTGCCGAAGCCGAGAGCAGAAGCAGACCCCGCAGGCAGCAGCCCCGCCTTCCTGACGCGCTGAGAGACGCGCTGCTATCTCAAGCCGAGAGACCCAGCACCGGCGCTTCCGGGTAGCCCTCGCAGGCAGCCTGGAATATCGAGAGCAGAGAAAGAGATACCATTCCTCATCCATCCTAAATTCCAGGTACAGAACTGAATAACCCCTCCTAGAGAATTCTTTAGTTATTCACTTGGCAAAAACAAACTTAACTTAAACTGTAACTTTCTATTCCCGCCCACGCATTAGACTTAGGTCAGGTACACGGGGTAGGCGTATTTAGAAACACCAGTTGAGTACGTTTAGTCAAATGTATATGTGTATGTAAATATATTTTAATCATTTTAAACATCATATGGCTCAGAAACCATATCAATGTTTTTACAGTATTATTTTATACTATTGCTTCTAATGTATGCACTTTACTTAACTATAAGTATTGCAATAATATCGATCCATTTCTCTTGTACGAGAAAAGAGACTGATCAATAAATACCATCTTTTATTGAACACGCCCGTCTCTTCCTTTTCTCTACATACTGATGAGACTAAGAATGCACGTACTGACTGAGTAAAATAATTGCCTTGTGCTCACACGACTCTCGAGATTGACTCTTGATTAGGGGAGAGCAAAGTTGTCATGTTCTATGGTTGTCAGAAACTAAATCCCTTCTTGTCTAATCAGGGGAGTTCATCCTTCCTTGAACATTCGAGAAAGTTTCTAGCGAACTCTGAGCTTAGCTGGCAAACCCAAAAATTAAGTCTAGTATCGACAGTAGTAGACCTAGTTAACGTCTGGCCTAGGCCTTTACTGCTGTAGGTACTATTCCAATGCGCAGAGCCTATTGGGAAAATAGGAGCTACACTACAAAACACAATAAAAAAATATCCTCGAGGTGCCACACCAAAAATGGAAACTTTCTGTCTCATCAACAACTCACCAGCATCGCAAGATGGCGTCATCCGTGTTCTTGATAGGCCAGAGTGTGATGACATGAACAGTGTTGTCATCAATGATGTCATTTCAGATGTTGCAGCGATGTTATCAATGGTGTCATAGAACAGGCCATGAGGATATAATATATGAGGTAATTAGCAGGTATGTTTAAGGTGTGAGTTTAGGAGACAAGTAATAGTTATTTGCTATAACAATTACTGGTGGATTTCAGCGGTTTAGTTACTTTAAACTGTAATGTTTTAACTGCCATTTCAACTAACTATACCACCTTTTAACCTTTGTTTTTTTTTGTGAATTTCCAAGTTTTTTTTCTATGGAAAGTCAGATATTAATTTGTTTCCTAACTATAACATCACCATTAACCTTTGTTTTTTTCAGTACATTTTTATGTTGTTTTTTTAGGTAAAGTGTAAAGTAAGATGTTCATCACTGTGCATTTAATGACCCCAGAAGACATTCCTGGCAGGCTACTGAGCTTGTGGCAGCCCACCACAACACTTTTTATAATTTTAGGTGGTGCTCCTTCCTGTCCCTTTTTTGGAGCACACGGGGCCCCCACAGCCTATATTTATTTTTTTAAAGGGGAGGCGCAGAGAGTCCACTCCTGCGCTGCTTGTGTGCTTCTTATTGTATTTTTTTTTAAGTTGGTGCCCCTGTCCCTGGTAGGGAGTCTGGGGGGGGGCACATGGTCCCCGCGGCCCTGCCAGCTCCCCTGCCTGCCCCTATCCTAGTACAATACATGGTATCCATTTTGGGAGATCCAGCCCAACTCTTCATCGTCTTTGCTGGATGTGATGTTACTCATGCAGACCACTCTCTATGGAATTCTGGAAACGCAGGTGTTAATAAGGACAATTCAAATGGACCAATCAAACTTTTTGAATGATATTTGACTTAAATTGCAATGCTTTAAAAATAATTTGGGTGGCTTTTCGAATGCTCGACTATCTGCTGCAGAAACGGCTACAGAGTCTTGGGGGTCGATAAATGTTATCCCAGGGAAATCTTAATGTCAGTTAAATGGTGAAGGATCTGTCTATAACTCTAATTATCCTATGCTTGTGAGAAAAAGGCATCATTGTTTTATCCCCTCCAAATTCAGCACAGGGTTCCACCGTACAATGGGGGTAAGGTTTCGGAATGGATTACTTGGGTCCTGTGCCCCTTGTGTAGGCAAAAAAGAAATGCCCGCATATAAAAAGAAAGACCGGTAATAGTGCCTGTTCCTAACTTCAACATTCCAGACCTCTCGGTGGTAGCACCGTGGATGTACTCCCATGTATAAAGAAATATAAAAAGGTAAAACAAAATGTAAAAACTTACCCTAAACTAGTTTTGATCCTACTTTCGCGGGCAGTCCATTTCATATCTTCTGATAAAGTTCAATCAGCAGTTTGCAGTAAGGTGGCTGAGTCTCAGCCTCAGAATTAATCACCCAAAGAACCCCCTCCTGTTTATGAACCCTCCCTCAGACCGCATTTAGCAAGTTCAGAACTATTGCTCGATATCACTCGTCGAGGAAAAAAAGGAAAGAAACTTCGACCCTTGAATCGCTCCAAAATTCTTCACCTATTTCAACAAATTCCTTTTCTTTCAGGGATAACCTCGATGGACCTACCGTATGTTGGGTTCCAACTGTGCGAAGAAGGTAGAGAAGTTTCTAAAGTTTCTTTTATCCCCCCCTGTATTGGGGACCTAGTACTTAAGGCCAAAGAAGATTTAGTAAAAGTAGGTCTATAAAAAAGAGCCCCCAACTATATGCACCCCAAACAGTCTCTCTTTCATCTCCCATTCTAAATACGCATAGAGGGTTATCTGCTACTCAATGGGGACGAACTATTCCATATATCCCGCTTCTAAGGCCCAAAGACAGACAGCAAAGTAGCCACCCACCGACCAATCTGAGAATGGTCATAGTATATGACAGACCAATCTCACAGTCTAGGTAATCAGCATGGGCTCAAGGTAATAGGTTCTCCCCCTTGTGGCACCTGCTGGAGGACGGTGACTGGAATACTAGGCCTAGCTTACGCTAGAACGATGGGTACTCTCAGAACCTGAGAATCCTGAGCTAGAATATCCATGGGTTTGAAAGTTTGAGGAACAGTGGTGCTCTAGAAGAAAGTTTGGAACCCTTCCATTTGGTATTCCTTCAGTAGTCTTGGTTAAGAGAGGACCAGTCAGTAGAAGGCTTTATGGCTTCAAATAGTAAAGTAGGAAAAGAGAAATAACATTTGGATTATATAACAACCTTTGATTTACCATTCGTCAAAGCCTTTCTATCCAGCAGGTGTATAAGCACCCTTCATGTGCCGCCACATATACACTCAAGCAAAATGTACAATATATCTCCCACAAAGAGTCATTAACCATTAGGGTTACAAAAGTATAAATCGATTTTTTAATTAAAAGACAGATGATTAAAATAATGATTAAAACCAGGGAAAATCCCTGTACCTAACAGACACCAAATATCATAATGTCAATTCAACAATATACACATGGGCTCAAATGTACAATCACAAATTAATAAACAGTTCATTCAAAAAGAAATACATAAAAATGGCAAGAGAGAGTACATAACAAAGACAAGTTCAATATTTTCTTTGTTTGTTACAAATCTGTATTGTGACAATGATTATGGCGTGGCTCTTGGTACCCAGTACTCATTGACCTCCGCCTTTCTCACAGATTATGTACTGAAATAGGCGTTGACGCGTTTCGATGGGTTATATTGTTTCACCATCTTTATCAAGACAAAGCAATTTATACTCTCTAAAATTAAAAGATTGTTTTGGGAGCAGTGTTGATTTCACCAGTGCCTGTGAGATAGGAAACAGATATCAGTCAAATCGGTCCTAACGAAAGAAAACTCATATATCAACAAATTTAATAAAGTTTAGACCCTAAGGCAGATACTTGTACATTTGGTAGGGCCCGCTCTTTTTTAAAACATCATGTAGTGCCTCCCAGTCCTAACCCCGCTAATCCCGTCTATTGATTTAAACACATATTGGTATCACATTACATGATTCGAAATAGATATATCCTACAATAATGAAAGTTATAAAGAACATCAACAGGTTTCTGTTATACGGCACACTTCTCTCGTTTTAAACTCTCTCATTGTGTTACCCTAAGGCATCTCATTATTGTCATAGGGACACTCATACTTCGTTCACTAACAAGGCCGAGTGCCCACACATGCCATGCAAACCACTTAACTAATCCCAGACAAACTACAAAGGCTAGAAGAGGGAAAAATTAAATAATATTCCTCACCTTCTATAGGCGGTACTACTTGTTGCCGCAGTACTAGTCACGTTAGTACAAAGTTTAATATATCCGCTCTATGTTCACCGTATTATTCATTAAAATTTATCTGTGGAGACATAGAAGTATAATATTATTAATCTCACCATATTTAAGGATTAGGGCCTAGATGTAGGTAAATGTGATATACCAATTCATAAATACCGAATTTTACCGATTCGGTATTCATGAATCGGTAAATCTAATATAGGTAAAAATTCGGTAAAAAATACCGATTCGGTATGATTCGGTATTTACTGATTCTGTAATTTGCCATTGGTTCCTATGGGCCTTGAAGCCCATAGGACTCAATAGCAAATACCAATTCGGTAATTACCGAATCGGTAAAATTACCGATTTTACAAGGGGGACAGGGTGTCACTTTTGCACCCCTGTTTCTGGCTTGTGTGCCATGTGACACACATACATGCCCTTAGGGCATGTCTGTGTGCCACATGGCACAGGTGTACATGCACAGATGTGCATGTACACTGGAATTCTTTATTTACCATGTAATAGTATTACATGGTAATTAACGAATCGGTAATGGCCTGTGGCACTGTTTTCAGTACCACCTACATCTGCATTTACCGATTCGGTAAATTTAGCGATTCGGTATTTTACAGAATCGGTAAATTTACCGAATCAGTAAATATACCGATTCTGTAAAATAAGCCTACCTACATGTCAGATCACAAATACCGGTCGGTAACGGCCGAAATCGTCCGTTACCGACCGGTAATTGGCGACCGGTAATTGGCGACCTACATTGGGCCCCATGTGGCTTTAGGCAACAAGAGGGGATGAGAGCGACGGAAATCTCACCTGAATAAAAAAGAAGATGGCACATTCCACAGGCGCCGTATTGCTGCCGATTAATCTTATAGCCTTTCCATTATCAACGTGAAGTCTATAACACACATAAAAAATGATTCAGATTGTTTCAAATGTTTTAGGGTGATTTTATCAAGTAGATTCCCAGTTTGGTATTATATTATTCTTGTCACCTACTTACATGTCCTCCACGCCAAACAATATTTGTATTAAAATAGAGTCCAGAAGCCTCCTTTCTCTGGGAGTTGTTTTCCCCGGTACCCGTGGATTGGACTGGTTAGGTTAACCGATCAACCTCATCGCCTCCTTCTTTACAATTAGGGTCTAGAAGAAATATAATGAAAAGGCCTTTATTGGGCCCACATATTCGATATAATATATGAACAAGTCGGCGTCACTATTCCGTGCACCTAATACCAGTTGTTTGTAGATGTTATAGACTAAAAATTCATGTTATCTGCGCGTTGCTGTGATACTCGCAAAGGAATATTAGAGATCTCATATAAAAATACACGCAAGTGTTTTTTAATAGCTATTCTGTTGCCTAAAGCCAATTAATCATTAAATATGGTGAGATTGATAATATTATACTGCTATGTCTCCACAGATAAATTTTAATGAATAATACTGTGAACATAGAGGGTATATTTTAAACTTTGTACTAACTTGACTAGTACTGCGGCAACAAGTAGTATTGCCTAGAGAAGGTGAGGAATATTATTTAATTTTTCCCTCTTTTAGCCTTTGTAGTTTGTCTGGGATTAGTTCAATGGTTTGAATGGCATGTGTGGGCACTAGGCCTTGTTAGTGAACGAAGTATGAGTGTCCCTATGACAATAATAAGATGCCTTAGGGTAACACAATGAGAGAGTTTATAACGAGAGAAGTGTGCCATATAACTCTTTAGATGAACAGAAACCTGTTGATGTTCTTTATAACTTTGATTAATGTAGGATATATCTATTTCGAATCATGTAATGTGATACCAATATGTGTTTAAATCAATAGACGGGATTAGCTGGGTTAGGACTGGGAGGCACTTCATGATGTTTTAAAAAAGAGCGGGCCCTACCAAATGTACAAGTATCTGCCTTAGGGTCTAAAATTTATCAAATATGTTGATATAGGAGTTTTCTTTCGTTAGGACCGATTTGACTGATATCTGTTTCCTATCACGCAGGCACTGGTGAAATCAACACTGCTCCCAAAACAATCTTTTAATTTTAGAGAGTATAAATTGCTTTGTCCTGATAAAGACAGAGACAGGATATAGCCGCAGAATCCTCACTTAGAATCTTCCCCAGGCGCCAGACTGGATCTGGAAAGGTTTTTCCCCACAGTACGCCAGCAGAAAGCACTGAGTGACTCTGCAGTGACGTCGACCGACTGATGTGAAGTCAGCAGAGTCCATTTAACTCTTCCGTGACTATTGTCCGTGCTCAAAACAAGTCACCTATAGAAACAGCCTATTGATACCGTGTGCCAAGATCACAGACATCATGTATCACTTGCTACTGAATCCAAAATTCAATAAGAAACAGCAAACAAATGCAGGAGACTAGAGAAGACTCGGGCAGAAAGCAGGAACAGCAATGTCCTCATAATCCTCCAACGAGACAGACATAGCCTCCAAGAATACAACCATACTGGACAGAGGCGTATCCAGATATGAAGCAGGACAAACCTGTAACACAACAAGGATATCTGCAAGGAGGAATATCCAATATCAAGCTCAATATAAAAAAGGGAAAGAACAAATAGTTTGCAGTGTTCGGAGGATGGGAGGGGGGGTAAGGAATCTGTGGCTAGATCCTGTCTCTACCAGACACAGCATTACTGAAGCTAAGTTACTTGTTCATATGATAGAGACATCTAGCCGCAGATTCCTTACTTAGAATCCGATACCCAAGCCATACCATCCATAAAGGAGGGACTGCAAAGTGAAACCACAAAAGAATGAAAGAATGCAGAAGGAGGATAACTCCGGTCCAAAAGACAAGGAGACCGGAGAGAAAGAACGACTGAGGAAAATATCACACTCAGCCACATAAGTCCCGCATAAGGGACCAGGATTGGAAAATCGTACACCTAAAAACCATGGGAGCAGATTCCTGTTAACCAGACACATCAATGTAAACAGAAAGCAACAAGAGTGACAAGAAGTTTAAACCTCAAAGGGATCTGACCCAGGGATATACATTTTTTTATGTTTTTTTTTTTTAAACCATTTTTTATTAGCAGTTATACATTGACAGTGCATACAATTGAAGGTATCCTGGTTCAGTGTTTGATGTGCCTTCATCCATAACCCTTTCCCAACAAAACTATCCTCCCTCCCCCCTTGAGTTGCCTGCTAATAGTTGAAATGTGGAAGGTGTATGCGAAGAGGTGATCAGGTTCTAGTGCCCTAGTAAGTGGCTATTGTCTCGCTGTTTCTCTCAGGTGTGTGGGGCTGGCTGCTCCTCTTGCCTGTCGCCCGGGTCCGTTGTTGCCACCCTCGGGGTGTTCCTCTCACTGTCAGCGTCTGCTTCAGCTGCCACTAGTTCCCCCATAAGAACCTCCCAGGCCCTGGCTTTCTCCATTTCCCTTGCTGGCCTCTCGGAGTAGCAGTCTCCCTTCCGCCCCGCCCATCTTTAGAGCTCTTTCCTCCAGGTAGTGAGTCTCGGCCCGCCCGGCGCCTTCCAGTTCCTGGCTATCCCCCGCTTAGCTGAAATATAGGCAATGTCCTGAAATTTTCCTGTCACCCTCTTTCTGGCTGTGTGAGGTCACCACCCTAACAGGAAATTTTCCGGGGTCTGCGGGAGTTCTTTGTCGATCAGGTCGCTTATGATATGTCTGAGTTCCCCCCAGAATGTTTGCAATACGGGACAGCTCCAGAACATATGGAGTATGTGCGCCTCTCTTTCTCCGCATCTGGGGCAGGCTGCAGAGTCCACGCCAAATTGCCTCCTAATGAGGAACGGCATTAAATATGCTCTATGCAGCACATAGTAGTTCATTAATTTGAAGCGCGCGTTCCGAGATACTTTCGGGGTGCGTTCTAGGATCTTGTCCCAATCTTTCTCAGGTATTTGTTTACTGAGGACCTCCTCCCATTGTGTTCTCAAGCGCTATAGCGGCTGTTGCATATCCCGCTGTATTGCTTTATAGAGACAGGACAGATCCAGGGATATAAGGTGACAACAATTGTGAACTGAGTCACAGGATAGACAAAATAACACCAACAGTGTGCAAGAAGAGAACTCCAACAAATGACCTAACAAAGACCATAAAGGAACCTAGAACCAATCCAGAACACTGAATAGGTCCTGTGGATCACAGAACCTCTGAAATGTCACTGAGCAATCTCTTATCCTGCAGAAAGAGGCTAGCTATTGAAGTCGACTCAACCTCAACAACTATCTGAGTAGGAGAAAGAGCCAGAGACAATAGGAGATCTCTAGGAAAATCCATTGAAATATACATATATACGGAAAACATTCAGATAAAAAACATCCTAAAGATATACATATAGGAATATAGATATATACATGTATCTCCATGGAAAATGAAAGAAATAGCGTAAGAGTATGCTTACATCACCACAAGAAAGTGAAATTATATGTAAGAATGACAGGAAATTACAGCACAAAGTGCCGATATGGCAACATAGAGACATTGAGTAGTATGATATATAGAAAAAACAACGCATTCCAGCCACATAGTCAGCAAGGCACATGAAAACCACCATTAAACAAGTTAGTGGAAGAAGGAAGGGTTCAACCAAGAGGAACCTCCAATAGCGCAAGGTAGTGCCTGACCTCAAGAGGTGTAGTTGAAAAGAAGCACCCGTAGATGTAGGAAAAAGTCCCCAGACCGAAGCCGGAAATCCAAGACAGATTTCGTAGCAACATGCCCCTAATCAAAATAAAATAGTATATATATATATATATATATATTGTTAGAAGCTGAAGTTCCCTCGCGCACCGTTGTTGTCAAGTGCGCAACCCAGACGCCCCCACTCCCACATTAGGCCAAGGAAGGACACAGTCCGAGACAGCCCTGCTCACCCCCTTAGTAGCTTGACACGAGCAGCCAGGCTTATCTCCAAGGCACGAGTGTTCAGTATGTGCAACCACGCCCACAGCAATCCCACTGATGTCACCACAATTGGACTCCACAAGAGTTTGTATAAAACGAGTATACTTTATATAAAAAGATAAACAAACTGACCACACGATACAACTCCCACATATATACATTGGGTAATTTTGTTTCCGGTGGGTTGGGCGGTCCTAATCCCCAACCACCGCTTCTAGCCAACAGTAACGCTGACTTTTAACCGTTCTCAACAGGTTAGGTATGTTGTATCACTAAATTCACACACGTTGCAAAATGCAAGGAATACTCCACTACTTAATGATGGGTTCCTGTACAGTGCCACAGTGAAACAATGCAATGCATAGCGTCAAGATCATATACCGAGTCTACACAAGCAAGGCGTCACGCTACAAATACGTACAGTGCGCTAGGAAAACAATGCAATGTGTATCACCACCAGCATGCCCTGTGCAAGCAAGGAATAATGTAATGCGTCACAGTGCAATTCAGTAGAGTGCAGTAAACAACCAATGCAGTGTGCTACGCTATGATCAGGTATCCTGCAAGAGAAACATAATGTAGTGCGTAGTGCACTAACCCCTGAGTTCGTTAAGTACCTCTAGTGTCGGATGTTGTTCAATAGTTCGATAGTTCATTAGCTGCAAATATGCAAAGTGTTATACGACTGTTTTTGCGACCGGTTGCCCCCAACACGGATCAACGATGACACCCAAGTTCCACTCCGGGCCCTGGCCACTGTACTGTCCCGTTCGGGACCAGCAAGGACTGAGATCTGGGCTGGAGCAACAGGCGCTCAGAGCTGCCAGAGGCCGAGAGAGTGTCCCTACGGGCACGCACACCGCCCTAGGCGATGATCTATTTTACCTGGGGGGGCGCAACTCCACTCTCCTCTCCCACCGCAGTGGCTTAACCTCACTCCAGAACCCTGTCACCACGGGCAAGGCACACTCGGGACGATAGTTCAGCTCCTGCGTGGTTGCCGGTCCAGGCCGCCAACGTTCAGCACAAACTCCTTCCACGAAGCCTTCCACACGACGCTGGTGCTACCTCACGTTGCCTTCGAGGGCCCGATCACTCGGCCCTCCTATCCAGTGCTGTTAAGACTTCTTCGCTCCCTGGTGCTCACCGCTCCCTGGTACTCCTCACCAGCACGTCTGGTGGCACCTTTGACATGCACCCCCAGTGCGTCCGAAACTCACTCCGTCTCCTGGTGCACACGATCCTCCGGCGCTCTCCACTAATGCCCGGGTCGCACCATGACACACACACTGCGCGTCAGAGTCTCACCTCACCACCACACGCCGATCCGCGTACTGGAGACTCACTCCTTCTTAGTGCCCACGATGTCCCGTCACTCTCCACGAGTACCTGAACTACATTGCAACACGCACCCAGTACGCGTCCGAATATAGGCTCTCTTTCACGATGCCCACACTCCACAGGCGCTCGAACCCCTGTAGCCGCACCAAGACACGTACCCTGCGCGTCAGAGTCTTGATTCGCTCCGGGTGCCCACAATCACCTTTGACACCCCTTCGGATGTCTCAGGCTACCAAGAAAAGGTCCCACCACCGCGCCACTTGAGACTTCCTGCAAACTTTTATGTTCCTGTGTTTCCGAACAGGGAGCAAGCTCACCTCGGGCCCTTAGGGTACTGGATGCAACACACAGTAAAGAACTGCTCAGGAAGAAGGAGGGACACAACCCACTGCAGCGCCCCTTCAGTCTCTCCTCGGTCAAAAGCTACAAACTGCCCACAAGCCCCAGACCACAAAGCAAGGGTCGAGTGTCTCCCGCAGCCTATTCGGCTACTCTTCCTGAGGCAGAGGTTTTCTTCCTGATTGCGGACAGGTCAAAGATGGCAGAGGCTCGACCAGTCCACGGAGTCTTCAAAGCGCTCCCAGCACTTCTCTGAACGATACCGAGACCGTTTTCGACAACATAGTCAGACTGACCATCACCATAACAAAACCAAAGTTTTGGGGTTCCAGTTCTTCCAGTTACACCCCTCATTGTCTTTGAAGTTTCCTTGTGCTCAGGGGTCCCTGACCCCTCCCTAAATCAGCCTTGTGTATCTCCCCCCCAGTGTCACCGTCCTCTCTTTGATACTGGGGGCCTGGATCTTTAATCACTCAGAGGGAGATGGCTCAAAGCCTCTCCTTCTCCCCGCTCAAGGTGCAGGGCAGCCTGGCACCGTCTCCACCCCTCCCCTGGGGCACGACCTCCCTCAGCCTTTCTCACCTCTCCCAGATTCAGGCAGGCAATTCACATTTTGCTGAGACATGCAAATAGGTCTAAAGCACAAACTCTGCCATTTTCTCAAACAGCACTTTCTGGACACACAGCGACAAAACCATTTACCCAAAAAGATGCGTTATGATGCTGTGAGTTCAGACATACCAAAGTTCATTATTCCATCTCCAATTTTTGTGAAACTAGGCTAACAATACTACACCCAGCTTCCCCCATTCTGTCCTATGGGCAGGATGGCCTTTCACCAGGGAAAACGAAATGGAGTATTTTCCACTGTCAGGGCGTAGCACCCACACTGGCACAGGTCCTGCCTTTTACCTACACTGTACCCTGCCTAGGGGTTACCCAAGACGTCCTACAGGGGTGCCCCATGTGTATGCAAAAGGGAAAGTAAGGCCTGACAAGTGGTAGAACTTGTCAGGACAACATGCTAATTTAGCATAATGCGCGCAGGCCATACACTGAAGACCTGTGTTCCCTCTCTGTGCATTTGCTTTGTACTAGCTCTGGCACACACAGTGCACATCACTTAGGGATCTTGCTAGTAAGGCAAACATACCAATCAGAGACAACCAAACAACACTGCAATTTATACAGGGAACCTCTGTACTTGCACACTGATTAGCAGTGGCAAGTACCTACAGCATCTAACTTCACAGCTCTCTGTCAGGAAAATGGTCTAGGGGAAAAGCAAAAACTTTAAGTAAACTTTAGCCAACAAGGGCAAGATATATATATATATATATATATATATATATATATATATATATATATATATACACATACAGAAGCATGCCCACACGCATACATATGTGTTAAGGGAATACATCCAACATATATACATGTAAGGGTCATAGAGATAAATGTGAGTCCCAACTACCTGCTCGTAGAGATAGGTAAATAAAGGAACTGTCTCCACATGAACAAGAACTTGCCTAATAGAGGGATAAAACCCTCCAGAATACAAAAGGCAAGAATAGTAACGTATAGCGTTATACAAAGGAGAAAAGAAAATGCAAAATGCACTGTAATGATACTGCAAGACCATGTGGTAACAAGGGATAAGGGAACCGAGAACACATTATAAGATGTTCCTGTTCTGTAATGCTGGAACTCCCAGAAGTAGTGAGGTTCACCAGGACCCCAAGCAACCACAAACAGCTAGCCACGCATCTTCTAATTGAAGGGCAATACTGGGAGAAGTGGCAGTATAGACAATGTCACAGTGAAAAGAAATGGAACTGTAATACGGAAGACAAGTTTGCGTGTACATGCACACCAAGGCATTGACAAATATAAATGTATATATAGAATATATAAATATAAAAACCTTCATCAAGAAAATGAAGTTCAAAAATGAGGATCACCCCATCGCTTTATGGGTACAAGAACAACAAAGTTACTTACGCTCGGTAATTATGTCCCTGTAAGAGACATAGGTTAGTTATAGATTCCTTACCTTAGAATTTCCCCCAGGCATCATACTGGATCCAGAGAATTTTGATTAGCAGTACCCCTGCGCGTCGGTAGGTGGCGTTGGTTGACTCTGCGTCCATCGTCGGCGTCATGGTCGCCGGGATGACGTTGCGGTGCCTACTTAAACGCCGCCCCTGCGCGCTGAGGCCCGTTCTTGCTTTTTCCGCGCCAGCCTACCGCAGGTCCGGAGAAAGCTACCTCTAAAGCCACTTTTTGACTGAGCTTTTGTCGACATTTTCTCAACTTCTTTTTGAATCTTTGACTCCTGGTGCGCTAGGGATGCCCCACAGTCGGACTGGCTAAAAACCTTGTGAGGCCTGATATAAACTGATTCTGTGACAGACCCGCAGCTTGTGTGCCTTTGGTGTCTGAAGAGTGACCACGGCCCGAAGTTGTGCTCCGACTGCCGGCCATGAATCTAAAGTCTTTGCGGGAGCGGTCCCGAAAGCTCTTGAGCCAGTACCTACAAGAGGTACTCCGGACAGGTGCGCGATAATACTGCAACGAAGGAACCCCATAGGAGGGAGAAAACATGCCCGTAGTGATGACACATGAAGACATAACCCAATATGCCAAATGAAGTATAGATTTATTTATATAGATGGAGGTGGACAGCATTCCTAGGGGTTTAAGGATCATGCTTGCCCCTAGTTACGAGCTCCCGGATCCCAACATGCTCAAGGAGTGGGCAGAAACCAATTTGGATTCATCACGCAGACTAGTTACCATCTTAGTCAAATATGCGGAAAGTGATCGTGCCACACTACAGATACAAATTGAGGAACTCAATGGTGAAATTGACGCTTTGGATGTTGGGGCAGCAGTGGAATGTAAAAAATTAAAAGATGAGATGCTGGTTATACTACAGAAAGAGGAAGAGATTATTAAAAAGAGGAAGGCGTTCAAGGTCCAGCGCGATAAGATAGACTACCAGGAAGGACGTATCTTCACATTCGCCAGGAAATTTGACGCCATCAAAGCAGCAACTACTTCCCACACCCCCTCTTCCACACAGGCTAGCCCAAGTTCCACTGTGGCTCCGCTACTGGGCTCTTTGGCTTCTGACTTGAGTTCTATGCTTGATAGTGTGTCTGACACAGAGGCAACTAGAGGCGACACCCGGTTGGGGTTTAACCGGTTTTCGCTGGCGCAGGAGGTGGATTGCCTGCGCCAGGACAGGCGTGAAACATTGCGCCCCAGAAGACCCAATCAGAACGACGCCAAAGCAACAACATCAAGCGCCGCCGGCGCTGACAAGCCTGCGCAAAGCACAAAATCAAAGAAGAGAAACTACTCCAGGAGATGGAACAACAACAAGTAAACACATCCACGCATATAACCAGTGAGCCTTCAGTGATCAATCTCACCAAAGTTACCCTCACAAAATCTGACCTCCAAACTTTGTCGCTGGGCTTATCATATAGTCCATCGAGCAACTTTGATTATGCGAAGACCAGAATTTTTTTTTTTTGTAAATTTCTTTTATTGTTGCATCATACGGATCATCAAGAAAAGCAGTGTGGCAATCCGGGGGGGGCGTCAACATTCCGCCAACCCCCGGTGATACGCAACATTTTGAACACAGTAGCATACAGTATTTATCACGATAAGATCATTTCGTGGTCCAATTTTTCACCCCAAACCCCCCCTCCCAACTATCACACTGAACATCCCCGGGCAACTGAGAGGCCTCTATCCGAGGTCCCCCTTCCCGCCCTTCACCTCCCCCCCCCCCCAAACAACTCGTCCCCCATACCTCCCCCCAGGCCCCGGATCTCGCGTCTTCCACACCCCACATGGCAGAAGCCACAAGCATTAGGTCGACTCATCCTCCGGGTCCTCCAGGTTCAACAGGTGCAAAACATTCGTACATGAGACCACCTCTGTGGGCCATATCGTAACCCTCAATTTTCCCCCCCCCCTCCACAGTGCATCCCCCTATTCGAGTCCGTGATAGTGCCTCCACTTGGCCCATATTTTACGAAATTTCCTCGGGCACCCCCTCGCTTTATACGTAACCCTCTCAGCTGCCATGTACATGTCTAGGCCTCGTCTCCAGTCATCCAGATTCGGCCGTCCTGGTGCCCCCCACATTCTAGCAATATCTCTCTTGGCGACTACCAGCGCCAACAACAGGAAGATAAGAGAGTATCGTGTGACATCCACCTCAGTCGACAAGCCCAGGAGCGCCAACCTAGGGTCTCTGGGGACGTCAACCTCCAGAACTGCTGATAATTCTGTGAAGACCTCATTCCAGTACCCCTGAATCACGGAACAACCCCAGATGATATGGTAGAAATCACCCTGAGGATGTTGGCACCTCAGGCAGGAGGCATCAGCGGCCCTCCCCATCCGGAAGAGTCGTGCCCTATCAAAGTAGGCCCTGTGGAGAACCTTGAATTGGATGAGGCGAAGCCGCGATTTGATGGCCACCTCCCTAGGGTGCATGAGGATGAGTTCCCAATCCAGGGTTTCAAACGTGCCCACATCACCCTCCCATCTCTCCCTCAAGGCCTGTAGGTCACCTAGCATATTGTTTGTCAGTGTTTTGTAGATCATGGATACCGCCCCCCTGTGTATCCGCTCCTGGAGCAGGCGTCCCTCAAGTGGTGCATATTGGGGAATGTCAGTAAGGGATATGTTCTGTGTGCCCCACGCATGTCGCAATTGCAGGTATCGGAAGTATTGTGTGTTATGAAGACCAAATTCCTGTTGCAGTGCCTGGAAGGTTTTCAGCCCCCCCCTCGCCACGACATCCCCGATCGTAGAGATGCCAATGTCATCCCACTGTTTGAAACCCCTCAGTTTGTGGAGTTCGGTCAGCCAGCTGCAGGACCACAGGGGGGTTTGCCGGGTGGGTCTATGTTGCCATCCCATTTTCACCGTAGCTTTACGCCACGCCGTTAGGGTGATTCTAGTTGCCGGGAGAAGCCTACGACCCCCCATACCCCCGTACAGGAAGTGTAAGACCGTCCTTGCGCCCCATTTGGATTTTTCTAGGGCATAGGTCGGGTGATCCGCTGGGGCATGTATCCACTCGTTGACCGGGGCCAGGTGTTCGGCCCAGTAGTATGCCTCTAAGTTGGGAAGCGAGATGCCCCCGCTGTATTGGTGCCGCTGCAAAGTCGTTAGTGCCACTCTCGGTTGTTTCCCCAGCCACAGGTAGGAGCGGAGGTCAGCGTGTATTTTTGATGTAGTTGCGGCAGGCAGCGGGTAATATTCGTTTTGGAGGGCGTATAAGAATTTCGGAAGAAGGATCATTTTATACAGGGCGGCCCTGCCCAGGATGGTGAGTGGGAGTTGTCGCCATCGCTCCATTTCCGCCTTCGCGGCCACCAGGATCCTGTCAATGTTAGCAGTATAGGAACGACGGGCGTCCCGGGTGATGAAAACCCCCAGATATCGGAAGCCCTCTGTGGTGTGCAGGAGCTGTTCGGGCAAGCACTCCCCTCTAGGGGCCCCCTGAGGATCGTAAATGACCGATTTGTGCCAGTTAATGGTATGGCCGGCCACTGCCCCGAAGTCTCCCAGCTCCTTAAATAGGGCAGGGATAGTCTTAGTCGGCTCCGTGATGTACAATAAAACGTCATCAGCGTAGAGGGAGATTTTCTCCTGGTCCGTGTCCGACTCCCCCCAGTGGAACCCCCTCACGTCCCCGTTGTATCGAATGCGAATCGCCAGGATTTCAATCGTGAGGGTGAAAAGCAGTGGGGATAGCGGGCACCCCTGTCTTGTCCCCCGCTCTATCGCAAACTCTCTGGATAGCCTGCCATTGACCCTCACCTTCGCTCTGGGGTTCGAATAGAGCAGCTTCACCCATCCTAAGAACTTAGGCCCTAACCCAAAGCGTTCGAGCGTGCCCATCAAGAAGGGCCAATGTACCGCGTCGAACGCCTTCTCCGCGTCCAGGGAGAGGAACCAGTGGGGTTCATCCCTGTCACAGACCTCCTGGAGCCAATTGTGGGTTCGCCGTAAGTTGAGTTTGGTGGCCCTATCCGGGAGAAACCCAGATTGGTCCGGATGCACTAGATCTGGAATGACCTGTCGTAGGCGTCGCGCCAAAATAGTGGCCAGCAGTTTGGTCTCGATATTAAGGAGGGAGATTGGGCGGTAGGAGGAGCACTCCTCCCTGGGTTTATCCTCCTTATAGATTGGGACTATGGTGGCTAGGGTCAAATCCGGCGGGAGCCGCCCGGCATCAAACGCCTCGACGAGCAATCCCTGCAGGTGGCGCGAGAGGAGGTCTCCCGTCCGTTTGAAAAACTCCGCCGGAAAGCCGTTGGGGCCCGGCACCTTCCCAGGCTTCAAAAGCGCCAGCGCCTCCGTAATTTCGGTAAGTGATAAGTCTGCCTCCAGGGTCTCACAATCTTCGGGGGTCAACTGCGGGATTTCCATATCTCCCAGATAGGCCCGCACTACCTCCGCTCCCCCTAGGTCTCTAGCCCGATAAAAATTCTCAAAGTAGGCCGCGAAGGCCTCCGCCACGGAGTCATCTGTGGACGCCCGCGCGCCCCCCTGGAGCCTGATCTCGTCCACCCACCTAGCAGCTCTCTCCCGTCTACTCAGCCAGGCCATAAGCTTCCCAGATTTGTCACCCACGTCGTAGAGACGGTGCAGGGTGGCCAAGGCCTGCGTGCGTGCCTCGTTCGTTGCCAATTCCCTGTGAACCTTTTGGGCGTCGAGCAGTTTCCTAAGGTCCAACTCACTCCCCGTGTTATGGTATTCGGTCTCCAGGGACAGTACGGTCGCCTCCCCAGTTGCAATTGCCTCATCACGCTTCCTCCGAGCCTCACCCACCCTAGATTGGAAGCGATCTCTTAGGACCGTTTTCATGGCCTCCCACAACGTAGCCCTGGACTGTACCGAGCCCTCATTTTCCGCCACATACACTCGGATATCCGCCCTAATGCCTCTCAGAATTTCAGGCGTCTGTATGTCCCACGCCGACATGTGCCAGCGGGCCCGTCCGCCACCCCCGTCCCGTCCTATGTGCGCAAGCAGAGGTGAGTGATCTGAGATGCCCCTCGCCCTATACTCAGCCTGGTCCCCCAACGATAGCTCCTGTCTCGAGGCGAAGATGTAATCTAATCTTGAGAAGACTTTGTGTGCCCCGGAGAAGAAAGAGTATTCGGACTGTGTGGGGTGTAACCATCTCCAAACATCAGTGAGGCCAAGCATGTCCATTTGACTTGCCAGTGCCGTGGCTGTAGTTACTGCACGGGCGTTGCCGGACCTATCTCGTGCCGTGCACATCACATCGTTGAAATCCCCACCTATAATTTGGACCGTATCAGCCGTGTGCAGTAGTATGTTAGTGATTGCCTGCAGTGTGCGCGCCTGAAGTTTGGGTGGGGCATAGACCGACAGTAGCGTATACCTGCGCCTCCTCCAGGTCCCCTGTACCCCCGCGTACGTCCCTTGGGGATCTAACCATGTGCGCGTGGAGGTGAAAGGGGTCGTTTTCCTGATGAGTATGGCCGTGCCCCGTGAGTCCGTGGTGTACCCCGCGTGTGCTAGCACTACGTATTGGCCCCGTGCCAGAAAAGCGCACTTGTTCCCTCTCAAATGCGTTTCCTGTAGGAAGATAATGTCTGGCGCTGTTCGTTTAATGTAGGCCGTGACCAGGCCTCTCTTGATTTTGGAGCCCAGGCCGTTCACGTTCCAAGTAAGCACCTTCACCCCGGGCCCATCTTGAGACGGGTCAGTCAGTGTACCTGCCATTGAGTTGCTTGACGTGAGAAATGCGGCCTCCCCAGACTCCGCTGCTTGGGCCATGTGTATAGCGATAGGATAAGCGCACCCCAGGGCAAGGGACCAAGTAGTCGGGCACACATTTGCAAAGATGGAACCACACCTGTCTCCGGACTCCTAAGCATGACTCCCCCCACATTCCCCCCAAGAACAACCAAACAACATAAACAAACCCCCATCCCCCCCACCCCCACCCCACCTACGCCACCCGGCCATCCCGCCCGTGCAACCATCGACGGTTCAGGATACCAGGGAGCAAGGTCTGTCGCCCACCCTCCAAACAAAACCCACCTAGTGGGTGCCTAGTTGTCCAAAGTCACGTAGCAGTACGGAGTGTTTCCACCCCTCAGAACAAAGCAAAAAAAGTACCTGTGCGTCCCCGGCAGGGGGCTGCCAAAAACAGATTCTCAGGCCCTTAGCCCCTCAGGAATGCGAATCTTGTGTCTCATGATCAGTACCTTCCACGGCGTGTGTCCCACCCTGTTCCAGGTCGTGGATGGCCACGGCCAGTGGGTGGAGGGACGGATCCGTGTGATCTTCCGCGTCCGATGCAGACACTTCTCCCTCGTGGTCCGCGCCATCTCCAGACCCGTTCAGCAGACACCGGAATCTTGATCCCCTTTCTGGGTCCCGTGCCGCCGCGTCGCCTGCGTCCCCCGTTCTCCCACCAGCGGTACCCTGGCGCGATGGATACGGGCTCCGTTGAGATTTCCTGTCCACTCGCTGTTGGCGAGAGCGCTGCGATCCACTGCGAGCACGTTCGAAGTTAGCTGCCGCGAGCTCCTCCCGGATCCTACGACCTTCCTCTTCCGCCTCTCTCAGCAAGGGCCGTTCCTCTAGCCAGTTCCAGGCCTCCTCCGGTCGAGCAAAGAAAAGCGATTTTCCCTTATAGAGAACCTTGAGTTTGGCGGGAAAGAGAAGCATGTACGATATGTTCAGGGACCGCAACTTAGCCTTCACAGTATCATAGGAGCGCCTCTGCTTCTGCACATCTTGGCTATAATCGGGGAATATCATCACAACCGTGCTCTCAAACTTAAGTTCCCCCATTTTTCGGGCCTCCCTCAGGATAAGGTCTCTGTCCGCATAGTTCAGAAATCGAGCAATTATCGGGCGGGGTCGCGCTCCCTCCGGAGGCCTAGCCAGGAGCGCCCTGTGCGCTCTCTCGATCAGGAAGCATGAAGAGAAGGGTGCCTGTGGAAACATGGTCCTGAGCCAGGAGTGGAGGAAGGCCGCCGTATCGTTCTTCTCGATTCCCTCCCTCAGGCCCACGAAGCGCAAGTTGTTTCGGCGGGCCCTGTTCTCCGCATCGTCCACCCGCCACAGCAGTTGTCTGTGGGAGGCCTGGAGTTCCGCCATATCTTTCTTCAGTGAGGAAACAGACTCCTCCGTCTCTGTAATCCTGGTCTCTGTTGCGCCCACGCGGTCCGATAAATTCCGGAGGTCTTGACGCAGCAGTAGGACTTCCGATCCCACCTCTCCAATCTTTGTTTCAAGGGCAGCTCTGGAGTCCTGAATATCAGTCCTGGAGGCCTGGATCGCCTCCAGGAGCATGACGGTGTCCGCATGCGTGTCCCGCGCTCCTGCGGACATATCGTTGGGGGTCCGGTTGGTGGTGAAGGACTCAATGGACCCCTGCCTGGTAGAGCGTTGTGGCGGGTTCCCTTTACCCATTCTGGACCCCGGGGGGGGAGCCCCAATGCCCGCAGTCCGGCCGCCGGGAGACCTGCTCAGTGTTGCCCCCGAGGCTGACCCCCGGGTCTCGTCAAACTTCGCTACGATGCCCCCACCTCCGCTACTTCCAGGCGTTGTGGGCCAGGCACTTCCCCCCGAGCCAGGCCGTCACCGGGTCCTCTCGTGTCTCAGGGGGAATAGGGAGGCAAGATGACGGATTGCGCCCGTGTGACACCGGGGTCCGGGATTCCCACTAGGGCTCCGTGCGTAGAGGCGGTGGGAGGGGGGGGGGGAGGGGGGAACTACCACCCCACAGCCCCGTGCAGGCCCCGGCGGGACAACGTTGCGCTCAGGTGCGAGCGCCTCTTACTTGGCTCCCGTCCCAGGGAGAGCGGTCCGCGGCCAGTAACTTCAGTCCCCGGCTCCACAGGCCCCAATCCGCCACCGTGGTCCGTCAGCGGGGGGGGGGCTCCCAGGCGTCGGTCGTCAATTCCGGAGCAACCGCACTCACGCGGGAGGGGGAAGCGGTCCGCCCGTCTTCGTCGCAGCCCTCGAGCCGCGTCAGCTCCGGATCCCGGCTCCGACCGCCTCCGCCATCTTGAGGCACCTCGGGTCTCCAGGGAAGGCTCTCGAGCAAGTCGGTCTCCCCACAACGGGAGGGCAAACCGGAGGAACGTGCCTGCACCTCCAACCTCCGCCCACTCCTCCGCCGTATTTTTTCCCGAATTTTGTAGGCTAAGGGCATAGAAATCGCCGGATCATAAGCAGCTCTGCCGGGAGCGTTGCCGAGGCACGTCTTACTCCGCCATGCAGCTAGCCCATGCGAAGACCAGAATTGATCTTTTTAAATACACTCGCAAACTCAAGTTGCACAAGTATTTCCTTTGCAACAAATTCAAGCCTGTTTCCACGGCACCAGTAGGAGCTAGTGTGACACCAGGACTCTGCGTCAACGATTTGCAGCTGATACATAACTTGGAGGCACTGCGAAATGATCAATCTGACCCAGACTGTACGGAGGAACATGTGGTTCTGAACACTCCGGGTTTTACCAACTTTAAACCCCGGTCTACTTTTACGCCCTTAATGCTGCATGATAATATTGACATTTTTCATGAACTGGCTACAAAGGAAATCAAAGCTTTGCATGTCGCGACATTGAAAAATAAACATCAATATCTGATACAAAACAATAAATATGTCAGCTTGGTCAAAAAATTACAAGGGGACAGCAATGTTATAATCCGACAGTCAGACAAAGGTGGCAATTTCGTCTTGTGGCCTCGAACATCATATATGGAAGAAGCATTCCTCCAACTAAACGATCCGCTTTATTACAAACGCTGTGATGCTATCGTGATGAGGAAAGCCCAAGCGGACTTCTATTCTCTATTAATGGGATGGCGATGTTCGGGACTTCTAAGCAAGGACGAATTTAAGTTTTTGAAAAATGAACATCCAGTTACCCCTGTTCTTTACCTAATTCCCAAGGTACACAAAAATCCAGAGAGACCTCCTGGCAGACCAATTATCTCTGCCCGCAATGGTCTTTTGGAAAATACCACTGTGTATATAGATTAATTCCTGCAGGACTTTGTATGTAGTTTGCCATCTTTTATACAGGACTCTGGTGATTTCCTGAGGAAACTTTCTGGTGTTACCTGGGATTCTGACTCTTGGCTTGTAACCTTGGATGTATCATCATTGTACACCAGCATCCACCATCATGATGGTGTTAGGGTGGTCCAATACTATCTGGGCAACAGACCTATACAGATGTCGGAACACAATAAAATGTTACTAGCCATGATTACCTATTGCTTAAATAACAACTACTTTATGTTCAACAACCAACACTTCCAGCAGGTTAGGGGTGTTGCCATGGGGGCCTGTTTTTCTCCCAGTTATGCCTGTCTCCATATGGGCTACTGGGAGAGACAGGTCCTCCGTGGTATTCACCATGATATCTGTGTTGAACATATCGTTCATTGGTATAGTTATATCGACAATATATTTCTGATTTGGCATGGTTCTTACCAACAGGCTGTTGCAGTTATTGAGTTGATCAATTCCAATGCTTTCAATTTGTCATTTACGTCCAGCATCAGTAAGACTAAGGCTTATTGTTTGGATGTTGAGATCGAGGCAGTTAATGTTAAGCTTGAAACACTGCTGTACAGAAAAGCTACAGCGGGCAACACAGTGCTGCACGTCAATAGTCATCATCCGGCGCATCTGATACGCAGCATCCCTTATGGGGAAATGCTGCGTATCAGACATATTTGCAGCACTGAGCAGCATTGCCGTCAAACCCAAGAGGCCAGCAAGATAAGGTTTTTGGCCAGAGCCTACAAAGTAACTGCCATAGACAATGCCATCAGAAAAGCCAACTCAATTTCGAGACAAAAGGCATTGATTCATAAAAAGAGTCAGATAGCAAACTCCGGTGAATTGAAACAGCCCACCAGATTAATCTGGACATAAAACAGACAGCACAGGGCCTTACGCAAAATTGTTAACAAGCATTGGAGCCTTGTGCGTAATGATCCAGTTATCAGTGAGCTTATGGCACCCAAACCGGAAATAGCTTTCAGAAAGGCACGGTCTATGAGTGAGGCTCTTGTAAAATCTAGCCCCGAGGTGGTTGTACCCACCACTTGGTTACAGGCCAGTAAGGGCTTCAGGAAATGTGCGAGCTGTAAAGCGTGCAAGCATGGGGTCAGTAAGACTGAGTTTGTTATACCATTTTCTGACATTCCTCGTACCATCGGCAAACAACTTACTTGCAAGACTGAATACGCGGTCTATGTGCTGGAGTGTCCGTGTGGCCTGCAATATGTTGGGAGCACCAAGTTGCAGGTCCACAAGTGGATACTCCAGCACATAAGGGCCATCAACACCAATGATGCCGCGTATCCAGTTGCACGTCATTTCAAAGATAAGCATGACAACAAAAGCGAGCTATTGCAATACTTTGTTATAGATGCCGTTGCCCCCTTAAGGAGGGGTGGCAACAGGGAGGCTATTCTGCGAGCCTTAGAAACCAGGTATATCATGGAATTAGATAGTAAGACCCCTTCCGGCCTCAACGCGACCGAAGACTTTCATACGTGCCTTTAGTTTACTGCCCTGAGACCCACTGCATTTCGGAGATTTTGATAAAATTTATAATAACAGGCAGTTGCCGCCCCGTTATTTGAGTCTCATTCTTTCCTGGGTTACCACAGGGTGGGTGGTCTCCCGTCCTATCTGTACTATTCTGGTTCCGTTCTTAAAGTCATATGTATATATCTGCATTATACATGTTTTTAACTTCACTATTTCATGCACACATTTTTGCACAATTTTGCACATGAATGGTATGGCATATACACTCCACGATGGGGATTGTTCTGAACAATTGGCCCACTTGGGCAGGCAACTTTTTGCACATGGTGTTATTTTGCACACAACATCAGAAGTGAAATGAAGTAGATCTGATGAAATGAGAATTGAGAACATGAATTTAAAGGTTGTTGGACATTTTAGTAAGAGGATGGACTTCATACTACAAATCGCTATTTTCGCAATGGGTAGAGCGTCATTCATTTATGTAGTCCTGTATTTGACTGATATTTTGACTAAATGAATGAATAGCATTTTATGATCATGACATTTCATCTGCATATTTGCACAACCTTATTTGCACTAGTATATTGTGGCTGCTATATTTATATATATAAAAAATTGCTGGCATTTGCACAATTATATTTGCATCAATATATTAATTGCTGCTATATACTAAATTGCTGCTATATTGTTGTAAAGAACTTTATTTTCGTTTATATTGATTTTAGATAGGGCATTTTAGCTATCTTTGATCAAATGTGTCGCATTTTCATTGTGTAAGATTTATGGCATGTCCCAGTCTTTTAAACCTGTCTTCACAACGACCAGTCTATCATCACTGCCCATTGTTTTGTGATGCTTGATATCCAATCATGTGCGTTATTTCCTTGCACTTGCACTTTAAAAGCTGTTTCCTTCCTCCATGGCGTCATGTGATCAAGGCCTCTGGGTAGGCCGAAACGTCATGCTGGCAGGGTGCGCTTTGTGTTAATAAACACCGAAATTGCTCACCTGCATTCCTGGGTCGACTCTCGTTTCTTGTCTTTCGAATCGCTCCCTGAACTGGGGGCTCAGTGATTTGGACTGAGTTTGCTGCATATATATATATATAATATTGCTTTGTGAGGTGCTTTCACATCGGCAGTATTTCTTTTAGTTTCATTGTATTGAGATGTCACGTGGTATCATTCACCAATGTGGTTGTCACTTTAAATTTGATTCACGGTTCTGTGCAAACTGTCGAGTGAACAAGCGGCTGAGGCTGCGAAACGCGTCTTGACTTTGCCAGTAAAATAAAATAACTTTGAGCACTGAAACTGGGTCCGTGTCCAACTCTGCGCCAGGTGGCGGTGGGAAAAGAAGCGAGCGCTGGCTGCATTTGGCAACTTTATATATATATATATATATATATACATACACATATATATATATATATATCCCGCTCCACAGCCGAAAAAACAACCAAACCAGCACACACAGTAGGTTAAATCTCTTCAGATTTATTGCGCAAAACGGACAAACGCGTTTCAGCTTCTGCCTTCGTCAGTGTCTATATATATGTATGACTATCTAAAAGTTCCAACCATATACTTTATCCCCAAGGTTCACAAATGCACATCAAAACCACCAGGAAGGCCCATCATATCGGCCTGTGGACGCCTTTTGGAGAACACATCACAATATGTGAACTTCTTCCTGCAAAATCATGTTAAAAAACTTCCATCCTTTATCCAAGACACAGGAGACTTTCTGAAGAAACTGTGGGATGTCAAATGGGAAGAAGAAGATTGCATTCTGATTTTCCTGGATGTGAATATGCTGTACACGAGTATTAATCACTGTGACGGCATCAAAGCAGTGGACTATTACCTTAATACCAGTATCATGCACAAGCATAACAAAATGTTAATAACCATGATTTTAACCTGTCTCGAAAACAACTTCTTTTTATTTAACAACCCGATTTTTAATCAGATTAGAGGTGTGGCTATGGGGGCCTGTTCTCTCCCAGTTATGCCTGCTTATATATGGGGCACTAGGAGGAACAGGTCCTAAAGACCTCCTATGAAGACGTTTTATTGAATCAGGTTTTATGCTGGTACAGATATATTGATTACATCTTTTTAGTCTGGAGAGGTACAGATGAGAGCGCTCAGAGATTTGTGGAAGATATTAACTGTAACAATCTTAATTTAAGCTTCTCAGCAAAAATGAGCATGAAAAATATGTGTTTTCTAGATGTGAAAGTCTTTATTGTTAATAACAAGATTGAAACAAGACTGAATAGGAAGTCCACTGTGGGGAACACAATCTTGAATGCTACCAGACACCATCCTGCTCACTTGATTAATAGCATCCCGTATGGGGAGATGCTACGTATTCTTAGAGCGAGTAGTATGGACAGTGAATGCAAACAGGCACAACTACAGAGTAAGGATAGGTTCCTGAACAGGGGTTATCATGAAAAGATGCTTAACAGGGCAATGAACAGAACTGCCATGTTAGATCAGTCTCAAGCACTCATTAACATTAACAACAAAGATTTAAATGATAAATGCACTGAGCCCCCCACCAGTTTGATCATTGCACACAATTTGCAACAAAAAGCTCTACGCAAAAATCATAAACAAGAACTGGGCATTGATACGTAGTGATTCGGTCCTAAGTAATGAGATCACGAGATCTCCATGTATCACTTTTAGGAAGGCTCACTCTATGAGCAATTCCTTAGTAAAAAGCAGCCCGGAGGTGATAGTATCCCCCAGATTAGTACAGTCTATTCTCAACAGAGCAGGGACACAGTTCATTTCCACACATAATATTAGTATATTGCCCTTGGGGTTCTTTTACCAACCATATAGTTTCCCTGGAAAGTTTCCAGAGGAATAGCCCCGTGGTGGAACGATACCCAAGTAAAGACTGGTGCAGCTACTCCATCCCAGTTTTTAAACGCTATGGTGTTTTGGGTACGTTAGACGAACAAGATTGACTTGATCAATTACTAAGTCTCACTAGGGGAAAAATTTGCTCTCATGTTAATATGCATAACGACATAAACCCCATAATTGAGGTATATCACCCCCCTCCTATCACGGAGGCACAGGATATGGTCCCTAAAAATTTAGCTAATAAGACCATTAGTGAATCTAGAACGATTAATATACCAGATCCACCTCCATTAAATGGAGATAATGGGGATAGTGGAGTTGTGAGCCAATCAAACATCCTTGCCCATCAGATCCCGATATAGAAAGCATGTTGGTAAATAGTGTCATGAAACATTGCTGATTTGTCATCTAAATATTCAAAGCCACTGTTAGGGGAATTTATTAGTACCTATTCTATTATATGCCTGCAAGAAACCTGGGCAATGGAACCAATCCATATTAATGGTTTTAAGACATTGCATACCCCAGCCGTAGCAGGGCTCATGGGCAGAGCGAAAGGGGGTCTAGGAACATATATCTCAAATAGGCTGGAACTAAAAAAGATAGTATTTCAGGCTGAGGAACACTACTATCAAGTCATTTTACTTCATGTTGATAACACTCATTGTATACTGCTTGTGAACCTCTATAATAACATTCTGCTTCCTCTGGTGAAAGATGTTTTAACACAACTATGTAATAATTTGCAATCCAAACATAGAAAAAATTATAGAGACATGATGATGATTTTGGTTTGGGATTTTAACTGTGTGTTGTGCTCAAATGAAGGAGACAACATTTCCGGTGTTGCATTAGAGGAGGGTATGTGCAACACGCATTTTTGTCACTCCCCGCTGGGCAATCTGTATAATATTTTGATTTTTAGCATGAATGTGGGCTTTACAAATGTTTTAACTAACAAACCTAATCCTATGCCTACCACCTTCAATGGGAAGGGATCACACTCTACTATAGATTACATCTTAATATCAAATAGCCATGCCCACAGAGTGAATATGTTTTATGTGGATGACAACTCTTTGAGTGACCATTTCCGGTTGTGCCTCTCAATCCTATGACCATCGAACAAATCTAGCAAGTATGTTCAATCAGATCAGATCCTCTCGGAAATCTCGCTTCATAAGACTAAGGGTTATAGTCTACGATGGTCAAAAGTGGACCCTGTAGCCGTCACCAGCAAAGTGATAGGCAAGTTCAGACCAGCTATTAACACCTGCCTGTATGAGTCCGCCTCCCCAGCTGGTATTATTTTCTCCTTTGTGTTAATTTCTAAGGCTGTTAGAGACTTGCTATCTGTCTCGCTGAAGAAGAAAAAGAATTGTCGGGGATGGTTTGATAAAAAGTGCTCAAAGGCTTACTACAAATTGAAAAGGGAACTACATAAGATTCCTAAAAATGGTGACAATATTAACCCTGGGCGAAGTACTACGCTACGCTCGCGTAGTTTGCGAAGTTTGCGCAACTTCGCACTACGCGAGCTGCACGTAGCACAGTGTCAACACGCGTAGCGCAGCGTAGCGTAGTGCGGGGGTCATTTTTTGCTTGTTCGCGGTCCTCAACGTCATGTTCGCGACCGCGAGCAAGCAAAATGACATCCCGGCGAGACTCTCAACGCAGGGAGGTCAGGTTTCTCATTGCGAGTGGTTGTGCATGCTCGCGACCGCTTGCGATGAGAAACAACCAGTTCGCGTTGAGAAAGCTGCCGCTCGAGTAAAAATCTACTTGAGCGGCAGAAAACTACAGCTCGCACTGTGCAAGATGCTGTTTTCAATGATTGCACAGTGCCGGATGCTTGTTCGCACTGTGCAATCATTGAAAATGCATCTTGCACAGTGCGAACATGCTACTACGCAGCTCGCGTAGTGCTACGTGAAGTTCGCGTAGTGCGAAGAGCGCTTCGCGTAGCGCTACTTCGCGAACTAGGCCCAGGGTTAGACAATATAAGGATTGTTAGAAGGGAATAGCGAACCGCCCTTAGAGAATGTAAAGCTACAGTTAGAAATTAGACCTGGGAATTGCTCCACGAAGCATCTCTGAGGGGTGATACCTCGGCGTTCTGGAAGGTGGTAAAAGCACCCTTCCTGAGTGCGGGGGAGGGTCCATCGGTAGAGATTGCCATTTCTGAAAATGAATGGATTGAGCACTTCTCGAGGGTGTATAATACAAATGAAACCCCTGCCAGAAACCCTGCGGGTGCCCAGAGGGATACTATTAGTAACCCCGAGGCCATGCTGACCTTAGGTTCACACTGGAGTAGGTGAATCGCGCACTTTCTGCAAGATCGAGGGGGAAGGCACCAGGTCCTGATAGTGTCCCCATAGACCTTTTTAAATCTAACGTTGATCTCTGGGGACCAATCATTACACAGGTCTTAACAGCTAGCTGTGTTGCCCCTTTCCCGGAAACATGGGTGGGATCAATTATTATTCAAATTTTAAAAAAGGGGGATCGTCAGGACCCAAAGTGTTACAGGCCCATTTCTCTACTAGGTGCCCTGACAAAAGTGGCTGGTCGTATATTGTTAGAACGATTGAATGACTGGGCTGAGGACAATAACATTCTGTCTGACATACAATATGGTTTTAGGGCAGGACTAGGTACAGTGGAGCAGAGCCTAAACCTATCTATCATGATTTTGGAATACATGCAAGTAAAAAAAGGCAGACTTTTTCTAGCCTTTGTCGATTTAACAGCTGCTTTCGACTCTGTAAGGCATGAGGAATTGTGGGAGATACTCAAACATCTAGGGGTAAATACACAAATCATTCTCTTCCTCAGACGCCTATATAGCGGAGCTAGGGCGCGGGTACGTTTTGGGATTGGAGGAGATCGAACGGATCCATTTCCCATTAGAAAGGGGGTCAGGCAAGGTTATGTCCTGGCCCCTTTTCTTTTTAATCTTTATACTAATGGCCTCTGTGCTGCCTTAATCAAGGATAATTATGATTTCCCACAAATAGCCTCACGTCCCTTACCTGCACTTCTCTATGTAGATGATGCAGTTTTAATGTCACGCACCCAAATAGGTTTGCAGAGGATTTTAAATAGTTTCACTAAGTTTATGGGCCAGTTGAATCTTAAGGTCAATACCGCAAAAACATACATTGTGAGATGTGGATCTGGGAGCCAAAAATGCAGGGACAAGTTCCTGGAGGGTTAGAAAATAGAACATACCCCTAGCTTTGCATACCTGGGAATACTGTTTGACCGCTGTGATCGCTGGTCTCGCGCAATTGTGGCAAAAAAACTTACATTGGCAAGATCAACAATGGCACTTGCCACTTTTGCAAAGAAATTGGGAAGGAGGCCACCACGGGAGTTACTGCAGATCTACAAAGCGAAGTGTCTTTCTGCAGTCATGTATGGAACGGCGGTATGGGCTTTTGTATATACACAGTCACTCCAGACAGTGGAAAATATTTTCATGAGATATATTTCAGCCGTCCCTTATCAGCACATCTGCATATGTCTGCCACGCAGAGCTGGGCCTCCCATTCATTTCAGATCTGATAAAAATGGAGCCTATCTTGATGTGGCACAGAATATGGTCTAAACCAGAGACTAAGCTAAACCAGGATATTCTAACTGACAGCATGAAACTTGAAGGAGCGCGGCTGATCTCGTGGCTGAGATATATAAAAAATGTTATGTCTGATCTTGGCCACCCAGAGTACTATAAGTCTCCGGGTACGATGCAATCGATCTGAAGAAAGGAACTAAAACAACAGGGACTGATCTTTTTAGACACTATAAGATTGGTTACAGAGAGTACAATACCCTATGTTCAGTATAACCATTTGATTTTAACTTCTTTTAATATTCAGTCGTATTTACTGTTTGTACCTGGTGGCTATGACATACTACTACTAACTAGTTTTAGATGTTACATCTATCAAACGTTCGTGAGTTTTCCTTGTATGAATGATTGGACACAAACCTTAGGCCCTTGTCCGTGTGATAACTGTTCAGAGCAATCGACCATACACGTCTTTTTATTCTGCAGATGTTATAGTAGCTTGAGGAAAGTTTGGCTTGTCCTGATTATGAGGGAGTTGGGTCTGAGACAATGCCATCCAGCCTTTCTCGCCCTGCAGTTACTGGACGATATTCACAGGGCCTGGAGGACATGTATGTTTTTAAAGAAAGTACTCAGTCACAGGAAAACAATTGTACTCTAATCATGGACTGTAATATGCTCTTTCTGTACAACTCTTAATTGTGTATTCATTTTTACAATTATTTATGTTCTTTCTTATTGATAATATGTACTTTTATGATTGTCTTACAAAGTAATCGAATAAAGTCAATTCTGATTCTGATAGTATCCCAAACATGGTTGAGTTCTAGAATTTGTTTTACACGCTGTACCAATTGCAAAGCATGTAAACATGGGATAAATAGAACAAGCTATACAACACCATTTAAGCCAAATCCTTTTCAAATCACAAAAAGTCTCAATTGTAAAACAGAGTATGCTGTTTTCGTATTTGAATGCCCATGCAACCTACAATATGTACGAGGCACCAAATTGCCAGTACACAAACGGGTGCTCTAGCATTTGAGGGCTATCAACAACATGGATGCCACATACCCAGTTGACCAACACTTTAAGGAGTATCATAACAATAAATCAGACAATTTGAAATACTTTGTCATAGATACAATCCTTTCTCGGAAACAAGGGGGCAATCGGGAGGCCTTACTCAGGAGACTTGAAACTAGATTCATTCTTTGCCCGGTGCCCACAACGGCCAGTCCAACTCTGGTTATATGGATTCCGCTGACGTCACATCTGGAGGACAAAGTCGCTGCGGAGTCGCTTGGCGCTCTCTGCCGGAGCTCAGGCGTACTGTGGGGGAAAAAGGTTCTGGATCTAGTCTGGCGCCTGGGAAAGATTCTAAGCAAGTAATTTGTGGCTAGATGGCTCTATCAGTTTGATGTACACCACAGATCTAATATCATTAGGTAGGCACTGCAATCCAGCGAGGAGGAAATAAAAACCCTGTACCTTTAAAATATGGAGATATGACGGTATGACCCACCCGTAAGTTGGAGGCACAATTTACCCAGTGTTGATCCTGAATAACTGAATCATGGTTCTGCACATGAGCTGAGAGGCTCCCCTTTTGCTGGAGCCACGGTTTCCTCAAGCATTACTGCAGTCCCCCTCATTCGCCATCTGGCCGTATGATGTCATCAGGCCTAAATGATTTAGGACTTGCAGAGTTGGGACCGGTGTCTGAGGTATACACATCAGAATCATGACCATGAAATTCTGCAATCCATGAGGAAGAAAATCCCTCATAGAGGATAGCCTTAGCAACTTTGAGTTCAGAAGTGGCACCAAAAGCATATCAGAGGGCAAACTATGGCATAAAGTCATACACTCAATGTTTGCAGTCCAATGCCGTGGAATGTATAGGCTTCCATGTAACGGTGTCTATGCCAAAGCCGGAGGAGGTGTGGAGTCTGACGGCCTCCCCAAAGCATAGGGGCAAGCCCATTTTTTGAAAAATGACCCATAGGATAACAGGATCATCGTGTAGTTGTCCAGCCTAGGCACCTCGACCTGAACAGTGGTGGCATATGGAGTTGGAATTTCAGCTTTATTTTTTCCAAGAGTGGAACTGTCTCCTAAAATGAGGCAGAAACCAGACTCGGGTAACAGCTTCAAATTTCCAATGGACCATGGTGTGGTCTGTTTCCTTAAGAATAAGATACATTTTCCTCCCTATAGTGTTCCTGTCTTTTTTTGTGACAAGATGGATTGTGAGATCGTTTCCTGTAAGAACATTCACTTAAAGGGAAAGCAGAATACTTAAGAGTGGGCCTAAGAGTCTTGGACAAAATTCACTTGGCTTCCAGCTTCCTGATGGCCTTCAGGAGAATCAACAAACGGGGGTCGAAGGCCATGGAGTCATGGTAGTAGGCGAGACACCACTTACAGATGTCATGTTGGTTCAACAATGACATTTTCTAGCAGCATCTTTGGTAGGGTTTAAATCATGAAACTTTTAGAGAAGGCATTTGACTTCGTTTCTATTGAAAAGCTGAGAAATTTTGATGAAGCACTAAGAATAGCCTCTGCCCCATATTATTGTGGAGAAAAAGGACGTACAGTGTGTGCACCAGTCAGCACCTGGGCAGGCTGAGCCGCACATTGACACTTGTTGGTGCTAGCGAATTATTGCAGGGAAAGGGGTTTCTAGGTCCAATTTGGCACCTGGAGTATGTTCATAAGCTAGGAATCTAGAAATTAAAAAAAATACATCTATTTCCAAAGCTTTGTTGTGTGCAATTTATATATACTTGAACTACCCTTTACACTTTCATACTGAAAACATTTCTTATAATAATGTAGAAATTCTCTCTATCAGGCAAGAATTGATCTCTACCAAGAATTTTCCTGACTGTAACCTCACCTTGCAACTCAGCAGAGCTGTTCTCTATCAGAAGACGCTGTAAAATCTGCAGGAACTTTGAACGCAGGAAGTCTGTGATCAGAAAATCTTTGCTTCTTATCAGGAACCTCTTTAAGACGAATAGCACCTTCTTAGCTATGTCCTCCGCTGTAGAGAAAACAAGATCCTACAAAAGAACAGAATTTTAAGACCATGTGGAGCTTGTTTTATTGACCTGCCGACACACACAATGTTTCTAAGTAATTTGCACACTCTATTTACCATATCCTTACAAAGGTTTGCTTCCACCAACCCATTTATTACTCCCAATACGGATGATTCACAGTTATACCAAGTACAAAGTTGTACCTAAACCTCATGATCACTCTAAGGCATATGAACACAAATGTCTTTTTGATGCTTGCCCTCTGTGGTGTCTAACATTCCTCTGTCTTTAATCGCTTTAGCGCAGTGGATGACTTGTTGGCATCCATCGCATTACCTTAAAAATGTAGTGTAAGTCAACGGGTCGTACACAATACTGGAAGAGAAAATGGTTCTGATGAAAACACCAGAACAATTTCTTCAAAAAAACAAACACTAGAAGTGAGGGCAAAGCTTCCATCAGTTACTGAATTTGATTATTTTTGTTTTGTTCTGATGTGCAGCTCACTGTGAGCGCTAATGTTGCGGTCTGATTTAACTTTTGATCAGTGCTGTAAAAGCATAACTGTGTATTGTGAACACTGATAAACATAGAAGAGGCAGCGCTGAAAATGGGAATGTGTCCCCTTTCTAGCGCTGTCTCTCCCTAGCTTCATAAAGGTCTGTTTTTCATAGGTTTCCCTGGCTGCCGGTTGAGCCGGGGCCCAAATTCCACCCACGTCGACATAAAAGGTTGTTTTTCATGCCAAAATGTTTATGTCTCCATTATGCATTTTGGGGCCTTTTCTGTCGTTGGTGCTAGGCCCACACACACAAGTGTGTACCATTTTTATTGGGAGAAATGGGAAAAACAGAACCGTAGTAAGTAAGTAAGTAAGTAAGTTTATTTTATTTGCATATTTAATTACAACCATTGAAACACAAATTTCATAAAAACTCTTAAAACATCTATTATAAAACACTTAAAATTTTTACATAAAAGGAGAAACTCAGCAATACAGAATAAAACACATAGTTGAGAGTGCCGGTCTCTCTGTAATAAGCTCTCATCCTGTTCAACCATATGCCGTGTCTGCCCCGTATGCTCGACCTTGATCTCTCTGTTGCTGAATATCGCACTGGTATTAGGCAGTCATGTTCCATAAGGTGCCATTTGGTCCTATTGCCCGTCTGCTACTCGGCCTGCGTCTTTAGTGATTTCCACCAGTTTTGGTATTTTCTGTTCAGCGTGTTTGATGGTTTCAGGCAGGCAAGCACAGCTTTGCTTGAATTGATCTTTGAGAAGCAGTTGGCGTGCCTGTTGCAGTTCTTCGCATAGACAAATTACATGAAGGATGTCGCCCTTGTTGGCAATGCATAGCCTGCAGGTCTTGTTGCCGTCTTTCCTCAGCCATGGTGGTAAGTGCCCTGTGCATGGCAAACTCCCTAGTCTATACTTTAAAAAGTTAATTTTTATGGCTTTGGGGTACCCTTCATTAAAGTATATTTGTGGTGTTAATGATGTGTAGGAATTTAGAGTCATCCATGCATGTGATCTTTTTGCAAATAAAGCCTTGTCCTCCACTAAGGAGAGTAATTTGACATTTTTCCAGACTATTTTTTTGAAGTTGCCATGCCCATGTTGTTTGTCCCAGAGCTCTTAGAGTTTGGTGACTTCCAAGGCTGACTGGAGGTATTTTCTTGCCTCTGAAGTGCCCCTGCTTTGTATGTCGCTCCATAGCAGAGAATTTAGTGTGTTTGTAGTCGCGCTTCTAAGTTTGTGGCAACAAATGATGTACGCTCCATGCCTGGCTAGATATTGTTTTTGGAGGCCAAACTCCAATCTTATTTGTTCTGGAGATGTGTAAGTCGGGAGTGAGAACGTTGTTCTATAGGCCTTGACCTGTATGCTGTCCAGGTCCTTGGCGCCCCTTCCCCGCAATGCCTCGCTGCCATATGTGATCGAGGGAAGCAGTTTTGCCTGGATAACCTTCAGAAACGGGATCATTGTCGGACCCATCAGTCGGGTTGCCAGATTTTTCATTGTCAAGGCAATCAATAGGCCTCTGCTTCTAATTTCCTGCCTCTGTTGTGCAAAAGAGCTTTCCTTATCAAATGTGACTCCCGGGTATTTATACTCGCAAGCTGGGTACATTTTTATGCCGCCAAGAAACCATCTCTTCTGTTGTTTTTTTTTTTTTTTCTTTTTTTTAAAACCTTTATTACGCAGTAGTAGCAAACAAATACGGGCCTACAACCTTCCGGCCGGCCTCGACATCTATTGAATCAAATTAGCAAGCTATATGGCGACTCGGTAGTATATCGGAACAAAGTACAATCAACCTGAATTACACTGGAGATATGCGTACTACCGAGAAGTAGGAGAAGTGAAGGTTCATTTTTAAATTTTGTAGAGTACACCAAAAATAGTAGGAGCTGAGAAGGATCGAAGTCCAGACAATGTCTAAAACATAAGCGGGCGACTTCCAACAAAAGAAATCCAGCAAGCAGTAGATCTAAGTCAAAATGGCGGCATATAGAGAAAACAAAAGGATGAACAATCCCACATCATGTTACGTGCCGGTCACTACCCACCCCACATCGATCCATCCCACTACCCAGGGAAAAAAGGGAGAAATAAAGAACATAAAAAGAAAGAGAGAAAAAAAAAAAAAAAAATAGGGTCCATAGAAACTGAAACGGACAAAAGAAGACCCCTCCCCCCCACCCTACACACATACAGAGGCTACGGCCACCCCCCCCCCCCAGCAGTGTGTCTGTCGCCCAAAAAGAGTACCCGAAATACAGAAGTAGAAGAAAGAAAGAAGGAAAAGGAGAATCAGTGAAGATCGGAGGAGGGCCAAACATTTGTGAACAAAACAACCAACATGTGTAGTCTCGGCCGCCCCTCCCCGGACCCCCGAACCGATGCAGAACCGTTTAACTCCCCAGTCCGTCCATCACAATCCAAACAATACAAGCAACAGGAAGCAAAAAAGGAAAAACATCATCAACCTTGTCCCCTCCGATCGAGCGCAACGACGAGGTCCAGTCGTAGAGCAGCCATCTTGGATGGAAAAAGCAGACGGAATGACAACCACAATACAGGGCACTGTCCACCAAGGTCTGTCCACCTCAATGTCATGTGGTCTACGGCTGTACAAAATAGGGGGTCACACAGCAGCAATCCTCAAAAGTCGACCGGCCAAAGCAATAGTAGCAAATCCAGGATAGGACAGAAAGACATGCCAGGAGAACACAAAGGAGTCGCCCGACATGGCGTCCAAAGGCGATTCCTCAGCCACTGCACAGATCCAGAAGCCCCACACTGCACCACAACCAGGACAGGCAATACCGCAGCGGTATCAAGATCTTGGACCTCCGACGCCTCCATGTAGATCTGGGTAGGCAGTTCACGGCAGCCGAGCACAGGGTGTGGCGAAGTGCCCAGCACACGAAAACCAGCACGGCCAGTCGAGGGCACTGCGGGCAGAATAGCATCTAGTCGGGCCCCCAGGTCCCGGGCATTATCAGATAGGGCAGCTCGCAAAGTATCCAGAGCGCTCAGAATATCATCAATCGCCAAAGACGCCTCAGGAGAAGCGGGTGCTGCAGCTCCCTGCACATGGGGCTCACAAACATATGCCAGTCCCCGAGACTGTTCGCCGACATCCATTATAAGCAGCCGGTCATCACACTGCAGAGCACAGCCACGTCGGGGGCACAGGGGCCGCACACTCCGTTTCGACACCGCACTCGATTGCAATGCAGCGTCGGTCGTCATAAACACCCTCAGTAGCAGCCTGGGGTCGTCAGTTTCGAGTGCCGAGCGCTCGGTTCAAAGTGGCACCCACCACAGCGCTGGAAGACGAAGAGGCTCTCAAAGCCGTCTACAGGCTGGAGAAAGGATACAATGTATCACTGGCCGCGACATCATCGTGCGAGCGTGGAGGAGAACAGGCTAGAATGGCTCGGTGTGGCGAGTAAAGCAGTGCGGCAGCCGCTCTCCGCCGGCCGACCCCGCACCGTCGTCAATGGCCGCTGTTGTTGTAGTCAGGGCCGGCAGTCTCCGAGGAACAAAGACTCGGCCACCGCCCTCCCGCTCCAGAAAGGAAGCAAGGACGCCCTGTCGCTTCTGCCGCAGGGAGCACGCCGGGGAGCGCACCGTTGGAGTCAGGATCACCTCCCGGTTCCGACACACCAACGCGGTCACAGGATAACTTGCAGGATCTATAGCTATTTGGGAGGAAAACGAGAGGGTCGGCGGAGCCGAGGAATTAGGCGGCCATCATGGTTGCAGGCTAGGCTCCTCCCTCCTCTTCTGTTGTTTTTTGTTGGTGTACAATGACATTGTGATTGTCTTGATGAGATTTATTTTTAAGTAATTTTCCTTGGCGTATTTCTGCATTCCAATAAGGAGTCGTTGGAGGCCGATGTAAGTGTGACTGAGTAACACTATATCATCTGCATACAAAAGATTGCTCAAGATTTTTCCTCCTATCCTGGGGGAATGAGAATTACAGTCGTTGAGCGCTTTGGAAAGGTCCGCCATGTAAAGATTGAACAAGGTTGGCGCAAGCACGCACCCTTGTTTCAAGCCTTTAGTAGTGGTACTTTTGAGGACAAGTGGGTGCCGCTCCCTAATTTCACCTGAACCCAGGTATCCGTGTGGAGGAGCATCAACATATTTTGGGTCCGCTGTGGTAAACCCCATTGCGCTAGTTTCCCCCAAAGTCTGCCTCTATCGATGTTATCAAATGCAGCGCTAAAATCGATAAAGCACAGATGTAAGGGAATCTTGTTTGCTTTTGCTGCATCGATGATTAAAGACATGGTAAGAATGTCTGTTGATGTCCCAGTCGTTTTTCTGAATCCAGTTTGGTCCAGCGGTATTTTCATGTTTGACTCAGCCCAAAGTGTAAGCTCCTCTAATATAGTACTGGCAAAATATTTCACCTCGTTGTCAATGAGGGCTACTAAATGATAGTTGGTTGGTTCAGCCTTGTCTCCCTTTTTATGAATTGGGACAATCGTCGAGCCCTTCCAAGATTCTGGAATTTTGTTTAGTAATCTGATTTCCAAGAATAGGGGTTGCATGATTTCGGACCACTCTTTGTTCTTTGCTTTGTAGACGGCGTGTGGTATGCCATTTGGGCCCGGGGGGCCTTCTTTCCTGCCTTTAGCTATCTGTCTTTTGATTAAACCTAACTGCTGGCACCTCGATGTCTCTGAGTGGTGGTGTTTATGCCGGAGAGGGTTTGACCCCGTGTCTCTACCATACACATTTTCCGATTTCCCTCTTTGAAATTGCATGTCCCCATTTGGGCTCCTAGGTTCTCTATATCATCATTGAAATGGCTGGAGAGATATTTTATCCAGATCTCTTTTGTGATGTAGGACCTTATTTCTTTGCGCTGCGGACGCATGAAGCCATTTACTGTTTCCCAGAAGTGGGCGCTGTTGTTGCTGTTGGTGACGTATAGAAGTTTGGCCCATACTTCGTTTTCGCCCTCTCTCTTGGTATTCCATTTAAATTGCTTTAGCGCTGCTCTTTCATGTTTCAGCACTGCTCGTAGGCTGATATTTTTTGTAGCTTTTCTCAGTTTGTGTAGGATCGAGTTAGCTGAGCTTTTATGGTTCCTTAATTGTACACTCAGTTCTTTGTTTAGATTATATTTACTGCCCCCTGTACGAAGGTTATCTTTGGAGAGAGAGCTTCCTGCAAGCTTTTTTAGCAGTATTTCAGTTAGGTGAGCCCAATAAGTAATGTGCCCCGCCGCAGTCGATACTTGGATGTCGAAGAGTTGGAGTGCAGTTTCGGCTTGAAGATTCGTGTTAGCAGACGTGCATTTGATCCTCTTTTGGTTCGAAGAGTAAATCGGCCCCATTGTTGTATCTTGCCTGAACCATTTTTATTGGGAGAAATGGAAAAAACAGAACCGTAGAGCATTTGGCATTAATCGTCCAAGGATTGACTCCATTCCAAGTTCCCTGGTGTCTCACATGGGCCCCATCCTCTTATTGTTTACTTCAGTGATGCTCTAGCAGGCTAGGCTGCACACACCCTCCGCTGGGCTACCAAGCCTCCTTTCTGTCCAAGCAAAAAGGAATCTAACATCAGGTAAAGATGACAGGGTCCACAGTCTAAATACCTTCTCGCTTCTCAAACTCAAAGGCTTCCATGGTCTCAAAGGTAACCCTTGCATTCTCATTGCATCTGCTCCCTGTGTCAATTCCTGGTGATTTTGAGGTCTGGCTTGACAGCACACATGTTGGTAACCAATTGCTACCAATTGTGTTAAATATACATAAAGTGGTCTTTGGCGGAGAGGCTTCTGTCTCTCTCACCTCATGTTATTCTCTGTTTAGCGTGTCATTCAACAGCAAATTAAGTGCTTTCATTTCAATGCATCAGGGACTGTTTTACATTTAAAAAGTACACTGAATCATGAAACAGTAAGGGCCAGATGTACAAACACATTTTCCCATAGACACAGAATGGGTAAAACTGTTTGATGCATTTGGCCCTAAGTTCTTTATCTCATAGATGCCTTGTATACAGAAAATTATAATTTCCTTCTGGATGTATTCCCTCTAGGAATTTGGATATTTTGATCACACCGTTCTTTCACCCTTTATTATATCCTGCACAGAGATTTGTTCCTCAGCCTTTCTTTTCAAATTTGTGGTTTAAACAATGCATTGTTTGGACAATGACTCTGAACCTTCCCAATTGTGGTGATTAGCCCTAAAGTACTGGGCACAAAAAGGAGGCTGCAGACTGAAGATCTAGACATAAGACTCCAGATCTAACCATAGTAAATAGACTCAATACTCAACAAGCATTTGCAATGCAATAGGTGTCGCATTATGAAAGTTTGAGCTATTGGTCTTGTAAATGACCATTTTTTTATTTATGTGTTGGTTTTGAAAATAGCTAAATTAATTGCTTTGTCATTTACAATGCCAATAGTTATAACTTTCGCAAATGTGACACCTATAGCATTTGTAATGCAACATGTTGTGTATTTACGTGACTTAGATGTATTGATATTACAAATAACAATGGCTTTAATTTTTTTAAAATAATTAATACTTAAATAAAAGTGATTGTAATTTATAATGGCAATAGCTTAAACTTTTGTAAATAACTTTTGTGAAGATTATGTTCAGTGTATTTTATTGTGATGAAAATCCAAGAACAGAAGTGAAATATTAACATCTTTTTGTGACATTTGTAATAAAGCTTGAAACATTGAGAGAACATATTTGAACCAGTTGTTGTTGAATGGTTGCAGAGATTGATGCTGGGGTCGCGCTGAGTGATGCAGGGGTTGCGCTGAGTGATGCAGGGGTTGCGCTGAGTGATGCAGGGGTTGCGCTGAGTGATGCAGGGATTGCCCGGAGTGATGCAGGGGTTGCCCGGAGTGATGCAGGGGTGGCGCGGAGTGATGCAGGGGTGGCGCGGAGTGATGCAGGGGTGGCGTGGAGTGATGCAGGGGTGGCGTGGAGTGATGCAGGGGTGGCGCGGAGTGATGCTGGGGTGGCGCGGAGTGATGCTGGGGTGGCGCGGAGTGATGCTGGGGTGGCGCGGAGTGATGCAGGGGTTGCGCTGAGTGATGCAGGGGTTGCGCTGAGTGATGCAGGGGTTGCGCTGAGTGATGCAGGGGTTGCGCTGAGTGATGATGGGGTTGCGCTGAGTGATGCAGGGGTTGCTCTGAGTGATGCAGGGGTTGCGCTGAGTGATGCAGGGGTTGCGCTGAGTGATGCAGGGGTTGCGCTGAGTGATGCAGGGGTTGCGCTGAGTGATGCTGGGGTTGCGCTGAGTGATGCTGGGGTTGCGCCGAGTGATGCAGGGGTTGCGCTGAGTGAGGCTGGGGTTGCGCCGAGTGATGCAGAGGTTGCGCTGAGCGATGCAGGGGTCGCGCTCAGTGATGCTGGGGTTGCGCTGAGTGATGCTGGGGTTGCGCTGAGTGATGCAGGGGTTGCGCTGAGTGATGCAGGGGTTGCGCTGAGTGATGCAGGGGTTGTGCTGAGTGATGCAGGGGTTGCGCTGAGTGATGCAGGGGATGTGCTGAGTGATGCTGGGGTTGCGCTGAGTGATGCTGGGGTTGCAAGGGAAAAACGAGTCTAACAGGGGCAGAAGGGCACAAAGAACGAGTCTAACAGGGGCAGAAGGGCACAAAAAACGCTATGAATAAATGTAAGGTGCAAGCACATTACAAAGCGATAGCGTGTTTAAAATAGCCTAAAGCCTTTACAATACAGAGTCGACCTGGTAAGCACCTTTAGAAAAATTGTAATCACTGAACAAAAGTAAATTAGCAAAGGAAGAAGTCTGTACTGCTGAGACGGAAGAATCCTTTGTAGCTGCGTGTAGCTGGAAAGATTATCATACTTCTAAGCAGCATATGTTTTTTATTGGCACATTTGTCTGTAAAGGTTCCCAACAGCAAAGCACATGCGATGGGACGGTGGGGCTGTGTATGTGGGTGTATGCAGGCTCGGCCTCACCAGTAGCGTAACTGACACAAGGACAGTGCTCTGGGTGCTGCATGTTTAACATGCCGTGATTAACACATGGCGTGCAACAAGCGCTACATTTTTCACACAAGGAGACTACCTTGGGTGCTTGATGTGTAACACTACGTAATGGTGAGCAGTCCCAAAAGCATACAAATATTGCTATATTTTTATGGATGCACTGAATGCGGCAGGGTTAGCACACAACGTGCACCAAGTGCTGCATGTTTGAACAAATGAAGAGTGCTCTGGGCGCTACATGTTTAGCACTGGGTAAAAGGTGAGCAGTACTAAAGCACATAAAAATAGCAATATCTAAAAAAAGCAAAACATTACAAACACACAGGCAAACTGAATGTGGCATGGTTAACACATGGTGTGCACCTAGCGCTGCATGTTTGACACAAGGAGTGCTCTAGGCACTGTATATTTCACGCGGCCTGGTTAACACACAGCTTGAGCCAAGCACTGCATGATTGACACAAGGAGAGTGATCTTGTTGGCTTCAACTTGTTACAGCTGACTAAGATTACACAAATGAGATTAGCAGGCGGAAAGGCGACTCTGATAAGAAAAGGTGACACAGCGCCCCAAAACTCCATGTCAGACCGAGCGCTATTTAAGGAAATTAGAAAGATAGTTTTAAGTAAATGTATGATAAAGAGTTTGACGAAGGTTAAAGCAGAAATAAAGTACACACATGCATAGAAGGGGGTGGGGGAGAATGAAAAAGCACGTTTGGCCATGTTGTCAGCTGCCGCAGCGGCCTCGCTGCTTGGAAGCGGTGGTGTGCATGGTGCTCCCTCGCCTTGCATGCCGCCTGCTGTGAAAGCTCCCAGGGCTGTTATGCTCTAAGTTGCTGTCCCCGCTCTGGGCTCTGCTGCCCGTCGTATTTCTGTTGTGATGCTTAAGTTAGCAAGTAAACAGAAAACAGAGCCGCTGCCGCTGTCTGCCATGTCTGCAGCGGCTCTAGGGATCTCAGAGCTAAATCCAGGCAACACAACTGCGCCAATGTGGTCACGTAGGCAAAGCCGGCAAAATTATTAGAAGCAGCCGAACTGCTGAAGATAGACCAGATGCTAGCATCTTCAGGGGCCGAGATTCACTTCAAGATAATAGGATTATTATTATTGTTATTGTTTATTTTTTTAACAGAAATCTCTTTATTGGGTTTTCAAAAAAGGATAAATACTGTAGATGGAAGAGAAGAATAAATAAAGTTCTGGAACGATGCAGCAAAAGGCTATGAGTAACTACAGCTAGAGAGTGTGTGTGGCGGTGCTAACTTGGCCTACAGTGCTTCCACTGCAAACGGTATAAACAATCTTAACGGTAATTGCAAAGTAAAGAACGAGATAGACGAAAGGAGGGTCCAGCTGGGAGCTGGGAAAGAGGCTAAAAGGGCTGAAAGGGAGGGGAGAATGCATGTAGCACTTTCCAATGAAGTCTGGTGCGAGGCATGGGGGGCGGGGTAGGGGAGCAGGCATATGGTGTTTGAGTGAGCAGCCTTTGATGTGCGAGCGAGTGGGAGGGAACAGCAGGGGGCGGAGAAGCAGATTGCCTTCAATGCAGGAGGCAGGCAGAAGACTCGGGCAAGCTCGTGCACGAGAGCACATGCACTCGTGGAAATCCTCTTTTTTGGAGAGCTTAGTTTAACTCTTGGTTTCACTGCTATAGACTCGTCCTATTCCATTCCTGCGGAATGGAAATAGGCCGAGACCTAAAAACCAGCAGCGCTGGTGAAATGCGATTTCTGATAGATAATGTCAACAATTATTAACAATCAACCAAGTGGGAGGTGGGGCAGGGGAGGCAGCAGTAAAACAACTGTGGAGTTAGGAGGGGTGGGAGAAAGAATGCTATATTTAAATGTAAGAAGCTAGGGCACTGAAGCTGAACACAGACAAACGCTAAGAGCAGGAAACCAAGAAAGAAAAGAGTCCCCCAGACAACAGATAAAGAACCAGAGTGGAAGGAGACAGTACTTAGTCCATGCTGCATGGGAGGAGCGGAAGAGAGAAAGGAGGGACACGGAAGCAGGACTGACCACTGGCAAGCATGGATTTTTGAAGGACACTGATCTAGACAAATGAAAACCTGGGGGATGGCTTTAACTCAACATAAGAAATTACAATACGTCTCGAATGCTCGACCTAAAAACAAAGGAGCTGCAAATCTAGACGAGAAGGAATCAAACCAAATGAGCTGCAACACTGGTTGAGGAAGTACAAACCAAAGGCTACAAAACTGGATAAGAGGGCACCAAACCAAAGGTGTTGCAAAACCTGGCGAGAAAGTACTAAACCAAAGGTGTTGTAAAACTGGGTGACAAGGTATCAAACCAAAGGTAATGGAAAAGAAGATGCCAAACCAAAGGTGCTGCAAATCTGGAAGAGAAGGTGCCAAACCAAAGATGCTGCAGAACTATGTAAGAAAGTACCAAACCAAAGTTGATGGAAAACTGGACGCGAAGGTAGCAAAATTGGACGAGAAGGTAGCAAAGCAATAGTGCTGCAAAACTGGATGAGACGGTAGCAAACCAAAGGTGCTGCAAAACTGGAAGAGAAGGTGCCAAACCAAAGATGCTGCAAAACTATGCAAGTAAGTACCAAACCAAAGGTGATGGAAAACTGGACAAGAAGGCAGCAAACAAAAGATGATGCAAAACTGGAATAGAAGGTAGCAAACCAAAGCTGCTTCAAAACTGGAAGAAATGGTGCCAAACCAAAGGTACTGAAAAACTGGAAAAGAAGGTGCCAAACCAAAGATGCTGCAAAACTATGCAAGAAAGTACCAAACCAAAGATGATGCAAAACTGGACGAGAAGGTAGCAAACCAAAGGTGCTGCAAAACGGGATGAGAAAGTAGCAAACCAAAGGTGCTGTAAAACTGAGCAAGAAAGTTCCAAACCAAAGGTGCAGCAAAACTGAGCCAGAAGGTTCAACACCAAAGGTGCTTTAAAACTGGTCAAGAAGGTACCTGAACCAAAGGTGCTGCAAAACTGGACGAGAAGGTACCCAAACTAAAAGGTGCTGCAAAAGTGGACGAGAAGGTGCCAAACCAAAGGTGCTGCAAAACTAGGCAAGAAAGTACCAAACCAAAGGTGTTGCAAAACTGAGCAAGTAGGTACCAAAACAAAGGGGCTGCAAAACAGGGCAGGAAGGTGTCAAATCAAAGGTGATGGCAAGCCAAATCTCTGTCAGAATATGTACCATATAAGCACACATAACATAATTGTACACTTATCCAGGAAAATGCAAGGCTCACCAAGGTAATGGTCTGCTGAGCCGATTCCTCAGACCAGGCTTGAAAGGGGGTGGAGGCAGCTCTGACTTGGTTTATTCTCAAGCAGTGAGATTCATAACCTCAGGAGCCAGAAGCTTCGTGGTTTCAGTAATGAAAAACTGATCAACAGTTATTAATTCATTCATTCCCCAAATCATGAATTGAATTTCCACCTTGAAACAAGTATGATCATTGAATAGATGGACCGAGGATGGAGAAAGCAAAACAGTATCAATAGTGAAGAGTTCACATAGTGTGGACCCATCGTATACCCCCAGCGTATTGACATACCACTACATCGAGATCACCACTACCTCGCCTTCACTTCATGGACTGCTACTTAATCGACCACGTAAGTTGTATAATGTACATAAAGGGTAAGCTTTCATTAAATGCAATTATGGCAATAGCAACAATTAAAAAAGAGGGGGTTGGAGGGTTTCCCTTCTACACAAGAACCTATAGTGATAGTGCATTCATGATTCACTGTCTCCACATTGACCAAACATACAACTGGACCCGTGAATTCTTGTTTGAGCATCTGCACTTCAATGTTAATTGTACCACTAAACGCACTTTAGATATTCCTTTCTGAAGTACATTATGCAGGTAGGTACTTAGCAGGATCGACCTCAGAGGCAAGACCTTGCATAACAAAGCGAGCATCGGGCACTATATCCTGCAGATATCCTGACTGGCTTCCTTCTTGCCACAACTGCACATGTGAGGAAATCTTCACAGCACACAGAGGCAGCCTACAGTCCTGGTCAGAAGTCGCTCTCCTTGGATCCCGGATCCGCTTCTGCACGGGAGTCCCAGTTGGACACTATGCAGTCTCTCTGGCTCACACAATGATGCTAACAGATGGAAGATTACTCATAAACTCCGGTAGAATTCCAGAGTTATTCCAAAACACATCGTCTGCCAACAACAATACAGTAGTACAATTTATCTTTAGATATGCTTGTGCGCATGCTCAAAGCATGCTTTGGATTACATTTTTGATTGCTGTGCTATGTCAAGAGCAATACACGCATGCCTTGACACAGTGCCCAGAAGCTAACAATGTAAAGCTTCTTGGAAACAGTAAGTCTCTCATTGGCATCGATATGAAGGAGCATGAATCCCAAACTTAAGAGATTAGAATGCATTAGTGTTTAAAATCAGGTGGTTCCCGAATGGGACACATGGGAGTGATAAAAAAGGAGACCATTTCCGATCAGCCGGAGCTTCAGTATTGGCTTTTCTGGTAGATGAGCTCCAGCACTGGGACGAGCAGATGGATCATGTCAATGTAATCATATGATGCTAAGAAGGACCCCAAAAACAGTACCAATGAAAATATAATCAAATCCAGTAAAACCACATCACATATACAGCACGGCACGGCACTTCTTAAAATATACACAAGTGCCAAGGTATAGATGGGTGTAGAATCTTTAATGCCAATCGAACAGATCTCTAGATATTTGCCTTACGTCTTAGTTTTACCAGTTTTCAAAAATTAAGGATAAAGAGTTTTCTCGATGAGGTCATTGGGGAATGTTATAAGCTATCTGTAAAATAAACAAGCATTCAGAAGCATGCATATAACTGCAACTCTTTAAAACAACCTGCCCTCCAAAAAATAACGAGTCGTGACTGACCCTAAAAACAAGTACAATAAAAACTCACCGCCGCAGCCCGGCTTGTACAGGAAGCCAGGCAACCTGTGTTGGGACGGGGGCGGGGCCGCAAAAAGACAGGAAGCAGACGGGAGCCTACCCCGCGCTCCTGTGCCCGTCAGCCGGAAGATTGCCGGAAGATTTGCGTGTCAGCTAGCGGGGCTCCCGTGCTCGTGGAGAGCCCCGCCTGCTGCTGAGGATGACCCGCTGCCTGCCGAAGGAGAGAGGGACACACGAAAAGAACTCGGTAAGTGGGGTGTGGGGGGGGGGGGGGAGGGGAAATGTGCGCGCGCGAGTGCGGGGGGGGGGCCGCGGGCGGGCTGTGTATGTGTGTGCGTGTGTGCGTGCGTGTATGTGTCTTGGAGTGCGTGTGTGTGACTGTGGGGGAGGGGGTGTGTGTGAGCGAGTGTCTGTGCCGTGTGCCTGTATGTCTGAAGAAAAAAAAAAAAAATTTTTTAAAAAATGGCTGACAGTTACTCTGCGCATGCGCGGGTCAGACGCGCGCGCTCCCGCGGTGAAAACTGCAAGGGAAACGCTCGTGCCAGATTGGTGTCTACATTCCCAAAAAGCGGCAACAATAGTTGTCGAGACAGACACTCTCAATGCTCACGCATTGAGAGTACGTCTGCTCGCCCTTAAAAGTATGCTTGAAAACTGAAGACAAAACTTCAGATGTGTCTGTCAACATTAAGCGCAATACTCCAGACATGGCAACAGGAATTTAGCTAAATATTATAGATATATACTACAGAATTATACACAAAAATCCAGCTGAAGACTCAAAAACAAGACACTTACTCAAGAACTAGGCACAATACTCCATACAGGCCCTCCAGAAAGGAACCAATACACAAAAGGTGACCCTAAGAAGTAAATACAGTAAATCTGACAGGGCTCTCGAATTAGAGGCTAAACAGTCATGCAGCCTTCAGAACAGCACGTCCAAACGTGGACTCACTATTCATATTGGTTCTTTAACAATGATGTTTTCTGGGGTGGCCTAATCTTCCTGTTTCAGCAGGGATTGACCTTAATTCTGAACCCCAACCTCACTATTGCTCATCCCATGATCTTGCCAAACTCTTTAATCCTTTAATTTTTAAGTACGAAAATAATAACCATCTCATCTATCTAGATCTCAGAGCAAACTTTCACTTGCTAGTCGAACCTAGTTTGAACATTAGAAAAGCCATCCTTCCTGGAACATCCCAATTGTACATTGCACTTCTCAAAGCCATCCTTCACTGAGTGGCAATACTAGTGTACCGAGCAAAAATTACCTCATTACCCCCATACTCTCTGCACTAGGCTAGCTCCCGATCCTAGCCAAATTTCAATTCAATCTATGCTGTATCGTACATGAGGCCAGCCAAGATCAAAGCCCACCTTAGCTAACCTGTTGACATTGTCCAGTAGATACAATGGACTGAGAAGTAGAGACACCCTTATTCTGGGAATTCCTGTCTTTCAGACTACTTTAGCCTGCAAAAGGTTCTTCTCTTGGGCATCTATTTCAGCACAGAACACTCTTACATCCCACCCACAAAAGCTAACCTCACTCACAACTTTCAGGAAGCATTTCAAGCAGCTCAAGACCCACCTATTCAGCACATTTCTTATGTAGTTCTCTGATTGTATCGGCCTTATACAATACATCTGGAACTCCTATAATATCTTAACTAAATGTGTTGGCCTGGTCTTCCTCATAGTTGCACTCCCCAACCCTAATTTCACCTCTAGAAAACGTTCTTTACTCCTCTATATACCCCTCATTCTTCTGCTTCATTACCCCTGAGTGTTGTTGTGAAAAGTCTCAAAGTAAGCACTCTTGTACCTCATATTTAATGGATACCACCCCAATACATTACTGTCTCAGTGCACTATATTTTTTTAAAAATAAATACACATTTTGAAGTCATCCAAAATTATAACACTGAAACATACAAGTGAAAGTCTCACCTAGTGGCAATCAGTCGGATCACGTGTCAGTCCATCATTTATTTTGCCCATCATACCTCTCCAGAAAGGGCTCAACCTTAATACTAATTGTTAGAATTGGGGGTCTCTGGTTGGCACAGGTATGCACTTGTGACAAGCAGGGACCCTCTCCTCTAGTCAGGGTAAGGGACTCACTCCTCAGAATAACCCCTGCTCACCCTTTAGGTTGCGTGGCGCGAGCAGACAAGGCTAATCCTCAGGGCGCTAAGTCAGTTAAGCATTTATGACCACATACAGTAAACACAATGACCCCCCACAAATGGACACCAGGCGTAAGATTTGTATAAAAAATACGTAGGCTTTATGTAAAAATATAAGATAACGTTTTAAAAATGAGGCCACAAGATTTTAAAGAGGCAAGTGTTCTTTCAAAGTTCTTAAAGATGGGTTAAGCTGCTTCCACAAACTGTAAAGTACAAGCTCTGTTCTGTTCTGGCAGTGTTTCTCACTGCTGGGCGCTTCGTAGCGCTCCTGTACGCTGTACGCGATGCTCAAAACACAGCCTCGCCAACCCTCACACGCCTCGTGGACATGTTAGTCCGAGGCGCGGCGCTTGGTGCGAGGCATACACCGCTATGGAATTACAATGGGGTGCGTGCCGTTACACTCCCGTGCGAGGCGTACATCGCTAGCGTAAACGAAGGGCTTCTGACTTCTACGCGCCTCGTGTACAAGGCGTACAGCGCTGTGAAGGTCGAGACGAACAGCGCTACGGGGAAAACAGAACGGTGCGGACCCAGAGTCCGTTGTAGACTCGCTTTCGAGTTTGTACGGTACAGTACCTTGGTTTGCAGACGTCCTAGGCGCGGCGTCTGGATCCACTCGGCGTACGTCAGGAGGTAGAGTCGTACTCGGCTAGTACGCACCGGCGGAAAAGCGTACCTTTGGATCTTCGACGGTTGGCGGCTTCCAGTAGGCAGGCGCGGCACAGGGCCTCCAGTACGGACCATACTGGGGGTCTCTTCAGGGTGCGGCGCGGCCTCTTTCAGGGGCTAGAGGGCGAAGCGGGGAGGCCGGGTACGTTGCAACGTACGGGAGGCCGTCCGAGGCGTAGGATCGCTCTCCAAGCAGAATTCCGGCGGGAGGGGCGAGGGAGCACACCACGAGCTCCAGTAGCAGGCGAGGTGACAGGGGAGCAAGCGGCCCGGCCCGACTTGTAGAGAGCGACTCGGCAAGAGCGGGGCTCTCAGCGGGCAAGGGCGGCCAGGCTCCTGAGTGTCACGGCCCTAGTAGGGGGCGAGGGTGTACAGGACTCAGCTCCGGCGGAAAGGAAGCACACGGCTCGGTCAAAGACGAGCACAGGCACAATGAACCCACTGGTCCTGGGGCTCAGTTCAGGGGGCAACCTCAGATCAAGCCCTTGGAGATCGTTTCAGGCACAAATATGACAAAGTCCTTTCAGGTCTTTTCCTATCCTTCCTCAGCAAGGCACCACTACAGGCCAGTCCCCCAGGTCAGGGACAGTCTTTCCTCCTTCAGTTTCTTCCTGGTCCTTCTAGTTGGGCAGAGGTTCTTCGTGGTAAAACAGGATCTAATTTGTTAGGAGCAGAGCTCCTCTTTTTATACTGAGTTTCTTTTGTCTTTGCAGGCCAGGGGGCCTGAGCCTGGTTCAGCCCAGTTTTGGAGTACTCTGTTTACAGGAATCTGCCTTCTTCTTTCAGGGTGCAGGGCAGGGACATCAGACGCTCCGCAGGATGTGGAGCCAGCATTGTGGTGGCAGAGCACAGCCCTATTCAGAGTCAAGGGGCACACCTCCCACCCATCCTGGGGGTAATCCCTCTATTCACCACCTGGCAGCCCAGACTGTCCCCTGGAATTCCCCAGCCCTGCCACTCACAGAAACCAGACAGCAGATACACATCCTAGCAGAGGCGGGCTGAAATGGTCAGGCAAGCAAATGCTAACTTTCTAAAAGTAGCATTTGCAAACACAGGATATTAAAATAAACTTTACTAAAATAAGTATTTCATTATTCTGAGTTCAGGCATTCTAAACTTGACTTTCTACCATGTTCCCTGAGCCTGCTGGGATTATAGAGTGTAATAATTCCAGCAGCTCATTCTGGCCGATGAGAACAGGTAGCCTTACAATAGTGAAAAACGAAAATGGCTGTAATTCACTATTAGGACATGCCACACACATCAGGGCTTGTCCTACCTTATGCTTACCCTGCACCCTGCCCTTGGGCCTACCTTAGGGGTGACTCACATGAAGTAAAGGGAAGGTTTAGGGGCTGGCAAGTGGGTGCACTTGCCCAGCCAGCATGACAGTACCAGACTGCACACAAGTTCTGCAATGGCAGACCTTAGACATATTTTAAAAGGTGGCTTCTGTGGGTGGCACAGCCAGTGCTGCAGGCCCACTAGCGGCATTTGTATTTACAAGCCCTGGCACTTCTGGTGCACTTTACTGGGGTCTGACAGTAAACCAAATAAGCCAATCATGGAAATCAATCACATATACACTTTTTATACAGGGAGAGCATATGCACTTAAGCACTGGTCAGCAGTGGTAAAGTGCCCAGAGTCATTATACCAACAAAAACAGGTCAGAGAGAATATTGGAGGAAGGCAAAAAGTTCAGGGATCACCCTGCAGAAAGGGCCAAGTCCAACACTAATCAAACTTGATCCTACTCAAATAGAAACAGTCCAGCCCAAACTACTATCACATCTGAACCATAATACAAACAATCCCAGTATGATTTGTCCACTTCAGAGAGGTGCAGCTTGAGTAATGTGGCACAGTGAGTATGAGACTCACATAAACATACCCACACACTTACCCCCCTCACCCCCACCCAATTGTCAGTGTTACAGGAGGGACCTAATCTAATTTCTATAGGAACCTTGACTCCTTTTTCCTCACTTCACTGTCTAGGTCTCCTCCCTCATGCATCTTGACACACGTCAACTGTCTTGGAAAACAACATCACCCCAACGTGTGCACTGGAACAGGCCCGTAAGTTAAAAAACTGAACCCACAGACCTCCATCACTCTGCTTTGCTTATACATACAATGCATATAGGACCAAATGTAGAAACTAGTTTGCATTCGCAAATGGTGTGAATCGCAAAATTTGTCCATTTGCAAATGCAAAATGGCCTTTCCTTATGTCTGAAAGGCTTTGTATTCGCAATGTAGGTAATCACAAATTTTAGCAATTACCTAAATTGTGAATGCAAATATGGAACTGCAATTTGTGAATCCCTAATGCACATGTAAGAAGCCTTTCCTAAATGTGAACTGTGCATTTAGGAAACGCTATTACAACTTGAAGTTAAAGGTAACCATGTGCAAACTTTGAAAAATGCACAAAACAGCATTATTCAAGGTGCTTCTAGGGCAGGTGTATGCTTTACATGTGCACGCTTTCTTTTTTGGGGGTGCTTCAGGGGAGCCTTAGGCCCCCGGGCACTCTTGGCTTTGCTTTAGCTAATTTGCGATTACCAATTAGGTAATCAGAAATTAGCTAATGGAAAACCATGTGCACCTATTGGCCTTTCGACCCGTAGGAACGAAAGGAGTAATATTACCTAACAGCGATTCGGTATTTAGCGAATCGCTATTAGGTAATATTAAGGAATCGCAAAATCTTTGGCGATTCCTACATACATAGCACTTCAATAACCAAATCGCAAAATGCTTTTTTGATACATTAGGCCAAAATTACTGTAGCCACATACACAAACACGCACAAAATACACTTGGATAGCATTAGGCGACTAAACATGGTACAAATCTTTGCACATTGAAAAGATAATCTCAGCCAGTGCCAATTAACTTGTGTTTAGTGAGTGAGTGAAATAAAATAAAAAAGAAAAGACCGTTAAATTAGACCTTTTCTTTCTTTTCTGTGCCACCTCAACTTGTGCATCATTCTGACCCTGTTACAAGGTTGGGATACTCCAGACTATGTTTAAAAGTGCAGTCCTAGGGTTGGCACACAAAAGGCTAGGGCTCTTTGGGCAGATGTTTAAAAACTATCTTGTGTTCGCAAACGGTGCCAATCGCAAAATTCAGCAGTTTGCAAATGAAAATGGTGTTGCCTTATGTATAAAATGCTTTGGCATTCTCAATTTAGGTAATTGTAATTTTTAGCGATTACCTAAATTGCAAATGCAAATAGGGAATCGCTGTAGGAAGCTGGCTCTGTATATACAATACCAAAGTAAGGTACAGTGTGCTCTGGGTCCAGGGAGTCCAGAGGAATAGCAGAGGCTAAATTAGATAAGTACCAAAAGCTCTCTTTGTGGTAGTATAGGCGAGCAGTTAGGCCTATCAGGAGGGTGTGCTAAGCATTTATTGTATTCACTCAATCAAGAACTGATTACCCACACTCAGAGACAGAATCCAGACCAACCGGATAAGTATAAAAAAGGTATACTTAACTTTTATTTCTAAAACCAAGGAGGACTTGGTACAGGTAGGTAAATGCACTTGAAATTGTAAAACTTTACAAAGTAATACAGTTGGGAATGGATTTGCAACAGTTACAGGTTTGTAAATGCTTAAAAAACAGTTCAGATGACATAGTAATTACTTTTGTGTTACATTTGGATTACATTGACTACTCGGGGTGATATGCCTATATATCACACCGTGGATCCTACAATACAAAGGTAAGTAAGGGTTTTTAATGTTGTCAATATAGCTATTTTCTTTCATATAAAAGTTCGCTTGACAAAACATTTTTAGGAACAAAACATCACAACTTTGGTTTCTATGGGGAAAACAAGGTTATAGGTTTTCAGGTAAGTAAACAACCTGCAAGAATAGTGTTTGGGGGTTAGAACCAAGGTTCAGATGGGCACTCAAATTGCACCACCAATGGAACTGGGGCGGCCGGGTGCAGAATGCAGAGCCCCAATGTTAGCCGATGGGGCTAAGGGGGCGTTCGGTCAAGGGCTGCTGACGAGCAGGCCACTTGGGTGTGGGAGCAAAGCATCTGGGGTTGGGATCAGCACTGCAGGGGCCAACAACCAGCACAGGAGCTACACCACCAGCGACACAAGGGCGGCCAGGTGGAGAGTTCCAAGGAGATCATCGAGGACATTTTGGATTCCAATGGAGATTTTCGGTTCGGCAAAGGTGCTGCAGGCTTGGGCAGGCAGATTTGCCTGGTCATTGTCTGTTGGGCCACCCAAGGCTGTGGGGCGTGCAGTGAAGGGGTGTCTTTAGGCATCGGGTCTTCTTACCAGTTCCGGTAAAGTCGGAGGGACCCTTCAGGTTGAGGCTGCAGGCATTGTCTTGATGCTTGAGGGAGGTCAGGGATCACAAGATCCAAAGTCAGGATTGCTGGGGAGACCTCCTTGTGGAGTTGGGCCACCCAAACTTGGGCCGTGGGTGTCGGGTGCAGAACTGCAGTGCTACCTGGATCCCAAATTCTGGTCTCAGAGTCTTTGTTGAGCGAATCCGGTGCTCACGGGAGACAGACTCTGCAAGGTGAGTGCAGGGCAGGTCCTCCGGTCTCTGGGGGATACTGGCTGCTGGATAAGCCAAGGTTTTGGCTGTAGGCAGGTCGGAGTCGGGACAGGCCGGTAGGGCTGGGGTCAAAGCAGTTGGTGTCCTCTTCTTCCTGGGTCAGCACAGCTCTTCGATCCTTCTTCTTTCTTCCTCGAATCTGTAGAGGCAAGGTTCGGGGTTTCCCCTAAATACAAAATTTAGGGACATTACAGAGGTGTGCGGGTCAGGACCAATGGCCCCTTCCTTGGGGTGAGTACACCCCCTATTATGCCACCCTCCAGTGGGAGTGGGGCATGAGCCTCTTCCTAATTTGTTGGGTCACCGCATCTCCAAGATGGAGAGGACTGAGACGTGTACTTCCCCTCGCCTCCCCCACCTGAGGGGTGGAGTTTCCAAAGGTGGCACACCTCTCCTCCTAGCTCAGTTTTCCCGCCGAATCTCCCACTCAAAGTGGGGGGCAAAACTGGTGGGAGACAGTTGCTGGGGGGGAGCAAAAGGCAGGGACCTGGGGGAGGACGCATAACACCTCTGCCCAGGGTGGGCTTTGTGTCTGGACCTGGAGAGCGGAGGCCCTCAAGTTGATGGTAAGCATGTGCAATGGTTGAAAAATGCTCAAAACAGCATTTTTCAAAGTGCCATGTAGTGCACATATGCCCTAGGGTATGTGTGTGCCTTACATGTGCACCTTTCTTTTAGGGGTCCTTGAGGGGGCCTTAGGCGCCAGGGGACCCTTGCCTTTGCATTACCCAATTTGTGTTTACTAATTAGGTAATCGCAATTTAGGTAGTGCAAGACCATTCTCACCTATATGGCTTGAGGCCCATAGGAACGAATGAAGTCGGGATTAGAAATAGCGATTCCCTAATTGCGTTTGTGATTTTGAAGAAATCGCAATTAGGGAATAGCTATTTCCTGTCTGTTTTGTTACATCGCATTTTGCAATTAGCCAAATAGCGATTTCTTAAAAATCGCTATTTGGTAATCACGAAATGATATTTTCATACATGTGGCTCTTTATGCTTAAACATGTGGAATCACATGCTTAAGCTGTCTGCCTCTGATATGGAGCACTATGTATAATGTTGTTTCTTTCCAAGGCTTACATGCTCCAATTGCTTGATACCTCAGAAAGACTTCTCACACTATACTCCTAAAACCCTGCATGAAAAATGCTATATTTTGTCTATTTCCTCACTTTCCTCCAGAGGAATCTACAAACCTTGGGTACCTTCAGAATCCCCAATATGAGAGGAAATGGAAGCAAATTTGGCCTAGATTTGTGTGGAAAAAGTTATGAAGGCTTAAGAAGGAAGTGCCACAAACATCAAACAAAAGCGCTCAGGACTAGGGCGGGAAAAGCTTCAGCAGCTAAGGGGTTAATTCCATGTTAAACTTGGGTAGAGGAAAATAGTTGTCAGTTAAGGTAATACTTAAGTGTGGATATCTTTAATAGGTATGAAAGGCTGAACATTTCCTATAAAGCTTCACAGAGGATTCCTATATTTTTTAGCGTTATTAACAAGGGGTAACCCAATAGGAGTCGAAAGGACCTGGGTATCAATTTGTTATAGAAGAAGTGGTCCTAGACATTAATTCAGCTTACGCACTAGTCAACAAGAGTCAAATAATCACTACCATTTGATTGAATCATTTAGGAATGTAACAAAAAAACACAATCTTACGCCCAAGATAATTTTGTTGAAGCAGGAAAACACACTTAAAACAAGAAGAAATGTATCCAAATAATGAGGATTTCTCTTATTTACTATACATTTTACAAAAAACACATTTAATTTTTACAATATAAAAAGCACAAATATTTACAAAAAAGGGTTCATTTTATCACAGTTGAACGTGCACAGAAGAGAGTGAAAGTACATGCTCGTGTGTGAGAAAGTGACCAAAGAGGTCAGTGAGAAGATAGAAATACAATAGCGTTCTTTAAACCACCCTTCCCTCCACATGAACAGTTCCTAGACTGTCCCTGGAGTATGACAACGCCGCTGTGCCTCCTGCCTTGCCTCTAGGGTTAAAAAGAAGCTTCGACAAAGGAGAGACAAATACTGAGCTAATCTCAAGATGCAACAGCCCATCGAAGAAACACCAGATGTCTTCGTTGAAGCAGACCCACTCTGCAGTGAAAAAGAGGTTGAAGGTTCGGCAGACATCCCAACCCATCAACCCATTCCGGATGTTATCGGTTTTGACCCTTGCTCCTCAGAGCCCGAACACATGGGAGAAGAGTAGGACAAAGGCATGCCATCCGCATCCCTCAGAAACGGCTGTGCACCATTATGATGCTGAGAGTCGTGAATACTGTTGATACACAAACTCACAGACCACCCAAGCGGCCTCAAGCCAAAGCTGAGTACCACCCCCACAGGGGTCTAACATCTAGCCCATACACAAGCCACTGTCACCTCAATGGTGTTCCACCGCCCTCGGGCTCCTATCGACCTCGAGGTAAGCCCCCAGAGCCAAGACAGGATCCAGCCTGCTATTTTCAAGCAAGGCATTTGTGTTTGGGTTTCTTCATCCAGCAGGTTCTGCAATACCGGGGCAAGACAGATACTCTCTAATAGATGTAGGGTCAGGCTCATTTGAGATGAGGAAGGACAAACTTCACCTTCTTCTGTTAAATACTAAACATTAAAAAAGATCATTCAAAATGGTGTAGAGGGTGCAGCAGAAAATGGCATTGGTTTGTGACATCAATAGAACTGTTAGTAACCTGATCCAGCTGACTCTTGGAGACCTCAGCATTATAAATGTTTAAAAAATATAGGAGTCAAATAATCACTTCACTGTAGATTACCATTTGATTGAATCATTTAGGAATGTAACAAAAAAACACAATCTTACGCCCGAGATAATTTTGTTGAAGCAGGAAAACACACTTAAAACAAGAAGAAATGTATCCAAAAAATGAGGATTTCTCTTCTTTACTATACATTTTACAAAACACACATTTAATTTTTACAATATAAAAAGCACAAATATTTACAAAAAAGGGTTCATTTTATCACAGTTGAACGTGCACAGAAGAGAGTGAAAGTACATGCTCGTGTGTGAGAAAGTGACCAAAGAGGTCAGTGAGAAGATAGAAATACAATAGCGTTCTTTAAACCACGTTTAAGGTAAGAGTCCTTAAAGTGGTGGACATGAGCCTGCCCTTGCTGTTATTTTTTGCAAAAAATGTCCTTCTTTCTTGCTAATGATAAATCATAAATGTCCTCCAAACTCAAATCAATACGTCAAAGACGGTGGGGGGGGGGTATGGGAGGGAACAATATAGGTACAGGCTCCAGAAGATAATGTCGACGTTTCGACCCAGAAATAAACAGGGTGGCTGTTTTTCCTCAGGCGTGGGTCTTCATCAGGACAAAGGAAATTGGGGGGCGGGGGGGACCAAAACTCAATGTGCACGAAAAAATGACCCCAATCGTGGGCACCTGCAACAACAAATAGAGATCACGGGCTAAGTATTTTCGACGACACATGTCAAGTGTCAAATAACCTTGGAGAGATTGCAAACATGGCACTCACCCAACAATGGTGTGCCCCTGGTGCGTAATCAATCAGCACCCCAACTTGTCAGACAATTCAGTTCAGACCTGCTCCATCCGCACTGTAAATGCAGAGGGAAATAGCCATCAGTGCTAGAAAAAGCCATACATCAGATACAGCACCGCAATAATTATTCGCGGCGTGTAAGTAACATCTGCCCATTCTTAGTTATTTTATACATAAAACGTACACATAGTACTTTGATGACTTTTAATCATCACATGAACCAACTTTCTCACTCATATCATTACTTATCCCTAAGAACGTGCGTTACTCACCCACGATTTACAGTCAATCCTAGTATTCCCCTCGTGAATTTTTCGATGTCACTGTAAAAGGAGACGTACTAACGTCAGAAACCTACTAGTCGTGCTTCGACCGTAGAAAAAGGAAAGCTCCAGACTTTCCGTTTGTCAAGCCCGACTCATACTGCCTAAATAGACCCCCAATTACCTTAGTTCACAATGTGGTAGGTGAAACAGACATCCGTTCTGAACACCCGCTCGAGAGCCGTCCGCTAGACTCCAAACGCACTCTCTGCTGGAAAAAGCCGTGAAAGCGGACAGGAACGCGGAAGCGGCGTCCACGCTGTAGTTAACTAATTGGGCCGGTATCTACGTCACTCCTGCCCTGCGTAATAGGCTGCCTGGTTGGTTCTCCGGCAACCGCCAATCAGGCCCGTCAAAGTTGGACTGCCTCCTGAGCTGCTAGGCAACCGCCTAAGCGTCCACCATTTTACAATGCGCGAGGGACTGATACTGTCAAAACGTGCGTTTCCATTAGTTGCACGCCGCCACTCGTCTTTCACAAACAGCCTAAATTATTTCGTAGCCGCCCTCGAGATACTGTATTTTCCATTGCAACTATTAAAACGTCCCTGCCATCCAACATACCCAATAACCATGTTAAAAGGATCGTGAATGATCGACTAATCCGGAAGAATGTTTAAAAAGGCTTCATTGTCATGGTAACAATAGGCAGTGATGAGAAAGAAGTTATATAGACGATATAAGGAAATGGTGACAATCATGGATACAAATAATCACACCAATCCTTATACGTTCCGAATCTGAAATCCACAGGCTAGTACCTTAACACAAATACATGTCACATCATACATTTGAAGATTGGAGCATAAGTCATATGCCCTATATGACATAACATTACACATATATAATAGCATGGAATTATATTAATAATTCAGAAAACATTGTTCGCATTGAAATTACATTCCATATATACAACGTATCAGTTATGCAATAAACAAAGCCATGCAATTGTTGCAGTCTCGATGGTAGGGGAAAGGTATCAATATTTAGCCATTATAACTCACCCATTATACAAGGTTGCCATTTGTCTTGTAGTTTCCTCATATTCATTCAGACCTTTGTTAACAGTGTCGTATATGTGCATCCATTTGCACTCACGCACACTCAAAATGCTTGCAAAATCACCACCTCTCACATTCATGTTGACTTTTTCCAAAACCCACCATCGCAGGCTTTCGGGTGCATGGCCAAACTTCTGAAAATGTTCCACCAGGGGAGCTCCCTGGACACCACAACGAATCCTGCTACAATGTTGCAGGATCCTCGCCTTCACCCTTTGTATGGTTTGGCCTATATACATGAAGCCACACGGGCATAAGATGGCATATATCACCCCAACCGAATTACAGTTGGTGTGTTGCCTCATCGTGTGCGTATAGTTGTTATGTGTGCAGTGTTTCAGCTCCAACGTCAGAGGGCACGCTTTGCACGTACCACATTTGAAGTGGCCCACCACAGGTGGAGTGTTCCAGAGAGTGGTCTGAGTATCCATAAGTTTACCTGGAAGCAATGAGTGGACTACATAATCCCTAATGCTTCTTCCTTTTTTTAAAGTATGCATGGGTGGATCAGGGATTCCTACCTCATCTGCAACTAGATGCCAGTGGTTGTTTATCACTTTTTTAATGTCACCACTCCTTGTATTAAAAGTGGTTACACATGTCATTCTTTCATTGTTGTCTTTTTTCTGTTGGGGTTCTAATAAATGCTCCCTATGGCAGAACCAAGCCTTCTTTCGTGCTTTTTTTAGGAGCCTGCGTGGATAGCCTCTATCTGATAAACGTTCCATAAGTACCGCTGACTCACTAAAAAAGTCCACCTTTCGAGAACAATTCCTACGCAACCTCAGGAATTGCCCATAAGGTAGATTATACCTGAGGTTGCGAGGATGGTGACTAGTGTAGCGTAATAGAGTGTTCCTCTCGCTCGGTTTTCTGTACAATGTAGTGTGTAGAGAGCCCTCTTCCTCCACTATACTGATATCCAGGAAATGTATCTTGTTATTGCTATAATCTAGAGAGAATTGTATATCATTCGATCTCCTATTGAGCCACTCATGGAAGTCTGTTAGATGTTGTTCACTACCATCCCATAGCATCAGAACGTCATCAATGTAACGACGCCATATTAAAATGTTGCCACGATATGGGTTTGTTACATTGTAGATGAATTCCTGCTCATAAGCATTCATGAAAATTATCGCCAAGTCAGGGGCAAAGCTTGCCCCCATGGCCACACCCCTTGTCTAAGTATGAGTATGACTACCTCAACAACAACCACCCAAGACTCCCAACCATCTATACGCTCCCTAAAGTCCACAAAAGGTTAAATAACCCCCCCGGGAGACCAATAATTTCAGGTTGTGGGTCAGTCTTGGAGCCTCTATGTAAGTATATTGATGTTTTTATAAAACCTATTGCGGAGGAGACTGTGTCCTATGTGAGGGATACCATGCAGGCGATACAATTAGTTGATGGATATCCATTTGACCATGCTAAAAATATCTTGGTCACTATGGATGTGACATCTCTTTATACGAACATCACTCAGCAAGCTGCACTTGAAGTGATTAGACAGGTATTAGAGGAACGACCAAGACCATGTCAGGTTCCGACTTCGTTCATTCTGGCCCTACTAAAAATAGCCATGAAAAAAAACTTCTTTTATTTTGAGGGGGACTTTTATGTACAGACAAGGGGTGTGGCCATGGGGGCAAGCTTTGCCCCTGACTTGGCGATAATTTTCATGAATGCTTATGAGCAGGAATTCATCTACAATGTAACGAACCCATATCGTGGCAACATTTTAATATGGCGTCGTTACATTGATGACGTTCTGATGCTATGGGATGGTAGTGAACAACATCTAACAGACTTCCATGAGTGGCTCAATAGGAGATCGAATAATATACAATTCTCTCTAGATTATAGCAATAACAAGATACATTTCCTGGATATCAGTATAGTGGAGGAAGAGGGCTCTCTACACACTACATTGTACAGAAAACCGAGCGAGAGGAACACTCTATTACGCTACACTAGTCACCATCCTCGCAACCTCAGGGATAATCTACCTTATGGGCAATTCCTGAGGTTGTGTAGGAATTGTTCTCGAAAGGTGGACTTTTTTAGTGAGTCAGCGGTACTTATGGAACGTTTATCAGATAGAGGCTATCCACGCAGGCTCCTAAAAAAAGCACGAAAGAAGGCTTGGTTCTGCCATAGGGAGCATTTATTAGAACCCCAACAGAAAAAAGATAACAATGAAAGAATGACATGTGTAACCACTTTTAATACAAGGAGTGGTGACATTAAAAAAGTGATAAACAACCACTGGCATCTAGTTGCAGATGAGGTAGGAATCCCTGATCCACCCATGCATGCTTTTAAAAAAGGAAGAAGCCTTAGGGATTATGTAGTCCACTCATTGCTTCCAGGTAAACTTATGGATACTCAGACCACTCTCTGGAACACTCCACCTGTGGTGGGCCACTTCAAATGTGGTACGTGCAAAGCGTGCCCTCTGACGTTGGAGCTGAAACACTGCACACATAACAACTATACGCACACGATGAGGCAACACACCAACTGTAATTCGGTTGGGGTGATATATGCCATCTTATGCCCGTGTGGCTTCATGTATATAGGCCAAACCATACAAAGGGTGAAGGCGAGGATCCTGCAACATTGTAGCAGGATTCGTTGTGGTGTCCAGGGAGCTCCCCTGGTGGAACATTTTCAGAAGTTTGGCCATGCACCCGAAAGCCTGCGATGGTGGGTTTTGGAAAAAGTCACCATGAATGTGAGAGGTGGTGATTTTGCAAGCATTTTGAGTGTGCGTGAGTGCAAATGGATGCACATATACGACACTGTTAACAAAGGTCTGAATGAATATGAGGAAACTACAAGACAAATGGCAACCTTGTATAATGGGTGAGTTATAATGGCTAAATATTGATACCTTTCCCCTACCATCGAGACTGCAACAATTGCATGGCTTTGTTTACTGCATAACTGATACGTTGTATATATGGAATGTAATTTCAATGCGAACAATGTTTTCTGAATTATTAATATAATTCCATGCTATTATATATGTGTAATGTTATGTCATATAGGGCATATGACTTATGCTCCAATCTTCAAATGTATGATGTGACATGTATTTGTGTTAAGGTACTGGCCTGTGGATTTCAGATTCGGAACGTATAAGGATTGGTGTGATTATTTGTATCCATGATTGTCACTATTTCCTTATATCGTCTATATAACTTCTTTCTCATCACTGCCTATTGTTACCATGACAATGAAGCCTTTTTAAACATTCTTCCGGATTAGTCGATCATTCACGATCCTTTTAACATGATTATTGGGTATGTTGGATGGCAGGGACGTTTTAATAGTTGCAATGGAGAATACAGTATCTCGAGGGCGGCTACGAAATAATTTAGGCTGTTTGTGAAAGACGAGTGGCGGCGTGCAACTAATGGAAACGCACGTTTTGACAGTATCAGTCCCTCGCGCATTGTAAAATGGTGGACGCTTGGGCGGTTGCCTAGCAGCTCAGGAGGCAGTCCAACTTTGACGGGCCTGATTGGCGGTTGCCGGAGAACCAACCAGGCAGCCTATTACGCAGGGCAGGAGTGACGTAGATACCGGCCCAATTAGTTAACTACAGCGTGGACGCCGCTTTCGCGTTCCTGTCCGCTTTCATGGCTTTTTCCAGCAGAGAGTGCGTTTGGAGTCTAGCGGACGGCTCTCGAGCGGGTGTGCAGAACGGATGTCTGTTTCACCTACCACATTGTGAACTAAGGTAATTCGGGGTCTATTTAGGCAGTATGAGTCGGGCTTGACAAACGGAAAGTCTGGAGCTTTCCTTTTTCTACGGTCGAAGCACGTCTAGTAGGTTTCTGACGTTAGTACGTCTTCTTTTACAGTGACATCGAAAAATTCACGAGGGGAATACTAGGATTGACTGTAAATCGTAGGTGAGTAACGCACGTTCTTAGGGATTAGTAATGATATGAGTGAGAAAGTTGGTTCATGTGACGATTAAAAGTCATCAAAGTACTATGTGTACGTTTTATGTATAAAATAACTAAGAATGGGCAGATGTTACTTACACGCCGCGAATAAATATTGCGGTGCTGTATCTGATGTATGGCTTTTTCTAGCACTGATGGCTATTTCCCTCTGCATTTACAGTGCGGATGGAGCACTTCTGAACTGAATTGTCTGACAAGTTGGGGTGCTGATTGATTACGCACCAGGGGCACACCATTGTTGGGTGAGTGCCATGTTTGCAATCTCTCCAAGGTTATTTGACACTTGACATGTGTCGTCGAAAATACTTAGCCCGTGTTCTCTATTTGTTGTTGCAGGTGCCCACGATTGGGGTCATTTTTTCATGCACATTGAGTTTTGGACCCCCCCGCTCCCCAATTTCCTTTGTCCTGATGAAGACCCACGCCTGAGGAAAAACGTCGACATTATCTTCTGGAGCCTGTACCTATATTGTTCCCTCCCATACCCCCCCCCCCACCGTCTTTGACGTATTGATTTGAGTTTGGAGGACATTTATGATTTATCATTAGCAAGAAAGAAGGACATTTTTTGCAAAAAATAACACCAAGGGCAGGCTCATGTCCACCACTTTAAGGACTCTTACCTTAAACGTGGTTTAAGGAACGCTATTGTATTTCTATCTTCTCACTGACCTCTTTGGTCACTTTCTCACACACGAGCACGTACTTTCACTCTCTTCTGTGCACGTTCAACTGTGATAAAATGAACCCTTTTTTGTAAATATTTGTGCTTTTTATATTGTAAAAATTAAATGTGTTTTTTGTAAAATGTATAGTAAATAAGAGAAATCCTCATTTTTTGGATAAATTTCTTCTTGTTTTAAGTGTGTTTTCCTGCTTCAGCAAAATTATCTCGGGCGTAAGATTGTGTTTTTTTGTTACATTCCTAAATGATTCAATCAAATGGTAATCTACAGTGAAGTGATTATTTGACTCCTATATTTTTTAAACATTTATAATGCGGGAGGAGCCTAGCTCGAGAGCGTAATGGTCGCCATTTAGCTCGGCTCCGTCGGCCCTCCGGCCAACCTCGAATATCCTGCAATATATCCTGTACTGCGACGATACTTCACTACAGATTTTGGAATTTAACGACCCACTCTTACTCACCGTCTGGTCCGGAGGCTCCTGCGTGCTGTGGGTCCGCGGCTGTGCCCTCGGTAGGATTGGGGCCTCCGGGCGCTCGAGACCGGGACCTCGCCTGTGGGACCCGACCGGCGGTGCTGAGATTGCCGGCCCCGGCCGCGAGAGTGAACCACTGGTGGGAGCCGTTGTGTGTATGTCCCGGCGATCCTGAACCGGCCCCGATTTGTGGACCGTGCGGCTGGAGGGGGACGAGTTGTGTTGGGGGCTGACTGTGTGAAGGGGTCCCTTCGCCTTTGTTCTGTCCGGCAGCCCTGGACCCCGCGCCTAGCTCTCGCTTGTGGGGCCCGCCACTGTTCGGAGGGGCCCCCCCCCATCGAGCGCCTGCCTGTTCTGTGCCGGTGAGGCCGTTGTTGGGAACATCCGGAGGTCTGTAAAGTCCTACATTTGGGATCTGTTTGGGGGCCCACTGTGGAGAGCGGGGCGGCGAAACTCACAAAATGGCTACCAACAACGTTGGGGGTGATCCGCTCTGCACCGACGAACCTTGCTGGCCGGATTGCGCGGAGGCCTGGGCGTGTGCTCGAGCGCCCACGCTCGGAGATGTCCTGGACGCCTTGATGTCCTTGTACGCTGTCTTGGCCCCCGGTGCTTCTACAGACCCCACGCGGCCCGCCGCCATTTTGAGTCGCCGCTCTTTCATGCGCCCCTATCGTCCTGATGCCTCCATTGCTTCCCCCCCTTCGGCTGCGCCAGGAGTTGTTGCCGCTGTTCTTCGGCCGCTTGATGGGCCGGTGGCTTTTGAACCTCCGCTTTTTCACCGCCCGGACTTCGAGGACTTGCACACGACGCGGAGATCTGCTCCTTCCCGGACAACTGGGAACTATGGTGGACCGCTGTTTGCTCCCGCTTCGATGGATTCGAGCTTTTGTCCTGGAGGGGTGCCTTTGCATTGTCGAATTGCGAAACTGGACTCCGGCTTGCTTTTGCTGGCCCTGTCGTTGCTGCTACAATTGACTTGCTTCATTGACTTTTTGTATTCTATTAATATGGTGGCTCTCCCTAATCTACATCACTGCCGTAACTCTGGTCAACATTACGATTATTCTGTGCAGGGTGGTCCGCTCCATGTTATCCTTTATTGGGTTGGTTTTGTGGTTAGGAAGGGCTGGGGGTAAGTTGCACAACACTAATAGACTGCTGGTTTACCTGTCCGTTGCACTGATGCTTGTATTCTCAACATTGTGAAACGTTAAAATTTCCCCCTCCCCCCCCCCTGTGGGTTTTTGCTGTATGTGAAGGTGTAGTACTGATTTGATAATTATTCATTTGCTGGTCGGGGGAGGGTCGTAGCCGAGTGTGTTTGTTCATATCCTCTGGCTCCTCCCTCACATCTTATTTTTGTTTCATATTCCCTCTCCTCCTTCTTTTTGTCTCCTTATTCTACTTTCTTTCTTTACTACATTTCGGGTTTCGGATTAGGGCGACAGGCACGCTGTTTGGAGGGTAGGCCGTAGCCTTCTGCAGGGGTGCGGGGTGGGACGGGTGGGTGGGGTCTTTCAGATGTTTTTTTTTGTTTTTTTTTTGGTTCTATGGCCCTTTTCTATCCCTTTATAGCGGTACCGCTTCTGTTCTCGCTTCTCTGGCATGAGTGGGTTGGGGTCTGTTGCTATGCCACTTTTATCAGTTTCGATGCTCCGTCGCGACTGCCATACCCCTCTTCTCGCCAGCTCTCTACTCTCTTCTGTATTATTAGCCGCGGGATGCCTGGCCCGGGGTGGCGCCCATCTTGCACGATTGTGTTTCTCCTTTTATATTTCTTTTTCTTGTTCCTCCTTTTTCCCCTTTCCCTGTTCTTGCCCTTATTGGTTCCCTCCCCTCTGTTTCCCCCCTATCTTTTCCCCTTTCCCTCCCCCCTCCCCTTCCCTCCCCCCCCCTTTTTTTCCCCAGGCTCGTATGGCGAGTAGGTTTCGTCCTTGCAGTTTATCCGCTCCCCTTGCCTTGGTTAGCGTGTGAATGGGTGGGGGGCATGAGATGCTGGTAGTACCTGTATGCTTATCTACTATATTTTGCATTTGTTTTGTGCTACGATCGACTCGTGTCTTCACATCCTCCCCCCCCCCCCTCTTCCCATTTTGGTGGGGGTGTATTTCTGTTTATTGGTTTTTCCCGTATTATTATGAGTCTGCCATGAGCCTTGTCCCTTTATTATAAAATGGACCTCATTGATCCTGATAGTGGGCCGTTAATGTCGCTTGTCCTTTCCATTGCATTGTTTTAAATATGTTTGCCGGCCTGCCAGCTGGCCTTGTGTCGCTTATTTTGACTTTTGATCATTTTTTGACTTGTGGCCGGCCGGATTGGTTGTGGGCCCACGCATGTATATCCTATTGATGCAAATAAAGGTTTTAAAAAAAAAAAAAAAAAAAAACATTTATAATGCTGAGGTCTCCAAGAGTCAGCTGGATCAGGTTACTAACAGTTCTATTGATGTCACAAACCAATGCCATTTTCTGCTGCACCCTCTACACCATTTTGAATGATCTTTTTTAATGTTTAGTATTTAACAGAAGAAGGTGAAGTTTGTCCTTCCTCATCTCCACCTGCTGGATGAAGAAACCCAAACACAAATGCCTTGCTTGAAAATAGCAGGCTGGATCCTGTCTTGGCTCTGGGGGCTTACCTCAAGGTCGATAGGAGCCCGAGGGCGGTGGAACACCATTGAGGTAACAGTGGCTTGTGTATGGGCTAGATGTTAGACCCCTGTGGGGGTGGTACTCAGCTTCGGCTTGAGGCCGCTTGGGTGGTCTGTGAGTTTGTGTATCAACAGTATTCACGACTCTCAGCATCATAATGGTGCACGGCCGTTTCTGAGGGATGCGGATGGCATGCCTTTGTCCTACTCTTCTCCCATGTGTTCGGGCTCTGAGGAGCAAGGGTCAAAACCAATAACATCCGGAATGGGTTGATGGGTTGGGATGTCTGCCGAACCTTCAACCTCTTTTTCACTGCAGAGTGGGTCTGCTTCAACGAAGACATCTGGTGTTTCTTCGATGGGCTGTTGCATCTTGAGATTAGCTCAGTATTTGTCTCTCCTTTGTCGAAGCTTCTTTTTAACCCTAGAGGCAAGGCAGGAGGCACAGCGGCGTTGTCATACTCCAGGGACAGTCTAGAAACTGTTCATGTGGAGGGAAGGCGGGGGGGGGTGCTCATAGGCACTCGCGGAGTATCGTCGAAGGTGGGTTCAGAGGTTTTCCATGGCCAATCGCGGTACATGTGGTGCCAGACGCTTATCGTGACTCGTCAAAGAGCCAGGTCTTGAGGTCCTTCAAGAACTTGGAGAGAGTTGGTGTCTGATAGAGGTGGAGAGGGAGGGTGTTCCATGCCTTGGCTGCGTGGAAGGAGAAGGTACAATTTCCTGTTCTGGTTTTCTTGATGCGCAGTACCGTGGCGAGGGAAAGCTGGGCTGAGCAGATTGATGTTTGGGGTACATGGAACGAGAGGCTGTGGTTCATGTAGGCGGGGCCGGAGTTGTGGAGGGCATTGTGGGTGTGGGTACGAAGCTTGAAGGTGATTTTCTTCTCGACAGGAAGCCAGTGTAGTGCTCGCAAGTATTGGGTGATGTGGGAGTGGCGCAGTAGGTTAAGGACTAGTCTGGCGGCGGCGTTCTGGATGTTCTGGAGTTTGAGGGTGAGGTTCTTGTTGATCCTGGCGTAGAGTGCGTCGCCGTAGTCCAGTCTGCTTCTGATGAGAGCGTGGGTGACTGTCTTCCTGTGTTCAAGGAGGATCCAGTTGAAAGTCTTACGTAGGAGACAGAGGGTGTGAAAACGGGAAGAGGTGACAGCGTTGATCTGGTGGTCCATTTTGAGTTCAGAGTCCAGGATGATTTTGAGGTTGCGTGCGTGGTACGTGGGTGGGGGTGGGTCTCCGAGGGCCGGAGCCACCAGGTGTCGTTCCAGGCATCGGGATGAGGGCCTATGAAGAGTAATTCCGTTTTGTCTGTGTTCAGTTGTAGGCAGCTGTTCTTTGTCCACCTTGCGACTGCTTCAATTCCTTCTTGAAAGTTGTATTTCGAGATGTTGGGTTTGTTGGATAGTGAGAGGATGAGTTGTGTGTCGGCTGCATACCATACAATGTTGAATCCGTGTGCTCTGACGATGGAAGCGAGATTGGCCATATAGACTTTGAACAGGGTGGGGCTGATGGAGGATCTTTGGGGGACTCCGCAGGTGGTTGGTGTGGACTTCGAGATGAAGGGAGGGAGCCTGACTCGCTGCGTTCTGCCGGAGAGGAAAGAGCAGATACAATCAAGGGCTTTGTTCCGGATTCCTGCTTTGTGGAGTCTGCAGGCTATTGTGCGGTGTGAGACTGTGTGGAAGGCCGCAGAGAGGTCCTGGAGGATGAGGGTCACAGTCTCTCCTCTGTCGAGGAGGGGACGGGTGTCGTCTGTCGCGTGATGAGGGCGGTCTCTGTGCTGTGGTTCTTCCTGAAGCCTGATTGGGAGGATTCGAGGATGTTATTCCCATTGATGAAGGAGGCGAGTTGGCTGTTGAAAGTTTTTTCAATGACTTTCACCGGATAGGGAAGTAGGGAGATCGGTCTGAAGTTCTTGAGGTCGGTGGGGTCCGCTGAGGGTTTCTTTCGGAGAAGGTTGATCTCGGCATGTTTCCAGTCATCGGGGAAGGAGGCGATCTCGAAGAATCGGTTTATGATTCTTTGTAGCTTGGGCGATGATGTCTGTGGCTCCGTGGTAGATGTGGTGGGGGAAGGGGTCAATGGGGGCCCCAGAGTGGGTGGTTCTCATGGTATTTAGAGTGTCTTTGATGCTGATGTGGTCCAGCTGTCCAATGTCGACTGTGCAGTGAAGGAAGTGGTGGGTGTGGGTTCCCGGTGGAGGTTGTTGTTGTCGAAGTCGTCACAGATGGTCTTGATTTTGTGATGGAAGAAGGCTCTAAGTTTGTTATAGAGATCCTGGGAGGGTGGGATGTTGGTGGACTCACTGTTGGGTCGGGCGAATTCTTTGATGATCCCGAAGAGTTCTTTACTGTTGTGTGCGTGGGCGGGGATTCTGTCCTGGAGTGCTTTTTTGTTCCTTGAGTGTCTGATGAGTTTGTAATGGACAGTGGTGGCTGTTTTGTAGTTGTCGCGGTTCGCTGGGGTTTTGGAGTTCATCCATAGTTTTTCAAGACGTCTGCAGGTTCGTCTGGATTCCCAGAGTTCAGCGGAGAACCAGCTGGCCTTCTTGGTGTGAGGCTTGGAGGATTTCTTGAGGGGGTGATTTTGTTGGCGCAGTCAGTGATCCATTTATGTAGTGTACTGGCGGCAGTGGTGGGGTCGTTGTCTGAGTCGGTGGGAGCGCAGCCGCTGAGGGTGGCGGTGAGCTGCTTGTCGGAGATCTTGTTCCATTTCTTCTGTTGGAGCTGGGGTGGGCGTCTGTGGGGGATGTTCGCTATGTAGGTGAAGTGGACACAGCGGTGGTCTGTCCATGGGAGTTCGGAGGTGTGGCTGAAGGAGATGGACTTACCTGCTGTGAAAATAGGCTTGAGGTCGTGTCCTGCTGTGTGCATTGGTCCTGGTACGATCTGATTGAGTCCGATGACGTGGAGGTTTTCCAGGAGGGAGATGGTGTTGGGGTCTTGGCGGCTGTCGAGGTGGAGGATGAGGTCTCCCAGCAAAATGAAATCGTTGGAGGGGATGGCATGCGGGGTGATTATGTTGGTGATGTAGTCGGAGACGGGTGCGCGGGTCTGGCAGATCTGTAGATGAGGGTTCCACCTAGGGTGGTGGTTGGGTTGACCTGTATCTTGAAGTGGACGTGTTCCATGAGGTCGGTAGGACTGTCGGTGGAGGTGCTCAGGCAGGGGGTGGCCGTGTGGGTGATGGCGATGCCACCTACGGGGCAGTTTGGGGGGTCCTTCCGAGTGACTTTGTATCCTTCAGGGATAGCGATAGCAGTGTCAGGTCATGAGGTAGCATTTGTCCAGGTTTCGGTGAGAAAAGAGACGTCGGGAGAGGTGCTGTTGAGGAGGTCCTAGTTTTCCGTGGTGTGTCTGTGGAGGGAGCGGACATGGAGGAGGATGCATTGCAGGGTTTGGGGTGCAATGGGGTGTTGCTGGTCGGAGGAGGGGTGTCCTAGGTTTTGGCGATGTTGAAGGAATGGCGGCAAGTTCGGCAGGTGAAAGGACAGTGGGTGTCGAGAGGTGAGGAGAGCTTTCAGTTGTTATTCTTGCCGTAGTTGAGTGCGTGGAGAGCCGCTGAACTGAGCGTTGGTAGGTTGGAGGACCAGGGTTCCTGGTGCTGGTCAGTCAAGTTCGGGTGCAGACGAACTTGACTTTGGCGCGCCAACCGCACCGGCAGTAAGGCCACACAGCGCAGCCGCAGAAGGGGTAGGCCACGGGGAGTAGGAAGGCAGCCCATTACACAGTACTTATGGGATGACATATTGCCAGAGCCACTGAGATTTTGTGATTCTGTGGATGTAGTGGTTTTCGCATAGTTGTGCATTAGCCACACTTGCCACATTGTCCATTGCCTTCTACATAATTTGCAGTTTTTAATAAAAAAGTGTTTTGTAGCTCAAACGGATCAAAAGTGCCCAAAAACGCTACCGCATGTGTTGCCCTGCAGTAGCAGCTTTTTTTGTCACAAAGAGGCAGGTCTCTCTGTTGCTGAATGCTGTATTTAAGCGGTAAACTGATAATAATGAGGTGAAACCTTTGCCCATACAGTGTTAATATGTGTAAAAATAAAAAATAAAATTACTTCTTCAAAATATACAATAGGTTGCATAATTTTCCTTTTCTTGGAGCATTTTTTAGTACACACTGACACATAATTTGGTCCTCCATTTACAGATAATTACAATGTCCCTGCATATGACAAACAACATAATAGGATCCCAAGAAAAGTAATTGAAAATATGCATACAATCAATTTATATCTGAGTAGTGGTTTGTTTTATTTTCTTCCTGCTGTGACCTTATTCTCAACTTGTAGCATTATATAAATTAAACACTGCCAATACAACAAATTTTGACTTTTGTGAATTGCAAAGACTTTTTTAAGTTTCACTAACAGAACACATATTCTGGATGGGCAAGAGCAGTGTAAGTTCCAGTTATACAAAGAACAACATTGGCAGCTATTCTGTTGAATCACTGGTGTCATGTACTGCCACTGTCCTGCCTATTCCTATTCTCCAGAGGTGCTATCTGAGTCTAACATATTAGGAAGGAACTTGAGGCACTAACAGCACCCTTTGGGGTGCAGGGACTGTGCATTTGTTCTCTCATTACATCAGATAGCTCACACTAGACTATACAGCAGCTGTAACACCTTTGTCTTAAACCCTTAAGGTAATATAGTGGGATAAGGCACTTTCTGCTCAGATGTTCCTTCAATTTGAGGCTTTATTAGTACAAATGCTGCTACTTAGCTTTCCATTTTGGACTGAAGTTTGGGTCAGCAGGTGCTGCAAAAAGAATTGTATATCCTGCCTTTAACATAGAAATTCTGAGCTTCTATGTGTCCTAATCTGGATAAACAATGCACGTATTTGAGCTTCAGATAATTGTGTTTTGGCAGAGATTCCCACCATCTCTGCATGCATCCTGAACTCAACTTCAGGCCACGCTGAAGTTTCAAAGTCATTGCCCAACGGACAATCCACAGCTAGGTCTGGGGAAACCACAACTCTTTTAGGGCTAGTTACTCCTCCCCACCTAAGATTTACAATTGCCAAGGAATGATCAGTCCTGACATTGCTTGCTTTGGTCACTTGGTAAAGTTGACCAAGTATGATTTGGCCAGGAGACACAAGTTTCTCTGTCACCATGGTAACACTGGCCTATGTGTCCCTGTATGCCACAGCTTCCTGACCATTAATCAGTGGCTGTTGTCTGTACTTGCCTACGTTAGTAGGACTTACTGTCAGAGAGCACCAACCGGCTTGAACAATGTCAGTCAGCAAACTAATAAAATCACATAAAGTGCTACGGGAGACGGTTCTATAATCAAGAACCACATATCCCAGCAAAACTTGCAAAACGATATTACACGCAGGCGTGTATGTGCGTCAGAATAGCCATTAAAACTATTTCCGCGTTCCAAGACGCAGCCGATTATTTTGATTACCTGCGCCTGGAGCCCAGCAGTTGGAGGTTTGGTCGGGCAAATCTTTTGTCTGGATTTATTTCCAAGAGGAAGTGAGAGACTTCAGAATATCTCTAGTTTTAGGAGCTCTGTTCATTCCGAAGATAGATGCCTTTGGTCAGCGTCTTGTTATTCTGTCCTCCTAAGTTGGTGAGTCCTATTCCATGAGACTCATGCGAAGGGGAAACAAACATTTTCAGCATCATGCTGTTCCGTTCTCATCCGTTGCCGCTTCCTCTCCCATGAACCTCTTGCGGAGGGGAAACTAAAATTGTCAGCGTCTTGCTGTTTCATTCTCCTCCGTTGGGGAGTACTCTTCTATGATACTCATGTGGAGGAGATGTATATATATATATATATATATATATTCACTGAAAAAACCATAGGTTTCAGGCCTTATAAAGTTAGGAATTAGTATTTAAAAAACCTTTAAAATTCACTCAAAAAACTATAAGTTTTAGGGGTGTTATAGTTAGCTGGACATTTCACTCATACAAAACCACTGAAATTGCTCCTATATAGTTAGTTGTACTAACTACATTTCGCGCACCCACTGCTGATGATGTCACATGTTAGATCATTCATGACATGGTCAGTGACATCACTGATGACATCTCAAATGACATCACTGAAGACATCACCGATGATATCATGCAGAGAATGTGGTGTGCTTCGTTATTTAAATATGCATTATATATATAGCAATTTGCATTGAAGAATGAGTGGATATATAGAAATAAATATTTGGATGGAGGATTTAGTAGCAGTGTAAATTGACTGTTTACTTGACCAATTTATAGTGTCTCACTAAATATAGTGGATAGTGACTAAACTGTTTGAATATCTGTATCACTTTGTCAGTTGTTGTGTAAACTGGTTCTCCAGTTGGTTACTAGCTATGTGAAAGTCTATATTAGTTATTGATTAGTTAACTGAGTATTTGTATGGGAGAGTGAATGTGTGTGTGGTTCGGTGGGGGGTGTGTGACTGCCCAAAGATGTGTGAATAGTTGATTCACTAGATATATGAAGTTAAAACTACATGTTCTAACAGTTGTTTGGGTGAGTGAATATCTTTATGGGTATGGGTGTGGTGATGAGCAAATATATTTCTCAATGGTACATGTCCAACAAACTAGAAAAATAAAAGGCAGTGTATGTGTCAGTTGTTGTATACATAAGACTCAATGATTGTGTGAGTGACTGTATGGATAACTATATACTTGTAAAAATGATTTTATAATTCACTAAGTATGACTTACTATCTAAATGAATAGATGAAGTTGTGTTTGTATAAGTGTGTAGCTAAGTAAATATGTAAGTATGATCCATTGTTTGCATAAGTGAGTAGGATGACTTCATATGTGAATAGGATGTGTGCTGGTGTGTAATGTCGATTTAGGTGTATAAGTATTTTTGATAGTGTTCTATTGTTCATTGACAGCATGTATGAGTGAATCTACAGGTAAGTGATTAGATGTGTGTATACATCTATGAATCACTGAGTGGGTTTTTAGATACTTGTATTGCTGTAACAATGGATTCAAATATGATACTCTGTATTTTACAAAGAGTGAAGAAAGATTTTACTAGTGTATGAAAAGGTGTATGTGATTGTCACGTGGATGATGTCATCAGTGATGTCATTTGAGATGTAATCAGTGATGTCACTGACCATGTCATGACATCACTGATTACATGTGACATCATCAGCAGTGGATTGCGGGTGCGCGAAATATAGTTAGTACAACTAACTATATAGGAGCAATTTCAATGGTTTTGTATGAGTGAAATGTCCAGATAACTATAACACCCCTAAAACTTAGTTTTTTGAGTGAATTTTAAAGGTTTTTTAAATGTTAATTCCTAACTTTATAAGGCCTGAAACCTATGGTTTTTTCGGTGAATTTCAAAGGTTTTTTAAATGCTAATTCCTAACTATATAAGGCCTGAAACCTATGGTTTTTTCAGTGAATTTGCAAGGTTTTTTAAATGCTAATTCCTAACTATATAAGGCCTGAAACCTATGTTTTTTTTCAGTGAATTTCAAAGTTTTTTTAATGCTAATTCCTAACTATATAAGACCTGAAAGCCCACCAGGAATCTCCAGTATGCGCCAGGGGACTGCATTGCAGAGAGGTGTAAGAAGCCACGCCCCTTTTTACACCTCTCTGCAACGCAGCCCCGTGCATGTTTGAAGAGGGGGAACTAATTCCCCTTGCATACTGGGGGCCCCTGGGGGCCAACTAGCCCACCTGGAACCTTCAGTATGTGCCAGGGGGCTGCATTGCAGAGGTGTAATGAGGCTATGCCCCTTGTTACACCTCTCTGCAACGCAGCCCCCTGCCGCGTTTGCAGAGGGGGAACTAATTCCCCTTGCATACTGGGGGTCCCTGGGGGCCAACTAGCCCACCAGGAGCCTCCAGTATGCGCCAGGGGGCTGCATTGCAGAGAGGTGTAATGAGGCCACACCCTTTTTTACACCTCTCTGCAACGCAGCCCCCGCGCATGTTTGAAGAGGGGGAACTAAATCCCCTTGCATACTAGGGGTCCCTGGGGGCCAACTAGCCCACCTGGAACCTCCAGTATGCGCCAGGGGGCTGAATTGCACAGAGGTGTAATGAGGCTATGCCCCTTTTTACACCTCTCTGCAACGCAGGCCACTGGCGCGTTTGCAGAGGGGGGACTAATTCCCCTTGCATACTGGGGGTCCCTGGGTCATATCTGCCCAAACGCCGATATTCCGAACGATTGACAATTACTTTTCTTGAGATTTGGATTATCATGTCCTATACTTTGGAATTTTTGAAAGACTGACTCAGAGGATGCTATAAATTACTCAAGTCTGCCCGAATTGTGTGGGTAAAATTGATACCTAGTCACTTTGAATAAGAATGTACTTACGTCTCGTCTAACATTTGAAAGAAATATCTAGTTATATGACAACAGTACCGACATAACTTGAAGGAAATAAGAACGCCCTGAAGAAGTTCTGTTGTACAGAACGAAACATGTCGGCTGGCTGTGGTACATGAACTTAAGCAAAATAAAAGCATTTGAATATACACCAAGATTCAGCACTTGAATAAGGACTCTAAGTGATATGTTTTGATTGGACTTATTGTGCAAGTGGTGCTGTGCCAACCTTTGGAATATTTTCCACTACTCTCTACTACTTACTCTCTACTACTCCACTACTCTCTAATACTCACTCTCTGTTACTCATTCTCTACTACTCTACTACTCTCTACTACTCTCTCTCTACTACTCAAACCTACTACTCACTATCTACTACTCTTTACTACTCACTATCTACTACTCTCTACTCTCTACTACTCTCTCTCTACTACTCACTCTTTACTACTCACTCTCTACTACTCTCTACTACTCACTCTCTACTACTCTCTCTCTACTACTTTCTACTACTCACTCTACTAACCACTCTCTACTACTCTCTACTATTCTCTCTCTCTGCTACTCACTCTCTGCTACTCTCTACTACTCACTCTCTACTACTCACTCTCTACTACTATCTACTACTCACTCTGTACTACTCTCTACTACTCACTCTCTACTGCTCTCTACTACTCACTCTACTACTTAGTCTCTACTACTCTCTACTACTCACTCTCTACTACTCTCTACTACTCACTCTACTATTCACTCTACTACTCTATACTACTCACTCTCTGCTACTCTCTCTACTGCTCTCTACTACTCTCTACTACTCACTCTCTACTCTCTATTACTCACTCTCTACTCTCTACCTCTCTACCTCTCTCTACTTATCTCTCTACTAGTCTCTACCTCTTTACCTCTACCTCTCTACCTCTACACCTCTACCTCTCTACCTCTCTCTACACACACACATATACACATATATATATGCATATATATGCATATGCATTTATATATATGTATGTGTGTATATATATATATATATATATATATATTGCTGCACATTCCTACTTACATTTGCGAGTTCGGAAAGAATGGCTGGCACACTGGAATCCAAATTAAAGATTTATTGACCACAAACCCCCCTCACCCCAACAGACGCGTTTCGCCTTTGCAGGCTTCGTCAGTGTTACGTTAGTGCAAAATACATGTCGCCATTTTAAACCATTAGCCAGTTGAATATTGTCATGAAAATAGAGAAAAGGCTACGGGCATGCAAAGAGATGGAGGCCATCTTGTAATGTGCAAATTGCATGAAAATACATGGCTGGCAATGGTGACTTAAGATAAAGTGCATAGTGCTTATTAAAAACATGTAACGTAAATCAGTTATTTCATAATTCTCAAACACAGTAAAGTTCAATTAAGCCAATAAATGTGTTCTTCCAAAAGTTTTCTTTCCTCCCCTCCTCATTTGGAGATTATATTCACAGTGTCTCTTATGGACATTTGATCCATAAAGTGCAATTTTTTTTAGGAAGAATGATTTCTTATTTCGCATGATGTTAGTTATTAAGCCCTGGATGGGCGATTATACTAGCAGCACAAACACTTTTTATCATGACATGCAGATCAACAGAAAGTAGACTTATTATTTTGAGATGATTTTAAATCATATTCATCCTATTGTTAAATATGTCAGTTTCTGTACACAGTTCATAGGTGAACCCAAAGTTCTTCATTGTTATTGAGTCCCCACGGAGTCATGGTTTTAAGACTGATGATATGCTTTGACTCAAGGATACGTAGGGACTTGTCTCTGTCTCCACCCCGCTCTAGTTTGGGCGCCTGATCAATACAGTAAAAACTAAGTTTCTCCCAGTTACTTTGATGATGTTCAGCAAAATGGCGGGCGACAGGGTATGTTTTATCCCTATTCGTAATTGCCCGCATATGTTCTAGGATTCTTAGTTTTGCAGGTTTTATAGTGCTGCCAATGTACCGCAGCTTGCAGGGGCAAGTGAGACAGTAAACGTTATATTCTGAGTTGCAATTAAGCAACTGTTTGATTTTTATATTGGGTTTCTTATCTCCTGTGCGATTTGGGTACTCTGACATTTTACTGCTAAATTTGCATGCCTTGCATTTAAGACAAGGAAAAAAGCCCGTTGACCTAGATAATTTGATGGGTTGGGTTATTGTTTTGAAATGGCTGTGGACCAGATGATCTGCCAGAGATGGACATCTTTTGTATGTAATCAATGGTCTTTGCGGCAGATTCTTTTTAAGGATCTTGTCAGCGGTGAGTATATTCCAGTGTTTTTTGAAAATGTTCACAATTTCTCCTGACTTGGTATTGAATTCAGTTATCATTCTCACCTCATCAGGTTCCTCTGCTTTTGGTTTAGGTATTAGGAGATCCCTCCTATTGATACCAGAGGCTTTCACACTGGCCTGTTTCAAGATGTTTCTATTATACCCCCTTCTCTCAAACCTCCCTTGTGCCTCATTTGTCGCCTGCATGTAATCTCGTTCTAAAGAACAATTTCTCTTTAGACGGAGAAACTCGCCATATGGTACATTTTTTACCACGCTTTTAGAGTGGTATGAGGTAGCATGCAGTACTGCATTACCCGCCGTCGGTTTTCTATACAAGCGGGTTTGTAAGATGTTATTATGCACAAATATTTCCAGATCTAAGTAATTAATGCTTCTGGCATTAATAGTACTAGTAAATTTCAGGTTAAGATTGTTGGTATTTAAGATGGCAATATACTTTTCCGCAGATAGATGATCACCGTGCCAAATAAGGAACAGGTCGTCTATATATCTGGTCCACATAAGGATTTCTTCAGTCTCTTTCATTGTTGGCATCTTTCCATGCCTCATGCTTCTCCCACCAACCCACGAACAAGTTCGCGTAGCTGGGGGAGAAGCACGAGCCCATGGAAGTACCCCTCTTTTGATTATACATAGTCCCATCAAATAAGAAGTTGTTATTATATAAGCAGAATCTAATCATAGACAAAATCATGGTACTGTGACTACAAAAATGTTCGGGTTTTTGGTCTAGAAACCACTTAATAGCGGTAAGACCCTCCTCGTGATTGATGCAGGTATACAAGTTCACTACATCCAATGTTATTAGTAACATTTCAGAGTCCCATGTGATATTGTCCATGATGCTTAGGAAGTCCTGGGTATCTTTTAGATAGGATGGGAGATCTTTTACGAAGGGTGCTAGATATGAATCAATGAATCTGGAAGTATTTTCAAGGAGGCTTCCAATAGAGGACACAATTGGGCGTCCTGGAGGTCTTTTTGCATGTTTGTGTACCTTCGGAAGATGGTAAAAAGTTGGTACGATTGGTGCTTCACATTTTAGAAAAAGGTACTCATCCATAGTTAACATACCTTCTTTTTGCCAGTCATCTAGCATATTGTGAAATGTTACAATGCTTTTGTTATACTCAGCTTTTTGTATGGGAGTATAACATTCCTTATCCCTTAATTGTCTGTGTGCCTCTGAGAGGTAATGGTCTCTATCAAAGATAACAACGTTTCCTCCTTTATCTGAAGGTTTGATTTCAATTGTTGTATCTTCTTTGAGTGATCTAATTGCCTCCCACTCTCTTTTCGATATGTTCGATGTTTTTTGATTAATTTTTCTTTTCATTCCAGTTGAGATTTTGTCCAGATCTTCTAGTACCGCTTCATTAAAGAGATCAATAGCGTCATAGTTTGTAATAGGCAACTTTTTTGATTTCTTCTTCATCATACTCGGGTCTCTTTTTTGTGTGATGATAGTCTGTTCTGCCGGCTCGGCATTTATGGTCATCACCACTAGTTCTTGTGTGGGTCTTAGGAGTATATTCGCCAGTTCTTCACATGTGGGTGCATCATTTTGATTCGTAATTGGAACTATAGTTCTTGATTCTGTCCTTTCAATTTTTGGAGATTGTAGAAAAATCTTTTTGAACTTTAGTTTTCTGATGTACTTAAACAAATCAATCCGTACTTTCACTGGATCGAAATCACTGGCTGGGCAGAAGCTTAACCCTTTCTTAAGTATAGTAATTTCATCATTCGTTAATATTCTTTTTGAAAGGTTTATGACATTATTATCTTCTTTGTCCATTATCTTCTGCGGTTCAGTCCACTTCTGGTGACCCTCGGAGATGCCATTGCTTGTTGGGTACCTCCTCTTGCCCCTCTTGCCCCTCCGCGTCCTCCTCTTTGATTTTGTTGGGGTGCCGGTGGGTAGTTTTTTTGTTGGGGGCGTAATCGAGTTTCTTTGATGACCTCGAACTCGTCTAAAAAAGGACTCTGGGGGGCGTGGCCAAGATGGCGGGCTGAGAGGACGCTCTCCTTGTGTGCTCCCGAGACCCCGGAACCCCTGTGCCGCCTGGCGCCGCTGATCTCCCCCAGATCGAGCGGCGAACACGGCCGGAGCGAGCAGACGAGCGACAGCCCAACTTTGAGCCCCGGTGTCTCCTTGTACATAGCGGCGCTGTGCCGGAGCGGCCCCCGGAGCTGGGTTGGCCTACCACGCGGCGGAGGGCTGTGGAGTCGGTGTCCGGATCCAGTCGGGGGTCCGGCGTGGAGCCCCGGTGACAACACGAGGCCAGGCGCATCAGAGACGCACCCTTTGCCAGCGGCCGGTGGGACGGTCGGACGGAGTTCACCAGCCGGTCAGAGACGCGCCGGCTCCCGGACGGAGGAGGCGGGTCCAGCGAGGAACAGCTACGACAGCCTGGGGACCGGGCGGAGCGCCACATTTAGTGCCTTCTTTCTGGAGCCCCGCAAGATCGGAGGTAGGCGAACCGCAGACCGGCGGTCCAGCGGAATCCCCGGTGACCCCCTGGGCGCGGCGAGGTTGCACAGGAGCGGCCCCTGGGGCTGGGGTAGGCCGCCGAGCCAGCAGAGATCGAGAGCGGCCGCGGACCGGGGCCCACCGGTGGTCGGAGGGGGGACCCCGGCGACGCTAAGGAGGGCAGACAGGCTTGGTGTGCACTCGGCACACGCCGCCACCGCGACTGTGAGACCAGAGACCCGGCGGGACAGCATCGCGCTAGCCGGCGACCCAGGGGGCTGGACCGGAGGGAAGCTCCTACGCCAGTCCGGGGATTGATTGGGCCGGAGGGCCTGTACCTACGCGCCGCCCTCGGTGCCTCCCCCCAGGGCCCCCCGTGACTGGGGGTGAAGAGAGGAGGTGGAGAGCAGCTCGGAAGAGCCTCGCTGTTTCTGCAGGCGACAAGTGACCCCCACCCCTGGCAAAATTCCGAAGAGATCCTTGCTGGGCCTGTAGCGTGGAGGTGGCGAGCGGCCTGTGGACCTGGCCAGGGGGGAGCCCCTGCCTCCTCGTCCTTCTCTACACGAGCACGGGGGCCGACTGCTGCACTGGGCGCCCCCTGGGGTGGCATCCCTGGAGAAGCAGGGCCCGCATAGCCCCTGCATCGTGTGCCTTTAGACTGTGGTGCGGTCCGCTGACCTCGTGGGGAACAGGCCCGCGACGCCTTTTACTGTGGTACGGTGGTGGCGATCTCGACCCCTACAGACGTGCTGTGCTGCGGACGCTGGCCCTGAGGTGAGGAGGGTGCCCTGACATCGTGGTGCATTGGTTCTGCTTGGAAGGGGCACATCACACAGTCTTCACCTGTGGACTTTTCCTTTGGCTTTGCGGAGAAGGGGGGGTGCCCTGCGGCTGGAGAGGGACTGCTGCGCCCATCCTAGAGACGACGCTCCTGAGACACAGGTCGCTCTCTGACTAGGAGTTGACCGTCACGAGCCGCGGCGGACGGAGCCTTTGCGTGACTCTCGGCCATACAGCGTCCAGCCGTTCGGAATTCTATAGGTGCCCTCCCTGTTGCGGCAAGCACCCCCCCTCCGCGATGGCGGGCAACAGAGGGGGAAAGAAAGGAGACCGCACCTTGCCCGAGATGCTGAACAGGGGCGCCCAGAGGCAGGACAGATCCCAACCAGTACCGAGCCCCTCGACCGGCTCTCGTGGAGCAGAGGGAGGCGAGCCCCCAGTCACCAGGTCCTTTCTGGAGTCACTGTTTAGCACGCTCAGGGAGGACTTTCAGGCGCTGAAACAGGAGGTTGCCGGCGAGGTCCGAGAGGTGAGGAGGGAAGTCGATTCGCTTGGAGAACGGGTCGCCACCATTGAAGACACTCATCAGGCCAGGGACGAGGAGATCACGCAGCTGCAACAGGAAGTACTACGGCTCAGGGATCAACAGATCGACCTGCAGGCCCATGCCGAGGATCTCGAGAACCGGTCCAGGCGCAACAACATCAGGGTCAGAGGCGTTCCGTCCAACGAAGAAGGGGAGGACGTCGCGGCCTACCTGCGGGGTCTGTTTCGGGATATCCTTGGAGAAGCGGAGGACTTTCCGGTGAGGATTGACAGAGCGCATAGGGTTGGGCCGCCGCGCCGAGCTGCGGCGCCGCCTCCGGATATCTTGGCCTTTCTGCCGGACTTTCCTCTGAAGGAGAGGATCCTCCGTGAAGCACGTCAGAAACAACCGGTGAGCTTCGGAGGTCACCAAATTGCTTTATATCACGATCTGTCCACCATAACGTTGCAGAAACGCAAATCCTTCAAAATCGCAACGGATTTCCTGAGGGAGCATGGCACGCAGTACTCCTGGGGGCACCCCTTCCGGCTTATTTTCCGGTGGAACGGAGCGCTGCATCAAATGAGATCCCTCCAGGACACGTGTGGAGTGCTGGGTATCACCGCTACGGATGAAGACACACCAGCGCCTCGCCGACGCACTACTAGAGAGGGCTGGCAGACAGTTCGTCGGCGCCGGACCACACCTCAACCATCTAGGCCGGACTCTCCTACGATCAGGGCGGACATGGACAGCGCCATCAGGGAGGTATCCGGCTCCACATCGCCTAGCGGAGTGGCCTTGACGGCCTGAGCAGCATCCGGGGGGAGATCATCTTGGCGTCACCGGCGCTGCAGGTTTGAGGGTTCCGGGGGGGGGGGGGCTCTGGGGGAGCATTGAAGGTGGCTGGACGTCCACTCGGACACTTTACCACAGACTTGCCCGTTAGGGGCTGGACTGGGACACTGGGGATTTCCGTGAAGTTGGGGTTGTTGTTGTGGGGAGTGGGGGGGGAACTGGGTAGGTCTGAGGGGGTGAGACGTAGGGAGTTGGGGTGTTTGGGGATGGTTTGGGGTGTGGGGATGGGGGGGGTTCGGGGTTCGGGTTGTGCCTCATTTGTCTCATGTTGTGCTACTTGTGCTCTTCTGCTGCTTCACAGGGGTGGGGGGGGGTCCACTCGGGTGGGGATTCGGTCTGGAGGCTGGGTGCCCGCTGAGGTTCCATGTAGCTGTTACTGTCTTGTCCTTTCCACACTGGGCCGATGGGGGAGTTGTCGGGCTGGCTCTGCAGGGCTTTGGTCCCATCACGTGCTGCCTAGCTGGCTGGGACCTTCTGATGCTTCTGGCCCACCTGTCACCGACCTGTTGCTGCCCTTGATTGGTCCTCTGGGGCGCTTGTTTCGACCCGCTTTCCCGCCTTGTGAGGTGATAATGCATTCGGGCCCACTTACCGCTGTGACTCCACTATTTGTTCATGGCCCTGAGGATTGTGACCCTTAATGTAAAGGGGTTGAATAACCCGGTCAAACGCAGGGCGATACTGTCCCTCCTTGAAAGCACCCAGGCGGATATCTGCCTTTTGCAGGAGACTCATCTCTTGGCCCGTGACTGTCCCAGGTTGAGGTCTCCGAAGTTCCCGGTTCAGCTTTTTTCCTCTGGGGCGTCTAAAACAGCGGGGGTCGCCATCTTGGTGTCTGGGAAGTTCAAAGGGGAGGTACTGCACAAAGTGGCGGAGCAGAAGGGGAGGCTCCTGGCTTATAGGGTTAGGATAGGGGGTTTCTTTTTCACGGTGGGCTCAGCATATAGCACTAATGATCGCCAGGATTTGTTTTTGCAGTCTGCCTTAGCTGACATCGCGACTACCCCAGACAGGCACATACTTATTGGCGGCGACTTGAATATGGTCTTTAATTCATCTTTAGATAGGTCCGCGCAGCGTCACCCCCAAACTGGGGAATTCTCGCAGCTTAGCGCCTCACACTTGGGGGACCTGGACATGCACGATTTATGGAGACACCTACACCCCACTTCTAGAGCCTACTCCTACTACTCTCACGCACATAGGACTTACGCTCGACTGGACTACCTCCTAGTGTCGGGTCCGCTGGCTGCGCTGGCAACTGCTTCTGACATAGGGGTTCTCACGCTGTCGGACCATGCTCTGGTGTCGGGCTGCTTCCAGCTGCCACCGGTAGCTCCTTCACGCGGGGTCTGGCGCCTCCGAGATACCCTGTTACATAGGCGAGACGTACTGGCTAAGATTCGGACTGCGATTACTGGGTACCGGGAACACAACGAGAACGATGATACCTCCCTGGCGACGCAGTGGGCAGCCCTGAAGGCGGTGCTCCGGGGTGAGTTCATTTCTATCTCCTCGGCTGAGAATAGGGACAGACAACGGAAGAGGGACGAGCTTACTACCTCGGTTCGGGAGCTAGAACTGGTGCACCAGAGGACGGGGGCCCCCAGAGTCTGGAGGCAACTCAAGGCGGCGCGGAAGCTTCTCTCTGCCCTGGACTTGGACAGGGCGGAATATGCTGCGCTACGCCTGAAACACGCATATTATACTGGTGGAGACCGCTGCGGCCGGTTGCTGGCGAATAAACTTCGAGTGCGACACCAGCTCCAGAAGGTCAAGGAACTGTCGGTGCCCGGGGGAGGGTTGGCCTCTGAGGACAGCCAGATTGCAGACGGCTTCCGCAGATACTATGAGGATCTATACGCCGGTGAGCCTCCCTCGGCCCAGGCCGAGACCGAATACCTCGCATCGGTCGACCTTCCTATACTCACGCCGGAACAGGCGGATCACCTGGAAAGGGATATCCGCCCGGAGGAGGTGATCGGGGCTATTTCCCGACTCAAACCTGGGAAGGCCCCGGGACCCGACGGTTATACTCCACTCTTCTACAAAACATTTTGCCAGGAACTATCCCCACTACTGACGCGACTTTTTAACTCCTTTGCAGAACCCGGGGCTATCCCCCCGGACCTACTGGGGGCGACGGTTTCGGTTATCCCTAAACCGGGGAAGGACCGTACTGAATGCGCGTCCTATCGACCGATCTCGCTGCTCAATGTGGACCTCAAGCTCTACACGGGAATTCTGGCGGCGCGTTTGGCGCCTCATCTCCCGGGATTGGTGGACCCGGATCAGGCCGGGTTTGTCCCGGGTCGGCAGACGGTGGACAACACCAAGAGGGTGATCCACGTTTTGGAGAAGGCCTCCCGGGTCCCTGGGGAACGTATGCTGCTTTCGGTGGACGCGGAAAAGGCGTTCGACCGCGTGCACTGGCCCTACCTTGAGAAGGTGCTTTGCAAACTGGGGATGGGTGAGAAGTTCCGTACCCTCATCTTCAACTGTTACAAATCTCCTACTGCGACTGTGAGGGTCAACGGTTGCAACTCCGCCCGATTCGCAATAGAGCGGGGAACCAGGCAGGGGTGCCCTCTATCCCCACTGCTCTTTGCTCTGTACATGGAGCCGTTTGCTCAGAGGATTAGGCGAAACCTGGCAGTGACGGGTGTCCGGATGGGGGGTTACATTCACACCATCAGCCTGTACGCGGATGACGTGATCTTCATGTTGGACAACCCGAAAGACGCGCTCCCTGCTTGTCTTACTGAGCTGGACGTCTTTGCGGCAGTGGCGGGGTTCAAAATGAACATGAGCAAGTCTATGGCCCTTGACATCTCGCTGGCCTCCGCTACCAGGCTGGAACTACAAGAAAGATTCCCCATGCAGTGGTCTGGAGACCTGATCCCGTATCTGGGGGTACTGCTGGCGCCATCCCTACCTGCCATGGTCACCGCTAACTATGCGGCCCTAGGGAAGAAGCTAAAGGAGGAGTTGCTCCGTTGGAGCAAAGGTACGCTCTCGCTGTTGGGGCGCATCGCTGCTGTAAAAATGACTCTCCTACCGCAGGTGCTGTATCTATTTCGGGCCTTGCCGCTGCAACCGCCGAAAGGGTGGATACGGCAGACCCAGGCCGACGTCGCAAGATTTGTTTGGCAGGGTCGTAAGCCCAGACTCCGGAGAGCCCTTTCCACGCTGGCGCCTGAGTCTGGTGGCCTTGGCATCCCGGACTTGCACAAATACTTCCAGGCGGCGCAGCTGAGATACTTGGTAGAGTGGAGTAAATGGGAATCGGACAGACACTGGCTGTTTCAAGATCAGGCGGTGGCGGGTAGGACTCTACAGGAGATACCCTTCCTGCGCCAGACTCACCGGCCCCCTAATCTCTATGCGTCCTTGGTCACGCAGACCACGCTTCGGGTTTGGGATGTCGTGAGTGTTAGGAATGAGCTCACCACCTTCCCGTCGCCGCTCACGCCGTTGGCAGGGAACCCCGACTTCCGACCCGGGACGGAACCTGGAGCGTTTTCGCTCTGGCAAGCGGCCAGGTGCTGTGCATTGGTTCATATTTATGGCTCGGAGGGCGCTGTGCCGTTTGATGATCTGCGCAGGGAATACCATTTGCCCGAGACGGAACGTATGCGTTACATGCAGGTCCGCCATTGGGCGCTACAGCCGCAGGTGCGGGAGCTGGCCGATCGCAAACTCACTCCATATGAGATGTGGCTTGCGACACGTTCTTCGGACGCCAAGCTCATCTCGGACATCTATCGGCTCCTACAACCCCCCGCACACCACCTTTATAACCCCGGGAGGGCTCGCTGGGAACGTGAGCTGGGGAGGGCGTTGAGTCACAAGGAATGGGACGACATCTCCTATAGAGCACGGCACTCGGCATACCACACTGGTCTCACGGAGACCTTTACGAAGGTATCCACGTACTGGTATTACACGCCTCAAAGATTGCATGACATGAACCATAACATCCAAGACACGTGCTGGCGCGAATGTGGGCAAACAGGTACACTCACACACATTTTATGGGATTGCCCGTTGCTGGGTCCGTACTGGCAGGAGGTCTTAGATGAGCTGGACCAGTGCTTTGACATCGAACTGCCACGCCTTCCTGCCTATGTTCTACTGGGGTTACCCAATGGTTTGATGTACCCACTGCGTTCTAGAAGGGGGAGACACATTGCGATCGCTTTAGGCTCCGCGATCCAAAACATACTGATATTCTGGCGCACCACCACTCTTCCCACTATCACGGGCTGGCTGCACAGGTTGTGGCATGTTTTAGGGATGGAAAAGATGTCCCTCACGGTGGCGGGGGAGGTGGACAAATTTGACGACCTGTGGCAACCTTTTAGAGTCCTGTTACAATCAGAGTTCAAGGAGATCACTTGTCCACGATATCTCAGGCTGATGCGACTGACTGCCCCGATCCCGTGATTGGTGAGGGGGGGAGGATGGGATGAGGGCGGGGCTTCTTGGAGGATATGAAGGGCTATTGGACACTAGCACAGGCACGGGGTGGGTTGGGGGAGTTTGGGCAGGGGGGGAAGGGAGTTGGGGGGGTGTTTTCTACTTTAGGTTTGGGATGGGTACATCATGTCACTTTTGCTCCTGATGGGGCTCTGTGGGCGTATAGTTGGTCATATTTTATTGCTGATGGCGTCTCTGATGAGAGTCTTTGCTTTGCATTATCGTGATTACCGTATTCCTTGTATGTATTGTTTTTCTTTGTTGTGGAAACGATAATAAAATGCTTTAAACCTAAAAAAGGACTCTGAGTTGCCAATGCTGTATCTTTAATTCCTTCGGTTTGTTCCCCTTCCGAAACTTCAGACTCCTCAGTATCCTCATTTGTTAACGTTGTATTAGTCTGGGCCAACCGTTTTCTGGTGGCATCAAGTTTTCTGGCAAACGTTAAGATTCTTCCTGAGAGGTAGTCCTGCTCGTCTCTGAGAAATTTCGATTGTTTTCTCTTCCGGATGCTTAATTCATAGTCTTTAATTCTTTTGCTCATGGTACCTCTGAGTTCTTCGATTTCTCTGGAGTCTTTTTCTTTAGCTATTTGTTCTTCTATGTCTGTTATTTCTTTTAGACACTTTTCTCTGTCACTCCATGCATATTTAATAAGCATGCGCACCATGCCTTTCGCCGACTCTGCCGTATATTCTGCCCAATCTTTGAGTAACGCAGGATCCGGGTTTTCGTATGAGGGCACTGTATATATGCGTAGCCCCCTCGGTATTCTGCCACACTCGATATACCTTTCTAGTGAGGTGGCCTCCCACCATTTGCGTACCTCCCGTTCTTGTACTTTTTCTAATTTACAGAATAACATTTTCAAAGTACTGGCGGGGGCATTTTGAGTTGTGGGTTTGCTTGGTTGCGCATTTCTAGTTGTTGAACTTCTAAACATGAAGTTGGCAGCAGACTCTCTTTCTCCCGAGATGCCATCAGTATTCGACATGTTTGGGTTGTGCTGCAATTTACTGTGTTCGTTAAAAATGGGGTGGTGACTCGGTCACTGTCGTTTGCTGGGGTTCGGAGTCTACTTTCGGTCCCTTCGGAGATGAGGCTAAGCATATGCAAGATGAATTCAAAATAGGCGTTCACTCACCGAGTTCGCCGCCGGTTCGTGGTTCCTGTCAGCCGCCGCCGACGCGTTCCCAGTCTCCGTTTGGCAGACCCGCCAGTTAGCGCTTTCGTGTGTTGTTTGACGTCTGAGTCCCAACACCTTGTTCCGATGTCTCCCAATTCTTTTGCTTAATCCGCCTCGGGGCATACGGTCATATTAATTTAAAGCACAGTTTCGTTCACCGCCGTAGCTCCACTTCTCTCCGGGTGCCAAAACGCCAGCGTTGGTGGGACGCCTCAATACTGCTGCACATTCCTACTTACATTTGCGAGTTCGGAAAGAATGGCTGGCACACTGGAATCCAAATTAAAGATTTATTGACCACAAACCCCCCTCACCCCAACAGACGCGTTTCGCCTTTGCAGGCTTCGTCAGTGTTACGTTAGTGCAAAATACATGTCGCCATTTTAAACCATTAGCCAGTTGTCATGAAAATAGAGAAAAGGCTACGGGCATGCAGAGAGATGGAGGCCATCTTGTAATGTGCAAATTGCATGAAAATACATGGCTGGCAATGGTGACTTAAGATAAAGATAAAAAAAATATATATATATACATATATATATATATATATATATATATATATATACACACATACATATATAAACATATATAATGTGCATATCTATATAAATACAAATATAAATGCATGCATACATATACATATATACATACATATGCATGTTATTTACATGAACGTTTAAAAAACACTAATAAAAGCAAAGCTAAAAAGCCACCTCATTACAAACAGAATGGCTTTAACTTAAACGAGAGTGAGATCTATGGCATTTTCAATGCTTGTTTACTTTATTTCCATCAAGAAGGCATTCAGATGTGTCACACATTTGCCATAAATTCTGAATGTTAGCACTCTAGTTGCTCATTAGATCACTGTAGTAAAGCTACTGCTCACCAGGGAAGTTTGCTGCTGGTATTCAAAGTGCATGTTTCAGTCTGCATGTCAGAATTTTTTTAATGAAATAGAAGAGGATTTGACAAGTCACTCAAAATGTGCCCTAATTTTTCTTTCTGAAGCACTAATCATACTTTCTATGGCAAAATTAACCCCCTCATTTTGTTCCTTTTTAAATTAAATGTTTTCAGACTTACCACTTCATTCCAATCAAGAGGGCTTCTGGTGTGCCATACTTTTGTCATAAGTAAGACTGTTAGCGCTCTAGTTGTTCTTTAGAACACTCTGGGACATTCTGTCATTGGGCTATACTTGGGCTACATATGGGTGATATTTGGGCTACATTTGGGCTCTTTTGTCTCTGGTGGCCATCTTGGGAGACTGCATGTCAGAATTTTTTAATGAAATTGAAGAGGATTCGAGAAGGCACTCAAAATGTGCCCTCATTTTTCTTTCTGCAGCACTAATCATACTTTCTATGGCAAAATATACCCCCTCATTTTGTTCCTTTTTAAATTAAATGTTTTAAGAGTTACCACTTTATTCCAATCAAGATGGCTTCAGGTGTGCCATACCTTTGTAATAAGTAGGACTGTTAGCGCTCTAGTTGTTCTTTAGAACACTCTGGGACATTCTGTCATTGGGCTCTACTTGGGCTACATCTGGGTGATATTTGGGCTACATTTGGGCTCTTTTGTCTCCGGTGGCTATCTTGGGAGACAGCATGTCAGAATTTTTTAATGAAATAGAAGAGGATTTGAGAAGTCACTCAAAATGTGCCCTAATTTTTCTTTCTGAAGCACTAATCATACTTTCTATTGCAAAATGAACCCCCTCATTTTGTTCCTTTTTAAATTAAATGTTTTCAGACTTACCACTTCTTTCCAATCAAGATGGCTTCTGGTGTGCCATACTTTTGTCATAAGTAAGACTGATAGCGCTCTAGTTGTTCTTCAGAACACTCTGGGACATTCTGTCATTGGGCAATACTTGGGCTACATCTGGGTGATATTTGGGCTACATTTGGGCTCTTTTGTCTCTGGTGGCCATCTTGGGAGCCGGCATGTCAGAATTTTTTAATGAAATAGAAGAGGATTTGAGAAGTCACTCAAAATGTGCCCTAATTTTTCTTTCTGCAGCACTAATCATACTTTCTATGGCAAAATATACCCCATCATTGTGTTCCTTTTTAAATTAAATGTTTTAAGAGTTACCACTTTATTCCAATCAAGATGGCTTCAGGTGTGCCATACCTTTGTAATAAGTAGGACTGTTAGCGCTCTAGTTGTTCTTTAGAACACTCTAGGAGGCTGCAGTAGAACACAAAGGAATCAACTGACAGTCTCTGTCCGTGTTGGATATACATGTTTTACTGAGAATGTCAGACTTCATTCTCACATGACTGAGAAAGATAATGTGAATTTACAGAAAATATGCTTTCAGTTTATCTTATAGATCCCCTTCCAAACCACTGTGGGAAAAGCATGAGATAATAGTTTTCTTTCAAACATGATTCATGATATCCCAGCAGAAGGCTTTTTCACATGGTAAAATCACCTTAGAACACACCACAATTCCTAAAATGAGTATGGTACCATCAACAAATGATTTATAATGTAACTAAAGTCCTAAAACCCTCTATTAACTACAATGCTTTTTAATGAGGTGCTATCATGTATATTGGTCCCAAGATGGCTGCCAACACTTCTTGGATGAAGTGCTGACAGACAATCAGATCTCACGATGAGATGTGTGGTTAGGCTCCGCCCAGATATATGTGTTTTTGAAGTTAATTTTCATAAAAACCACTGGAGCAATTTTCCCCAAATATAGAAAAGGCACTTTGGCGTACCAGTCCCTACAATTTTGCAAAGTTCGGTGTAATTCCATTCAGCGGTTCGGGCTGTAGCCTTGTCTATTCGTCCTATGGAAATTAACATGGGGAAAACACGTTTTGGGACCCCCCCTTTTTTTATTAGCCCCCACTTCACGGATCCGCAGCAGAGCTGGCCAAAATTTTGGAAAATTACACGCAAATTCCTCAACTGGCGCCAAAGTTATTCCCAATAGAATGTTGCAGATTTCCTATGGTAGCTAGGTCCTAACTATATATACCTACTGGCTATCGCCAGTAGGTAATATATACATATATTCCCAGCTTGCCACTCGGGTAATCCGCCGCTCAGACAAAGCAGAAGGCGCTTTGTTTGTGTGGACCACCCAGTCAGGTCCAATTTCTTCAAAAGATTTCCTCCCAAAACGAAAGGTAACAAAGCCGTGTCTCAAACCACAAGAACTTTTATCCGTCAGCTGTTATCGGACGCGGTTCGCCTGCGCAGCAGGCTTGCTCACCAACCCTTGAATAAAATTTTCAACCTGTATTAAAACACCATGACGTGCCACATCACATGAGAACTACTACATTAGTGCAATGGAAGACAAACTAGTCGTTTTCGCCAATGTAGAGTAAAAGTTTTTTTTTCTTTTTAACTATTCTACATCTATACATTGCAGAAAGGTTTTATTACAATCATAGAAATAATTTCATTCAGCATTATAACGGGATGCATTGTGTTATCACACAAATCAGCCCTCGTTGCGGCAAATCCATCACATAGTTGCCAAAGGTAATGCCATCGAGCCCTAGTGGACGTTACTTTCAGGTTAATCGCTGTAAACCATTCTGTGATTCAGCCCAAGTGGGCAAATCCCTCACCAGACATATTACATGCAAACATTGCCTTCCATTTTCACCATCACCAATTGAAACCAGTTAAAAACAGAGAGAATTCTGAAGCACCCAATAATAATGAATTTAAATTCATAAATGTGTATGGAAATCTTCTTTCATATTCAGTCCTGAAGGGGTCTTTGTGTCGAGTTTTATTATATAGCTACACTCTAGCCTTCTTAACTTCTTCTCACGATTACCTCCACGTATACTTTGTGGGATTGCATCAATCACAAAATAAATTAGACCTTCTATATTTTTATTATGATGCTGATCAAAGTGGCCCGCCACTGGATATGTTTTGTCACCATTTTTTATGGCGCGTAGGTTTTGCAACACGTGTTTATGAACTGGCAGGATTGTGCTCTCTGTGTACCTCAGGCCACATGGGCACTAGAGCACGTAGACCATATAATCAGTTTTGATTGTAAATTGTCCCTTTATTTTCATTTCTCTTTCCGTAAACCCTGTTTTGTATACACTTGTATTTTTCCCGTGTATAAAGGCTTTCAATTTTGCGCATTTTCTAAAGCCATCTCTTCTGCTAAGCTGTTAATGTTTTTGCAGGTTTGACTCTAGGCAGCATGTTTTTAACAAGTGATTGTTTAAATGATTTAGCTCGCCTAAAAGTAATTTGGGGTCTATGTTGTACAAGTTTTCCCCATACAGGATTGTTGCGAATGATATGCCAGTGTTTACATAAAATTGACCTGAGATTTTTTTCTCGATTGTTATATGTAGTGATCATTCTACACTGGTTAACATTCGCCAACTCAGATCTAGCCTTAGTTTTATTTTTCTCAAAGAGAATAGATTCTCTTGTTCTTTTCTTTGCCTTGGTCATAGCAGAATTTAGGCATTCATTTGTGTTTCCCCTAGCTTTGAAGCTAGGGAAAACAAGCCAATTCCTTTCCTTGATCCTCCTGGTTACTACAGTTTTTTTTATTGTTTGCAAGCTTTTGCCATAGGGGATACACTTTATCAGATTACCCGGATGGAAGCTTGTTGCGTGGAGCAACGTATTGCCCGCTATGGGCTTACGAAAAAGTTTTGTTTCAAGTTTTCCATCCTTGATATAAACTGTTAAGTCAAGAAAATTCACACTTGTTGTACTGATAGTGCTTGTGAATTTCAAATTAAGATTGTTCACCTGCAATTTGTTTATGAAGGCCTTTGCTTCCCTTTCTGAGCCTTTCCACACGACGAATAAATTGTCGATGAAACAACTCCAGTGCATTATATGCTTCTGCTATTCTCCTGGGTACAGCATACAGACCACCTGCTCCCCCCACCAGCCCATATGTAGATTTGCACAGATGGGCACGAAGCAGGTTCCCATTGCTGTCCCACACATCTGATGGAAGAGTTATCCATTAAATAGAAAATAGGTATTAAGACATGCTGCCACCATGGCAAATAACATCTGGGTATGCAACCACATTTTTATCGGTCTAGGTCCCAAAAAGTGCTTGACCACATTCAATCCGTCTGTGTTTGATACTCATGTACAAAGTACACACGTCTATCGTTATCAGTAAATAATCCTGTTCCCAAGGTAGATTGTATATACTTCTCAAAAAATCACCTGTGTCTTGTATGAAAGACGGAAGTGTTCGCACAAGGGGACATACAAATGAATCTACATATTTCGAGGTATTTTCTAGGGCGCTACCTATAGCTGCTATGATTGGGCGCCCTGGGGGAAAGACAGGATCTTTGTGTACCTTCGGTATCATGTAAAATACCGGGGTGACTGGATTATTGACTGTTAAGAACATTAGTTCATCATGATTAATCAGACACTGGTTGTACCACTCTTGTATTTGGAGATTATAAGCACAATTACTTGTTGACATTACTTCTTCAGCAACTCTCATGTAGTTAGATTGATTAACCTCTTCGATGCTAATGACAAGGTCAGCTCGTCATGCAGGTCCACTGGAGCTGTGCTTATGACGAGCTGGCCTTGTCATGAACAATGGGAAATTAGGATCTTCAGCGTAGGAGAAAAATACACTGTAGCATTGAAGGTGTTAACGAGTTGCTTATATGCCTCAAGTAAGTATTACTGCTTGCCCCACAAAACAACATTTCCACCCTTGTCAGCAGTTCTCACAATACAATCATCGTTTTCTGGAAGTTTTTTGGTCAAGGCCGCATAATCTCTTTGCTTTAGTCCATATCAGCCTTTGGACAAAACGAAAGGCCCAATTGCAGTATATTATTCTCCTTTTCAGATAGACTAACATTGGGTAAATTCATAATGGAGTCTTCATTACAGCAACCTACTTCTTGTTGCGACCTCTCTTGGCTTTCTCTTCTGCATGGCTTGGCCCCTTTCCACCTCCGGTTCCTCTGCCTCTTCCTCTTGGAGGTTTTACATTTGCAGCTTGTATTCTAGGCCATAGGTTAAATCTTCTATGACTGATGGTAGATGTCCCATTATCTGGCCACTCGATCCTTCATCTGAATCTGTGCCAGCATCTGAGCTCTGTATACTGCTTTGCTCTGACTGTGGCTCTGCACTTGGCTTGCCTGATATGTTGAGTTTCAGCCTTTGTACCGTTTCAAATTTCTTCGCGAAAGTAAAAATCTGACCTCGGTCATAATCTATTTTATCCCTTATGAATTTTTGAGCTTTACGTTCTTCAATCGATTCCTCAAGCTTGCGCAGTCTCTCATTCATATCTGATCTGAACTTGAGTATTTCATCTTGATTCTGTTCTTTCTCCAGCATCATTTGTATTTGGTCAATTTCCTTTGACGGTCAATGTATGCATATTATATCAGAATAGCAAGCATTTTTTGTGAAAATTCCTGATTGTTGTTAGCCCACTCATGGAGCATATTCGGGTTAGGGTCTTCATAAGTAGGTGCCACTAAAATTCTTATGCCTCTGGGAAATCGTTTCACTTAAAGATATCGCTGCAGGGACTTCGACTCCAACCACTTTGATAACTGTACGTTTTAATTTTTCCAATCTTTTTAGTCGTGTTGCAACATCGGAGATCCTGGTGTTACTTTGTGCCCTAACAGTCTATTAACTGTAACATTATCATTGAAAATCGAGAGTCCTGCTTCCTCCCTTTCTCTCATTTCAGCAGCCAACATCTCTAACAGATACTTCACGTAGATCAAATCTACGGCTTTAGAACCGCCAGCATCCCAAATTGTATTCAATTGCAACACTCACTTTCGCGCTGACTTTCCGTCTTCCCTTGCACTGGTAAACTGCTCCAATTACCTCCGTGCTCCGGCGTCCTCTGTGGGTCCTCCGACTCTCCAGACTCCAGTATTCACCTCCTGGTTTGTCTTCCCAATGTAAACCTTACTGCAGGGGCATAGTATAGCGTAAACTACATTTTTAGTCTTACAGTTTGTAAAATCTTATGCATGTTTTTTTAAAGAAAGGATTGGGAACTATGATTGTATTGGAAACACATGAATGCTTAAAATATTGTATATAAAAAAAGTTGAGCGTATTTTAGAACATACTCCTACTGTCCCCCCCCCCCCGCAGTTCAATCGCGTGGACAAATATGTTTAAGAAGACTAAAATTGCAATTTTGGGGCAACGCTATTTAAGTAATCTGAAGTGTAGGCGGCAGCAGTAAAGATATGCATAACAAAATGCGAGTTCGATCTAATAATAAATAGAAATATTGTATAGACGGCTACCAGGACAATAGGTCGTCTACTTGCAAATTGTACTACATATCCCAGAATTTACCACGGTGCAATACTTGCTGGCGATAGGCTCCCACAACAGCAGAGGTTCCGCCTCCCCTTTGAATAGTGAAAATCCAAAATGGCCAGCGCCGTAAACTACTGAGGGTAGCTGCCATTAAATTAGTGCGATGAAGAGTGAGAGGTAAGTGTTCCGTATACAACAAAATACGGGGTTCTGATACTTCGTAAATATGCAGGTAAACCACTGTCTCCTGTTGTTTTTAGATACCTTCGGACAGAGACACGCGAGGAAAGTGAACGCGGGGCGTTAAGCAAGTTGAAAGGTACATTCTTTCTTCACGGCAACAACGTAACTTCGAAGTTGTTAAAAATGTTGTTAGCACCATGGATAATGATAAAACCTCTTTTCCCACAGCCCGGGTTGCCCGAATAATAAGCGTAATTTCTATAAAAACGAAAAGGCTGGCCATCACTTGCTGATAACAGGTATTCCCTTTTTGCATTCTAAAATTCAAGCTACCGGTACATATATTTTTTTAACCCCTTCGCTGCTGCCGTCGGCCGTTGGACGTCGCGCGAGCTACCTCCCTGGTGCTGCGCACGTCCAACGGCCGACGCGGCCGCACCCGTTTTTTCGAACGTTCAGCACTGGCGCTGAACGTTCGAAGCAGGAAACGGGTTAAATAGCATTGACGAACAATATTTTTTTAATAGCATTGATGAACAGTATTCTAAGAATTGTGTACACACTTTTCTAGGAACTATTGACCGCTCTCTGTGAAGAGAGGGTCGAACTATTATGGAATAAAAAAGGAGGATTAAGGTAGGCGAACATAATCTGATCAAAATGTTATCAACAATTCTTATTAAAACACATGCAGACATTTACAATTAAATGTTATTGTCTGCAGCACTTTGAAGAGCAATAAGATTAAAAAGAAAACGTTCATTGCACTGCCAGCTGTTCAAAGTGTGAATAAAACAACAACACTCAGGTAGGATGGCTATATAATCAAACGTAGTGGAAAAATGAGAGTTAAAGACAATTAAATACTCCAAAACAAATGTTGATGTCACATAAATCTTTTACAGATACAAATGTGAAAGCCCTGATGAGAGTCCAGTAAAAAAGAATATCTGAACTCGGAACACGTCGGCATAATTTCAGGAAATGTTCAGGATTTATGGTTAAAATCCATGATCAATAAAGGAAAAAAAAGATAAAAACTTTATTCCATGATCAAAGAAATATTTTGTAGCCAAAAGTTTTGCTGTAGATAATTGATGTGTATAGTTTATTGTTGTATAGCGTTTTTCACAGATGTAAAGTATAATTTCTTGTGATGTCTTTTGATGTAAAGCACAATTAATTTGTATGTGTATTTGAAAAGTATGGTTTGATTATGTTTTCATTCTTCGTGTCAAATATAAAATGTATCTAACCAAAAAAAACAAAAATGAAACAGTAAAATAAAATACTGAGATAAACATAAAATTGTTTGTCTTGTGAGCAGAAAATAGTAACGCTCTGTTAAAAAATATGAGGTAATAGGTGCATTTTCTGTGTTTTTGCATTGTTTAAACGGCCCAGCCTTATCCTGTCCCTTTGGGCCTGACTCCTTGATTGTTTTGTACCCAGGAGAATGGCAGAAGCATATAATGCACTGGAGTAGTTTCATTGACGATTTATTCGTTGTGGAAAGACTCAGAAAGGGAAGCAAAGGCCTTTATAAACAAATTGCGGGTGAACAATCTTAATTTTAAATTCATAAGCACTATCAGTGCAACAAGTGTGAATTTTCTTGACTTAACAGTTTATATCAAGGATGAAAAACTTGAAACAAAATGTTTTCGTAAGCCGGCAGCGGGCAATACGTTGCTCCACGCAACAAGCTTCCGTCCGGGTAATCTGATAAAGAGTATCCCCTATGGGGAATGCGTGGAACTATAAAAAACTGTAGTAACTAGGAGGATCAAGGAAAGGAATTGGCTTGTTTGAAGACCTGCTTCAAAGCTAGAGGATACACAGATGAATGCATACATTCTGCTATGACCAAGGCAAAGAAAAGAACAAGAGAATCTATTCTCTTTGAGAAAAGTAAAACTAAGGCTAGATCAGAGTTGGTGAATGTTAACCAGTGTAGAATGATCACTACATATAACAACCAAGAAAAAAATCTGAGGTCAATTTTATGTAAACACTGGCATATCATTCGCAACAATTCTGTATTGGGAAAACTTGTAATACGTAGACCCCAAATTGCTTTTAGGCGAGCTAAATCATTTAAACAATCACTTGTTAAAAACATGCTGCCTACAGTAAAACATGCAAAAACAGAAACAACATGGCTTACCAGAAGAGCTGGCTTTATTAAATGAGCAAAATGTAAAGCCTGTGTACACAGGAAAAATACTAGTATATACAAAACAGGGTTCACGGAAAGAGAAATGAAAATAAAGGGACAATTTACATGCAGAACTGATTATGCTGTCTATGTGCTCAAGTGCCCATGTGGCCTGTGGTACGTAGGCAGCACAATCCTACCAGTTCATAAACGTGTGTTGCAACACCTATGCGCCATAAAAAATGGTGACAAAACATATCCAGTGGTGCGCCACTTTGATCAGCATCATAACAAAACAAAAATATAGAAGGTCAAATTTATTTTGTGATTGATGCAATCCCACAAAGTATACGTGGAGGTAATTGTGAAAAGAAGTTAAGAAGGCTAGAGTCTAGCTATATAATAAAACTCGACTCAAAGACCCCTTCAGGACTGAATATGGAAGAAGATTTCCATACACATATATCAATTTAAATGAATTTTAATTGGCTGCTTCAGAATTCTCTCTGTTTTGAACTGGTTTTAATTGGTGATGGTGAAAATGGAAGACGATGTTTGCATGTAATATGTCTGTTGAGGGATTTGCTCACTTGGGCTGAATCACAGAATGGTTTACAGCAATTAACCAGAAAGAAACACCCACTGGGGATCGATGGCATTAACTTTGGCAAATATGTGATGGAAATGCCACAATGAGGGTTGATTTGTGTGATTACACAATGCATCCCGTTATAACGCTGAATTAAATTATTTCAATGATTGTAATAGAAACTTTCTGCGATGTATAGATGTCGAATATTTAAAAAACGTTTTCCCTACATTGGCAATGTAAGAAATTGAAAAACTACTAGTCTGTCTTCCGCTGTACTAATGTAGTAGTTCTCACGGGATGTGGTACATCATGGTGTTTAAATACAGGTTGAAAACTTTTTTCAAGTGTTCGTGAGCAAGTGCTTGTGGCTTGGGACACGGCTTCGTTGCCTTTCTTTTTGGGAGGAAATATATATATATATATATTCTCTTCACCAAACGCCCATACGCTTAGGAGCGCACACAACAGAAATGAACCATCCAGTTTTCTTTTCAAAGGCACCTTGCTTTATTTTTCCTAGGTAGACAGTGTCAAGACCTGACGCGTTTCTTCTTTCTCACACCTGAGGAAGCTTGGACCTGGCTAGAAACTTATAGGGCAGGAACAGACCGGAGGGATCAACGGTATTCACAACAGTTTAAAGAGCCACGAGTGCGAAAATCCCAGACACTACGGAAGAAGAACAGGACCTTGCGACTGCGGATGCTGTCACAAACAACAGTGGAAAGACAGGGAGCACTGGAGGCGACGGCTGCGATTACTGGCTCGCAGAGAACAGAGTCAGCAGCAGGGACTGACTCGGAGGAGGACAGACCAAGATCGGAAGCTGAGCGCTCAGAAACTGATAGCACTAAGGGCCCGGAGGTGACACCCGGGACGGCGGAGGGCATGTTGGATGAATGACTACTTGGACTGGCTGTTGACGCTTTCTGCATTGACTCTGAATGGTAGATAGTGCCATCGCAATTAGGCAAAATGGGGGAGTACATGGATCCTGTGAGTTCGTTCTAGGATCACAAGGCGGCGGGGTGCGTGGCTGGCCCTGCTGCCTGTTGGTGCCGAGCGACCCCCCTCTTGCCCTTCAGGCAAGCCTGTAGTGGCTACTACAGGGTATAGCTGTGTGTGTTGTATGGTTTGGATGGGGGCTGATAGTTTTGTATTAGGTCCTGTTCTGGGGGGAGGTGGGGGGTTGTTTACTGGGGAGTTGTTGTTTGGGGAGGCATATTTGGTGTGGATGAACAGATGTGGTGGACCAGGGAGTGGAGGAATACACACAATGAGTGCATTACCTGAATTGCGCTGTATCACATGGAATGTTCGTGGTATGAACTCTATGGTGAAACGGCACAAAGTACACTCATACCTAGTGCGGAGGGGAGTTCAAATAGCACTGCTTCAAGAGACCCATCTCACTAAAGCAGAGGGGCTGGCATTGCAACATAAGTGGAGGGGTCAGATCTTTAGCACGTCGTATTCGGCGTTTGCCAGAGGGACATTGATCTGGGTACGGGCGGGTGTTCCTTTCCAGGCCACGAACCATATTCTAGACCCGGAGGGCAGGTATGTGGCAGTGGAGGGGAAGCTCTATGGTAGAGATGTTGTCCTTGGCAGTATCTATGCTCCCAACGTGGATCAGACACGTTTCCTGGATCATATATCGGGAACATTGGCGCATTATCTAGCTGGACCGGCGATAGTGGGAGGGGACTTCAACTCCATCACGGACATAGTTCTTGACAGGTCACATCCCCCGTTGGCTGACTCTCCAGTTCGCCGATTGGCTGGGAAACGTTTGGAATGGCAGGAACGATGGGGCTTACTGGATGCATGGCGCGCACACCACCCTCAGGTTAGGGATTACTCCTTTTTCTCGGCCCTACATGAGTTACACGTCAGGATAGATGCTATACTATGTTCTCAGCCAATAGCCCATATGGCGGCACACTCCGAGTACTTGGCTAGGACCATTTCCGACCACAACCCACTGTTGCTGTCCTTTAACTGGCTACGGGAGAGGTCCTCCATACCTACTTGGCGACTTCGCCCGGAGACACTGGAGGATCAGGTCTTCTGACGAGAGATCAAGGAAGGCATCGAGCATTACTTTGAAGTCAATCAGGGAACAGCTTCTTCTAGGGCGGGAGAATGGGACGCCTTCAAGGTGGTGATCTGAGGGCTTTGTATTAGCAAATACTCGGGGGTAAGGAAGGTGATCTTGCACGATGTAACCAAGGCGGAAGATCACTTGAGGCAAGTGGAGAAGCAAAGGCCTGAGCAGCCGACATTACAGGCGATACTCATTGAAGCGAAGGAAGCAGTGGTGGTTGAAGTAGAGCACTTGCGCTGTTTTGATTACAAGAACTACATGGTAAAGGCTCATGCAGAACGAGATTAAGTGGGCACGCTGCTTGCACGAATAGCAAACCAGAGAGGAAATCCGATCAAGAAAATAGAAACAGCTGCAGGGGACATGGTTTACTCACAGGGGGGGTGGTGTCGCGGTTCCTAGCATACTACGAGTCACTGTACCTGTGCAGGTTGGAAGGAGTGGGAACGGACATCGAGGATTATTTGGCGGGGATCCCCCTTCCGCGACTGGATGAAGAGCAGGCCGTGATCTTGGGAGGGGATATAACACTGTCAGAGATCCGGTGTGCGATCAAGAGCAGGGCCAGAAATAAGGTGCCGGGGGCGGACGGGCTACCAATAGAATTTTACGCACAATATGTGGATACCTTGGCACCCCGCCTGCTGGAGGTATACACAGAGGCCAAGGCACTGGGTCAGTTGCCTACGTCGATGCGTGAAGCGTTAATTATCCCCCTTTTAAAACCAGGCAGGGGAGACACGGATGTGACCTCCTATAGGCCGCAGTCTATGCTGACGGTGGACTATAAAATACTGAACCGGATCCTGGCGACCCGATTACTGCCATATATGACCTCACTGGTACATGTTGACCAGGCTGGGTTTATCCCTACGCGTAACACATCTTCGAACATCTGGAGATTGGTGCGGATTATGGGAGGGGACCACCATGATGCACAGTTACCACTGGCCTTGGCAGTTGATATTGAGAAGGCTTTCGACAGTCTGGAGTGGGCGTTTCTCTACAGAGTGCTGGGGAAGTTTGGCTTAGGGGAACACTTTGAGGCATGGATGAGGGTATCATACTCGGACACAGTTCCAACCCTGCAGCCTCCTTGACATTGATGGATGGTGCAGCTCCCCACTGCAAGGGCTGCCGTGCACAACGTTCTTCACCAAACGCCCATACGCTTAGGAGCGCACACAACAGAAATTAACCATCTGGTTTTCTTTTCAAAGGCACCTTGCTTTATTTTTCCTAGGTAGACATTTCTGTTGTCCGTGCTCGAAAAAGCAGCAACAGAAACGTGGTAATTCACTTGCTTTATAATACTGGGGTCCACTTAGGACATTTAATTCTGCAATACAGGAATTGTACATTCAGGACTTACTAAAGTAAAATGTTTTTGTTCAACAGGACTACATGTCCCAGCACGCATTTGAGGGAATGTCTTTTTCGCACTTAGCGGAAATAAATAATGCGCCATGAACTTCCTGTTTGATAATCCTGGCAGTGACCTTTGAAAAAGAGAAGCAATCTCGAAACGCGCCAGGTCTTGACACTGTCTACCTAGGAAAAATAAAGCAAGGTGCCTTTGAAAAGAAAACCGGATGGTTCATTTCTGTTGGGTGCGCTCCTAAGCATATGGGCATTTGGTGAAGAATATATATATATTCACTGAAAAAACCATAGGTTATAGACCATATATAGTTAGGAATTTGCATTTACAAAACCTTGAAAATTCACTGAAAAAACCATAGGTTAGAGACCATATATAGTTAGCTGGACATTTTATTGACATAAAACCAATGAAATTCCATATATAGTTAGTTGCACTAACTATATATCGCGCACCCGCAATCCACTGCTGATGATGTCACATATTACATCATTCATGACATGGTCAGTGAAATCACTGATGACATCACTGATGACATCTCAAATGACATCACTGATGACATCACTGATGACATCTCAAATGACATCACTGATGACATCACTGATGACATCTCAAATGACATCACTGATGACATCATCTAGTGTCTGTGTGTTTTTGTAAAGTTTAAATATGTTTTACATATTGAAGAATGAGTGGATGTATGGAAGACTGAGTGTGTGTGTGGCTGGCTGGGAGGTGTGTGACTCTGTGCATATCAATGTGTACTTGTATCAGTGATTGTATAAGAGAGTAAGTATGTGTTAGTATATGTGTGAAAAGTATGGTGCTCTGTGTTTAACTGTATAGATGAGGAAATCGAAGTGTGATTGATTCTTCACAGGACTGACTAGGTGTATGAGTGCATATGATAGTGTTGTAATAATGAGTGACTGTATGTATGAGTGATTGTATGGGTTAATGAGTGAATGTGTGTGTAGACGTAGGAATCAGTGAGTGCGTATGTAGTAACTGGTATTGGTGTGTCATGATGTCATCAGTGATGTCATTTGAGATGTCATCAGTGATGTCATTTGAGATGTCATCAGTGATGTCATCAGTGATGTCACTGAAGTATGGTGTTCTGTGTTTAACTGTATAGATGAGGAAATGGAAGTGTGATTGATTGCGTTGTGGAGAACACTGAGACCTCATTCAAAGGTTCCCTCTTTGATACATTTACATGGCGAGTTACATTTAATTCCCAACCTAAATCGAAGGTCCCTTCCTGAATAAATCCTTTCTTTTTCCAAATTTATTGCGAGTAGTTTGCGACCATGCATTCAGGTCGCTTCCAAACTACATGCTCCCACAATGCATTATGTGTGACAACGAACGTTTTAATGAATCCAAAATGGCGGCCGCAGTAAGAAACGGCCAGCGAGGAAGCTAGCAGCATCGGTGCCACTTAGCGGAGCGGAATGTAAATAATCAGGTACCGAGTCAATAGAAATGCGCCAGCCTTTGCCGCAGGTTAACTAAGTGTGGAAAGCGGGTCACATTTTACCGCGTTCTCTTTGTTTCTAGATTAGTTGGATATCTACTGAGCCCCGGTGGGGAGCCTGACGAAAAGGACACGAACCCTTTCGCTGCTGGTAAAGAAAGAGAAAGGTAGGGAGTAACCGACTTGAATATGCATTTAAAGACATTGCGAAAGCGTGTTTAAGTAGATTCAAGTAATAAAATAGTGGACTTAACGGCTGTTTTGTCCAAACTAGGTGAAAGGGATCGTTGTGGCCGAACAGACGAAGCAGCTCGGCTGCAGCGTGATATTGGAAGACCTAAAAGGTAGGGTAGGTCGAGTGCATATGCACCCACGCAGTATACTAATTATAAAACAATAATGTAGCTAAAAACACCAATGGTTTTTTTGCAATTAGGACTAAAAAGCAAGCAGAGATAGAAAATTCTTCCCCTCCTTCGGCAGCGCCAGCCCGCGCTGACGGAGGTATGGATCTTTACAGTATTGGTTTTCTTGTTTGTTAAAAAAATTTCTATTGTTCCATAAGTATAGAGCATGAATAAAGAAAACATGTCATTGATCCCTAGACATCCCCCTAGAGTTGAAGATAGGAGCGCAGTAACCAACAGCAGTTACCAGAGGCGACCCACAGAAAAATACAGGTACACATACACTTCGTCCAAACGGTACAGTAGAGGATTGAGGGAAATGAAGGGTCATTAAAACTTTATGTTTTTCTGCATCCTCAACAGATAACTAGCAGAGCCCTGATGAGGGTTTGGGGACTTTTGACCCAAACCTGAAACGCGTCGGCATATCCACCAAGAGCCAAGCATCGCATTTTATGCCCTTTTGATTGAATGAAATGGACATTGTAGCTCTTGTTATGAAATCGTTTTCTGTTTAGGAATTGGAATCAAATAATTGATTTAGTGAACTGCACGAATTTCAAAATGATGAATTGTTGTTTTGTTGTATGTTTTTGAGTTTTTGAGTTGTTTGTAAATATATGTTTTGTATATGTAGATCGAAATGTATTTTGCTAATCAAATAAGAATGTAAATACTTCCTGACATGTGTATTTTTCTCTGTCAATTGAAAAACTTTTTTCTAAAAAACAAATGAGTAGAAGGTATAAATAAACATACCAGACCGGATTCAATGAATGTGTTTATTCGGTCGTTGTAAAAGTAATACTTTAAGTAGTGTGAGAAGGGGGCATCCTTTAGTATGTATATTGTATAAACGGTCCAGCCCTCCCTTAGCCGCGCTAAGGACCTAACTCCTTTTTGTGCGCTATTGTTCATTGACAGCATCTATGAGTGAATCTACAGGTAAGTGATTAGATGTGTGTATACATCTATGAATCACTGAGTAGATTTTTAGATACTTGTTTTTTTAAATATTTTTATTAAACAATTTTGAAATTTTTCCCATATATTCCTATATATGTTACAGCATACAGCAATTTCACAAGTGGTTATGCATATGCTACACATTTTACAATTATTATTCTGGTGTGTGAGAACGTAGGTAACAGAATAAGACAAACAGAAAGAGAAGAGAGAAAATGTAATATTAACCATCCCTCAATTTATCCTGGGTTTAATCTACTGTTTTTCCAATTTGTGATGGGCTGCCATATCCTTTTACCTAGCAACTTAGCTCTCCTTCCTTTCCTATCATAGATTGCCTTTTCCAAATTATAAATAGAAAGAAGTCTTGAGATCCATACTTGGAACGGGGGGGTAACCTTATCCAGCCAGGTTCTTGCTATACCAATGCGATACACCGCCATTGAGACAAACATAAATTCTACTGGGAAATTGCCTGGCATATCCCCCACTCCAAGTATAATTAATTCGTCTGTGAGTTTTATCTTAGCCTTGAGTGATTTCTCGAAAAACTCTTCAATAGCCTTTTTCAGGGTAAACAATTGAGGACATTGTGAGAACATATGTACGATGTCTGCTTCATTTGAGTTACAACGGGGGCATGTTATTCCAGTTATTCCCCCCCACTGGGCGATTCTAGCTGGGGTATGATATAGTGAAAACACAGTCTTAAAGTGTTGTGATTGTAAAGTAGCTGAGCATAGTACTGTTCTGCCCAAATCCAGAGATAGCTGAAAACTTTCTATCCCTGACCCCAATTTTTCTGTCCATTTGTGTGCATATTTCCCCCTTTCATCAGTTTTAATGTCTTTCAGTTCTGCGTATGGCTTTCTTATTGTGCATTTGTCAGCTAATTCAATATAGTCCATGACTCTGCATTGACCCATCCCCACCATGCCACCCTGTTTTTGCATTAAGAAGCTTCTGATTTGGAGATATTTATAAAAGCTGTGGTGTTCTAGCCTGAACTTTGCTTGTAGCCCCCCTAACTGTAGCATATTCCCCTGGCTATCGAGCAAGTTTCCTATTTTCACTATACCCTTGTTATGCCAATCCCTCATAGTAGTATCCCCAAAAATGTCCCTTGGTAATGAGCAGTTTGTATATAGTCGTGTATAATTATTATATCTTCCTAAGCCACATTTCTTTGAGACCCCTTTCCAGACCCTATAGGCCGCCTTTAATGTTTTAAACCGTGTATGCTTAAAATAGCTAAAGTCGATTGTATTTAGGAACCCATTTACTGCCCCCTCTCCCAATAATGTAGTGTAGACATTAGAATATCCTGGGTTGTCTTCCGCTGTACAATCTGTGCCTCCCCCGCCTAGCAGCCCCTGGCAGTACTGTAATACAGCAGCCCAGTAATAGAGCCTAAAGTCTGGCGCCCCCCAGCCGCCTTTTTCTAGATACTGTTAAATGTCTGTAGGCTCTCCTTGTCTTTCCTTTGGCCCAAATAAATTTGTTCAAGATTGCTTCTAATTTATTAAACCACATGCTGTCAAAAAATAATGGGATAGATCTAAACAAATATAGAAACTTAGGGAACGTTATCATTTTTATTACATTAATCCTTCCCATCAAGGTCAAGTGCAGATTATTCAATCTTTCCGTATTTGCTTTTACTTTTGCCAACAGTGGAGTCATATTAATTTCTACTAGCTTATCTAGGTCAGCTGTAATTTTAACACCTAAGTACATAACTTCAGGAGCTACTCTTATATCCTGATAGTTTACCCATCTATTTTGTATGATTTGCGTCTTTCCTTTGTTCAATGAATAGCCCGAAACTATCCCAAACGCAGCTGCCTCCTGTTCTATTTCTATAATGGCTAACTCGGGTTCCGGGGTGACCACCGCCACATCGTCTGCATATGCGAGTGTTTTGTATTCCGCACCATGTAATTTTGTCGGGGGATATTAGTATTCCCTTCCAGCTTGCGCAGGAGGGGATCAATATATAGCGCGAATAATAGTGGCGAAGACGGGCAGCCCTGTCGTGTACCTCGTCTTATGCGTATTTCATTAGTATACCCTCTATTTATTCTCACCTTAGCCCTTGGTTCTAAATATAATGCTTGAATAGCCTTAATGTAGCCTGCTCCTATGCCAAACCAGTCCAGAACCCTCCACAGATACCTCCAGGAGACCCTGTCGAAGGCCTTCTCTGCATCCAGGAAAATAGCCGCGACAGGGTCCCCTGTGGCGCCCGCTGCATCCAGTATGGTAACCATCTGCCTTGTATGTTGAGTGGTCCCTCTCCCGGGGATGAATCCATGTTGTGTTGTGCCTACTAAACCCTCAATTACCTTGCTTAATCTGTGTGAAAGTGCCTTGGAGTACATTTTTGCGTCGGCATTCATAAGAGTTATTGGTCTGTATGACCCGGGATCCAAATGTGATTTGCCTTTTTTCAGGATTACTATAATGTTTGCCCCGGCCCAAGACTGTGGAGTACTTCCCCCCCTCTGCGCTTGTCTTAAGGTTTCCAGCATATCACACCCCAGGGTATCCCAGAAAATTCTGTAAAATTCCGCCGGAATTTGGTCTGGCCCTGCTGCCTTTCCTGAGGGGAGTTTGAATACTGCATTCTGCACTTCCCCCAATGTCAATGGTAACTCCAATGTCTCCTTATTCTCCCCGGTCAGTTCCTCATGCAAGGTTCCTACTAAGTAATTTTCTGTCTCAGTATCAGCATTTCCAAGATCTTGATCATATAGGTCGGAATAGAATTCCCTAAACACTTCTCTTACTTCCTCTGCCTTAGTCACAATTTTTCCCCCTTTATCCTTAATTTCTTTTATTTCTCCTGCTGCCATGTTTTGTCTGGTACGAACTGCTAGCATATGTCTAACCCTTTCATTAAACTCATAGCATTTTTCCTTTTTCATTAAATAATTGCTTGCCGCTTTGTTTGCCAAACTCTCGCTAGCCTCGGCTTTTTTCAATTCTATTTCCAATAGAATCTCATCTAAAGGTTCTTGGGTAATGGCCGCTTGTATAAGCCGTTGTTCTAGCTCCATTAAATCATGCAATCTGCCAGTTAATTCAAGTTTTTCCTTTTTACATCTGTTAAAAGTGTAGGCCATTGTTTCTCCTCTTATCCCGGCTTTACATGTGTCCCAGACCACCCCTGCGGCAGCTGTACCTCTGTTTACTTCCCAGAATTCTTTAATCCATATCTTCATCCTTTTTACGTATTCTTCTTCCCTAAGTAGTCCTCTTTCGAACGTCCAATTATACTCTTTGCATACAGCGCTAGTGTTCTGAGGAATAGCTAATATCAGGGGGTTGTGGTCTGAGAAGACCCGAGGAAGTCTTTCTATTTTTATACCTGGTAATAGGGAGCTAGAAACCAGAAAGTAGTCCAATCTGGCCACTACCCTATGAGGGGCAGAATAAAAGGTACTACCCGTACCGGCGGGATTCTTGACAGTCCAAACATCTACCAGTGCGTTGTGAAACATTAGATTGCCAATAGCCCTTCGCGTTCTTTTTTTTCGATCACCCTGCATCCCCCCACCCGACAGACCCAGCCCTGACAACCCATTGACATTAAAATCCCCGCAAAATATCACCGGTTCTGCCCACAGTGCTAATTCAATGTCTAGAAAATCAAATAAGTCAGGTTCATCCTCATTAGAGCCATATACTGAGACAATGGTATACCGACCCCCAGCTGTCTCCCCTTCGACTATGACCCATCTCCCCTCCTCATCCTCCCTCTTTTTCTCTACCTGTACAGTTCCTTTCTTGGCGAGAATCGCCACTCCTTTTGTTTTAAAATCTTGTTGTGTACATGCTAATACTTCATAACCAAGTTGATCCATAAGGTATTTATCCTTTCCCCTCACATGCGTCTCCTGGAGGCATATTACATCCAGCTTCAATAGTCTAAGCATAGCCGCTACTTTCTGTCTTTTCCCGCCATCGTTTAGCCCGCAGATATTAATAGTCGCAAGCCTTAACGCCATCCTATCTTGGTGATTGAACTATAAAAAATCCTCCTCTTAGAATATGCCGCCACTTGTTCATTTCTGTGTATCTTCCTGTTTTGTGCTGTGTTTAACCTAACTTCTTCACCGCCCCTCCACCCCCCCCCCCGTCAACCCCCCTCCCCTTACCTACCCCACCCATTCTACAGGCAAATAGGTCAAGCATGACCTATGTGTGGCAGCTTACTGCTGTAGTGTCGCCTCCTTCTCCTGCCCAAACTGTCCATAGTGCTGACATATTCAATACTTCTTGAGTATTGCAATATGCGTCTTATGCTGGCTCAATATCTCTACTCTTCCTACCCCTTTGACTCTCCTTGATTTCTGCAAGATATTCACCTGCCTTTATCTCTGAAAAAAACATTCTGACACGACCCCCTGTAATAACCTTCAGCTTTGCTGGGAACATCAGGTATGCTTCAGAGCCCTGACGCTGAAACGGAGTAATTAGCTGCCTGAGCTTCCACCTCCTTTCGACGGTCGCATGGCAGAAATCGGGCCTAGCAAAGAATGTGATCCCTTCAAATGACTTTTTTTTATCTGGCCTGGCAGAATCCATAACTTCCTGCCTAGCCAGGAAATTCCCAAAAAAGACTAACATAGCCCTTGGTAGGGTATCCTGACTAGCGCCTCTTGTTTTTTTCTGCGTCAGTGGGAATCTGTGTGCCCTCTGGACCTCCAATTCCCATTGCCACTGTGCCTCTGGGTATACACCTTTCAGTAGTTTAACCACAAACCCCCTAGGATCTTTCCCTTCCACCCCTTCTTCCAAGCCAAGAAGTCTCAGGTTATTCCGCCGCTGGCGGTTCTCAAAATCCTCTAGTTTCCATTGTAGGTCCTCGACCACCTTCCCTTGCTCCATTCTGAAAGACTGCCAGTCTGTAACTTCATCCTCCAGTCTGCCTGTTCTTTCTTCGACCTGAACCACTCTTTCTTCCACCTCTTCATATTTTTTATTCATTTTCCTGATACTCGCTTGTATTTTTTTAGTGTCTTGTCTTGCTCTCCTACTTTCTATCCTAGCCTCCGTGTGCATTTGTTTTAACATATTAAACATTCCATCTAAGGTTGCTTGAGGTGGTGGTTCGGCAATGTCTTGGTTGGTGTTTGCAGCGAAATTATCAACTCCTTCTTCCTCCTGGTACATCTTAGAGGTATTACCATAGTCACAGAGCAATTTTCTATTTGTACTTGAAGCAGATCTATCTATGTCTCTATTTCGTTTTATCATGGTTCTTCTTTTCTTCTTTTGTGTCTCTTTATTTCTGGAATTACCAGTATGTGACCCCTCTGATTCTGTCTCTGATGAGGAATCTGTAATTCCGTCCTCATCTTCTGTACCCAGTAAGGAGGAGTCAGAGCCAGAGCCTTCAGTCACAGAATAGAATTTCTCTCCTTCAGGGGAGCGCACTCTCCTTCCTTTATCCGCTTTAACCCCCTTCAATGCACGACTCTCAACGCTCCTCATGCTTCCCCAGGTGGTAGGCTCCATTAGTGTTTTTTGGTCCCCAGGGGTGGGGGCGAGATTTACCTGCATTAATGCTTCCATCATTTGGGCATTGTTAAAGTTTACCGGATCTCCGAGCCCTACCCCTGGCTTTCCTGACATCCCCCTGCTCACCTGGTCTGCTCCGGGCTCCGTGTCAATGTCTGTGCCAATGTCGGCAATCTCAGCGTTCTCAGTGCTGCCAGCGCTTCCAGCGTCTCCGTCTCTCAGCGCGGCATGAGGCGTGCGCGGTTGGAATTCCTGCTGCCTAGCAACCGCCGTGCTTGCGTCCTCGCGGTCGTTGAGAGCTTCCTCGGCTTCCTCGGCGTTTGTTACCGCATCTGCCTCGTCAGGAGCCTCGGAAACCATAATCGCCGGCAGGAGTTTGCCTGCAAAAGCCTCTGAGACGGTAGGTTGTCTCAGGTCTTTGGTTGATACAGTAATCGTTTGTTTTGAAGCTCCGCTGTCCGCTTGGGAGCGCTTCTGTTGTTGCTGCCCCTTAGATCCGGGGGTGCCTGCTTGCGCCGTTGTTCTGGCTCCCGCTTTTTCTTTGGCAGCTTTCTCTGCCCTCTCTCCTTTCCTAAGTTGCTGGCTCGATTGAGAGCCAGTGCTAATCAGGGCCGATCGTTTGTTAATGCCTGTCAGTTTTGGGACTGCTCCTGTGCGATGTGCCATCTCAGCAACTGCGCCGATACCTCGCTTGCAAGCCTCCCTCAGATGTCTCCCAAGTAAGACAAAAAGCGCCGCCAGGGACTTCTGTATCACCGTAGTACCACCAGTAATATTAACTCTGCTTGGGGTTGAAAAGATCGGCATATCTTTTTTCCACTTTCCAGCTACATATCCTGTGGGTCAGGAGAAAGAGTATGTGCGACTACTCTCTACAGTAGCATAGCGGCCATCTTGCCCCCGGATTTTTAGATACTTGTATTGCTGTGACAATGGATTCAAATATGATACTCTGTATTTTACAAAGAGTGATGAAAATTTTTAATAGTGTATGAAAAGGTGTATGTGATTGTCATGTGGATGATGTCATCAGTGATGTAATCAGTGATGTCATTTGAGATGTCATCAGTGATGTCACTGACCATGTCATGAATGATCTAATATGTGACATCATCAGCAGTGGATTACGGGTGCGCGAAATATAGTTAGTACAACTAACTATATAGGAGCAATTTCAATGGTTTTCTATGAGTGAAATGTCCAGCTAACTATAACACCCCTAAAACTTATAGTTTTTTGAGTGAATTTCAAAGGTTTTCTAAAAGCTAATTCCTAACTATATAAGGCCTGAAACCTATGGTTTTTTCAGTGAATTTCAAAGGTTTTTTAAATGCTAATTCCTAACTATATAAGGCCTGAAACCTATGTTTTTTTCAGTGAATTTGCAAGGTTTTTTAAATGCTAATTCCTAACTATATAAGGCCTGAAACCTATGGTTTTTTAAGTGAATTTGCAAGGTTTTTTGAAAGCTAATTCCTAACTATATAAGGCCTGAAACCTATGGTTTTTTAAGTGAATTTTGAAGGTTTTTTAAATGACAATTTTTAAATGTATTAATTGTTATTTTTTATACTGATTTACTACATTTTTGCAGGCAGGTGTTCAGAGGGCATGCCCCCTTTTTACAACGTTCTGCAGCGCAACCCCTGGCACGTTTGCAGAGGAGGAACTAATTCCCCTTGCATACTGGGGGTCCCTGGGGGGCAACTAGCCCACCAGGAGCCTCCTGTATAAGCCAGGGAGCTGCATTACAGAGAGGTGTAATGAGGCCACACCCTTTTTTACACTTCTCTGCAACGCAGCCCCCGGGCGTGTTTGCAGAGGGGGAACTAATTCCCCTTGCATACTGCGGGTCCCTGGGGGCCAACTAGCCCACCTGAACCTGCAGTATGCGCCAGGGGGCTGCATTGCAGAGAGGTGTAATGAGGCCACACCCTTTTTTACACCTCTCTGCAGCGCAACCCCTGGCGTGTTTGCAGAATAGGAACTAATTCCCCTTGCATACTGGGGTCCCAGGGGCCAAGTATCCCACCAGGAGCCTCCAGTATGCGCCATGCGGCTACGTTGCTTTGCCCCGGGGGCGGCAGTGTGGGGGGGATTGTGGACCCCCCACACTTCTTTATCACTATGCCGCCGCGATTTGGTCCCCCCGGGGGGTAATTTTTAAAAAAACAGACCAGGATTTATTTTTTTTAAATGTGGGCCTTTTTTGTCCTTGTGGGACCACCTGGGCAGGCCTAGGGGGTCAGGGTGTATCTACCCTGCCATCTTTTTGCGTTCTTCACGTTTGTTTTTCTGCTTTCTTGTGCCTCGGTCTATCTACACGCAGACATATACACATATATATATGCATATATATGCATTTATATATATGTATGTGTGTATATATATATATATATATATACGTACATATATAAACATATATAATCTGCATATCTATATAAATACAAATATAAATGCATGCATACATATACATATATGCATACATATGCATGTTATGTACATGAAAGTTTGAAAAACACTATTAAAAGCAAAGCTAAAAAGCCACCTCATTACAAACAGAATGGCTTTAACTTAAACGAGGGCGAGATCTATTGCATTTTCAATGCTTGTTTACCGTGGTTCCATCAAGAAGGCATTCAGATGTGTCACACATTTGCCATAAATTCTGAATGTTAGCACTCTAGTTTCCTATTATATCACTGTAGTAAAGCTACTGCTCACCAGGGAAGTCTGCTGCTGGTATTCAAAGTGCATGTTTCAGTCTGCATGTCAGACTTTTTTTCATGAAATAGAAGAGGATTTGAGAAGTCACTCAAAATGTGCCCTAATTTTTATTTCCGAAGCACTAATCATACTTTCTATGGCAAAATGAACCCCCTCATTTTGTTCCTTTTTAAATTAAATGTTTTCAGACTTACCACTCCATTCCAATCAAGATGGCTTCTGGTGTGCCATACTTTTGTCATAAGTAAGACTGTTGGCGCTCTAGTTGTTCTTTAGAACACTCTGGGAAGCTACAGTAGAACACAAAGGAATCAACTGACAGTCTCTGTCCTTGTTGGATGTATTGAGAATGTCAGACTTCATTCTCACATGACTGAGAAAGATAATGTGAATTTACAGAATTAAATATGCTTTCAGTTTAGCTTATAGATCCCCTTCCAAACCACTGTGGGAAAAGCATGAGATAATAGTTTTCTTTCAAACATGATTCATGATATCCCAGCAGAAGGCTTTTTCACATGGTAAAATCACCTTAGAACACACCACAATTCCTAAAATGAGTATGGTACCATCAACAAATGATTTATAATGTAACTAAAGTCCTAAAACCTTCTATTAACTGCAATGCTTTTTAATGAGGTGCTATCATGTATATTGGTCCCAAGATGGCTGCCAACACTTCTTGGATGAAGAATTTGAATTTTGAAAACAAATTTTTTTTTGCCTTGGGGGTCCTTGTGGGACCTCCTGAGCAGGCCTAGGGGGTCAGGGTGCTTCTACCCTGCCCCCTTTTTGAGTTCTACACGTTAGTTTTTCTGCTTTCCTGTGCCTCAGTCTACCGAGGCACAAGATGGCTGCCAACACTTTCTGGTTTGGAGTGTTGACAGACAGTTGACAGCCAATTAGCATTCAGCTCGTGCTCGGAAAGGTAAGCTTACATTAAGCTTACACGTAAGCTGCTATAGATATATATATTTTTTTTCTCTTTTGATTTTCTCAGGAACTACTGGAGGGATTTTCACCAAATATAGAAAAGGCACTTCTGCATACCAGTCCCTACAATTTTGCAAAGTTTGGTGTAATTCTGTTCAGCCGTTCGGGCTGTAGCCGTGTATAATCGTCCTATGGAAATTAACATGGGGAAAACACGTTTTGGGACCCCCCTTTTTTCTCGGCCCCCGCTTGACAAATCCCCCCAAAACTTTCTGGGAAGGAGCAGAACCGAGCTGGCCATAATTTTGGAAAATTGCACACAATTTCCTCAATCAACGCCAAAGTTATTCCCAATAGAATGATGCGGATTTCCTATGGTGACTAGGTCCTGACTATATATACACCTACTGGCGACTGCCAGTAGGTAATATATATATATATATATATATGTATACATATACACACACAGAATACATGGATGTGTTCGATGAAAAACAAGCTGAAGTGCTAAACCTCCTGTGGGAGGGTTTTTGCTTTACCTGAGCTTGAAAATTAACACCTACGTGACTATTGGAGAAATATCAAAAGAATGGGTTCATATGCCCATCCAAGTCCCCAGCAGCATCTCCACTCTTTTTCATCCCCAAAGTTGATGGAGAATTGAGGACTTGTATTGACTTTCGGTCACAAAACAAAGTACCAGCAAAGAACCAATATCCTCTTCCCTTAACCCCTTCCATGCTGATGACGGCCCCCAGCCGTCATGCACTACGGGGCTCGTGTGCTGATGACGGCTGGGGGCCATCATAAACCCACCCACTCGCGATTCTGCCGCACAGGCGCAGAATCGCGGCCGCATGGAAGGGGTTAATATCAGTATTATAAGTGAAAAAAGCTGTGATTTTCACTAAATTACATCTGAAGGGAGCATATAATTTAGTGCAAATGAGACAGGGTGATGAGTGGAAGACTGCTTTCCGCACCAGATATGGGTTGTTTGAATATCTTGTCATGCCCTTCGGGCTGTGCAACACCCCCTTCGGCTTTCCAATACTTCCTTAACGATGTATTGCGAGAATATCTGAATGTATTCGCCATAGTGTACATTGATGACATTTTGGTGTATACCTCAGAACATAAGGTGCACAGTCAGCATGTGGGGATGGTATTAATGGCACTGAGAAAGAATCCTCTCTTTTGTAAACTCAATAAATGTGAGTTTCATGTGGACAGGGTGGAATTTCTGGGGGTGATGTTGTCGGCTCAAGGACAAGAGATGGCTGTAAGAAAAATTCTGGCTGTACAGAATTAACCCACTCCTGTCAACATTCGCGATGTGCAATGTTTTTTGGGTTTTGCAAATGTTTATCACAGGTTTATCATCCAATTTTCAGGTATGGTAGCTCCCATTACCAAATTGCTAAGAAAAATAATTCCGTTCAGTTGGACAGACGAAGCAAGTCACGCCTTCAATAAATAGAAGGAACCATTTACATCAACTCCCATTCCATCTCATCCCAATCCTGAAAAACCATATCTGGTGGAATCTGATGCTTCTGAAGTGGCAATAGGAGCCGTTGTATCCCAATGAGATACTGTAAATGGTTTATTGCATCCTTTAGCTTACATGTCCCAGAAACTAAATGAGGATGAGATAAACTATACTATGGCTGAAAAGGAATTACTGGCTATTAGAGATGCTTTTAAAGAATAGCAGCATTATCTCATGGGAACTAAATACACAATCACGGTGTATACTCACCATAGGAATTTACAATTCATGAAATCAGCTTGTCTTTTACAACCCAGACAATTGAGGTGGATGTTTTGGTGAGAGACTGGGTTTGCGTTTGGAGAGTAGGAAGTAGTGGCGCTCTGAGCAGTGTGATCTTGTGACTGAGATAGGTGTGCAGTAGGCACGCGGTGCAAGGCAGGACAGGGGAACACAAACCCTTCGGGAAAAACACACCTGAAATGGTATAGGGAGGCCTAGACCAAACGGAAGGAGAACAGATCCTGTGCATACGCACTTGTAGTAAATAGTCCGGGTGTAAGGACGTAAGATTCTACTGAGAGAAAGTAGTTGCTTCAAAAAAGAACGTAGGATATCGAGATTTGTGTGGATAAAGTTTTTTTATAAGTCATATAGTGGACAGTACAGTAAGATAGTAGCCAGCTGACACGTTTTTCGTCACACACCGTGTGGGTGGTGTAACTCATCAGGGATGGGAATAGGAAATCCCTGATGAGTTACACCACCCACACAAATCTCGATATCCTACGTTCTTTTTTGAAGCAACTACTTTCTCTCAGTGGAATCTTAAGTCCTTACACCCGGACTATTTACTACACGTGCATGTGCACAGGATCTGTTCTCCAATTGAGGTGGATGTTGTACTTAGAAGAATTCCATTTCATACTCACTTACAGGCCAGGAAGTGAGAACAAAAAGGCAGATGCCCTCACCAGACAGGAATCAGTGCAAACACCTCAAGAAACACCAACACATTCTATTATACATACTCAGCAAATCATTTGTATTTTGCAAACTGAACAATTCCTTGACAAAATAGCTTGAGCCATAAAGGTCCCTAAAAGGAAGACATGGTTATCGAGTCACAAAGAGAGGAAGGTAAGAGAAGGATTACCCATCCGAGGAACACTGCTACTAATTCCTACTATTGAATTACAGAAAGAAGTATTGCAATGGTGTCATTCGGCACCAACTGCAGCACATAATAGAGTCAACAAGACAAGAGAGAGAGTACCAAGACAGTTTTGGTGGCTGTCTCTGAACCAAGAAATTCTTGATCCGTAAGTGCACTGTCTGCATGCAGGTGAAACCAGCTCGGGAAACCTTAGAGCTATTACGTCCCTTACCTACTCCTGAGGTTCCTTGGGAACACATTTCTTTAGACTTCATTAAGGGGTTACCTAGAAACCAGGGGTGTACCACTATTCTAGTAGTGGATAGTTAAACAAAGGTGGGTCACTTCATTGCATGGGCTAATCCACCCACATCAGGACAAGTGGCTCAGTTGTCCTGATGCCCTAATGCGGAACTTCCCCCTCTCCGAACTCATTCCAATGGTGTGAGGATCTATCTAACTTTTTCACTGCCAAGATACAAAAGATTCAAGATAGCCTACGGACTATCCCTTTAGGACAGTCCCCTCTATCTGATCAGCCTGCCCTATGTCCCACTGGTCCCAGCCACTTTTTTTCACATTTTTCCGCTGCCGAGGAGAAAGATGTCCTAGCCATACTTAAATCACTAAAATCTGGCTCACCAGCAGACCCCTGCCATGCTAGGGTCCTGAGTGGGGTGGCTGAGACAGTAGTGCCGGAGGTAGTGAAGCTGGTGAATGACTCACTCCAATCAGGCAGGGTGCCTGTGCAATGGAAACATGCAAAACTCCTCCCCCTTCTCAAGAAACCATCTGCTGACCCCTCACTTCTCTCCAACTATCGCCCCATTTCCCTCCTACCAGCCCTGGCTAAGGTGTGTGAGAAGGTGGCTTTCAAACAACTGGAGAGATTTGTGGAGGCTACAGGAGCTTTACATCCAGCTCAATCCGGATTCAGAACTGCATTTAGCACTGAAACGGCCCTTGTGGAAATTTCGGAGGCTATTAGGGAGTGTCTGGATGCAGGCGGCAGGGCGGCTCTGATTTTACTCGACCTCTCTGCCGCCTTCGATACGGTACCCTATCTCCAGCTCCTCTCCAGCCTGTCTGATATCGGGATTAATGGTACAGCTTGGGAATGGATTAGATCCTTTTTGGATAATCGCTCCCAACAGGTGTGGATGCCCCCATTCTCTTCATCGGTTTCCATGGTAGCAACAGGGGTTCCTCAAGGGTCTACCTTGAGCCCCCTCTTGTTCAATATTTACCTCACCCCCCTGATCGGTCTTGCGGAAAGGCTGGGTGCCAAAATTATGGCCTATGCCGACGACACCCAGCTTCTCTTTACCTGGAAGGGGGATGATTTGCAAACAGAGGTGGCCCATCGCTGCTTATTAGCAGTTTTTTCATGGATGGCCCAGGCTAGCCTGAAATGTAACAAAGAGAAGTCCGAGGTGCTCCTCTATGGTCATTTTCCACCTGCCTTTAGAGAGTCTCTCTGGCCTCCCGGATTTCCTTGCCCCTCAGGAGACTGCGGTGTTGCAAAAAATCTGGGAATTTGGTTTGGGGGTGACTTAGGCTTTCACAAACAAATAACGCGGCTGTCTGGGGTGTACTTTGGCACACTAAAAGCCCAGAGAAGATACTTTCACTTGCTTCCCCGTGCTGCTAGGGAGACGGTGGTCAGGGCCCTAATACTGGCACGCCTGGATTATGCCAACGCCCTCTACCTTGGCATCCCAGGATATCGTCTGGGAAAATTACAGGTTATCCAGAATGCGGCTGTTAGGCTTGTATTCAATATCCCTGGATGCCTAAGCGTGCGCAAGCAGCTGAGTAATCTGCACTGGCTACCTGTTGCCCAGCGAGTGCATTACAAAGCACTGACTATGACCCATAAGGCACTTCATGGTCAGGGACCTGCCTATATTGGTGCCAGGCTGTCCCTCTACATTCCCAATCGTCCTTTGCGGTCTGCTATGCAAAGACGGCTGGTGATCCCTAGATTTCGGAGAGCGCGTCTGGGGGGGATGTCCTTTTCAGTTAAGGCCTCTACGCTCTGGAATGCGCTGCCTGAGGATCTCCGGCATATTGAGGAACTGTCCTCATTCAAAAAGAGGCTAAAAACGTATCTGTTTAAACAGTCCATTTAGTCCCTCCGGTCTCCCATGTTTACTTTTCTACCACACGCCAGGACACTCTTGAGTAGCAGTGCGCGAAGTATAAATTCCTTTATAACATAACAGTTGTTGCTCAAATACATTGTGAGATTACATGGGCTTCTGAAAGTGATTATTTCTGATAGAGGGACACAATTCACTGCACAGTTTTGGAGGGTTTGGTGTTCTGCAATACCAATCTGATTAGCCATGTCCACGAGTTTCCATCCTCAGACCAATGGACAAACTGAGCGCCTAAATTAGACGTGAAAGCAATATCTGAAATGATACGTGAACCGAAACACAGAGGTTTGGGTGGAATGGCTTTGGATTGCAGGAGTGGCTTATAACAGCGCTCAGCATAGCACTATTAAGATAGCTTCCTATTTCAGTACTTAAAAATTTCATCCCCGATTTCTTTCTCTGATACATCCTGGAGTTCCACAAAAAATACATGCAGTACAAAGAGCGGTTAAACACATCCAAGAACGCATGAAGATCACACAACAGAACATAAAAGAAGCAAAGATGAGGTACAAAAAATACGCTAATACACATAGACGAAAAGAACCTCATTAAAAGAAAGGGGGATAAGGTGTGGTTATCCACAAAAACATTTATTTTCGAAAGTATAGTGTGTTTAACCAAAGGTAGATAGGACCTTACAAAATCATCAATATTGTGAATCCAGTAACTGTAAAACTTGCTCTACCCAAACATATGAAAATCCATCGGTACCATCGGTGTTTAGTTCAATGTGAGACATCTGGCTCAGTTCTTTGCATTGCGGGCCACAGACCTGGTGTTGGTGGGTCCTTCCCTCCCGCCTGTTGCTCCTCCCACCCCTTCTTGTTTTTTTGCAGCGTTCCGGTTGTAGGTATTTCTTGAACCCTTGCAAAAGCGGTTCATCTCCTCTAAAAAAGAGGACATTGCAGGGTCTGAATTGGCACCTGGGACAGTAAGTTCTGGTTCTGTCATAACACTGTTTTCAGTCCGGACACTGGAGAGATCAGATTCACTAGTGGATGCAGTGATTGCTGCGAGATTGTTTGCCATGTTTTTTTCACCCTGTCGTGGCCTCTCCTCATCGAATTTTTTGGCAAATGAAAATACTCTCCCATTTCTGTAATCTGTCTCATCAAGCCTGAATTTTCTCATTTTCTTATCTTTAATGTATACCTGATAACCACTGAGGACTTCTTTAAGTATTTTATAATTCTTTTCAGTTGGTTCTGGCATATTCAGATTTTTGATTTCCAATTACAGTTATGCTATATCATTCAATAGTTTGTTGCGTTTATGTTCCGCATGGCGGATCAAGACATCCATCATTTTGTATGAGGAGGTTACGATTAATTCCTCCCACTCTTTTAATAAGTCTGGGTCCAAATTCTCAAAAGAGGGAAATATTATGACCCGTAATCCTGGAGGTATCTGTCGGATGTCTAAGTATTTTTTTAGGGTGGTGGCATTCCACCACCTAGATAATTCTTGTTTTTTAAGACGTTCAAGTTTTATGAATTTTTTACTTTAAGCCTTCCTGTTCACTATTCCTTTGCTGTTTTGTGGTATTATTTGTAACTCCTGTGAGTAAGTCAGGGAAGAATGTATCTCTCTCATCATCAAAAATGGCCATTTTTTGAGCTAGAGTCTTATATATTTAAAGAAGATTCCAAATATAGGAAGGGTGAGTCCCAAAAGTAGAAATAGTATTGACTTGCAATGCAAAGAAATGAGTGCTGACTACCACATGAACTTTACAATATCACATGGCGGTAGTGGTGGTTTCAACAGTCGCATTTCAATTTCTACAATTTTTATCTTTTTTATATTATTTAAATTTCTTCAAGATTACGGTGCCCATCAAGGTAACAGGGACATCCCACTACCAAGGATGTCAAGAAACCCGTTGTTACATGTGTTTGAAAACAGTTGTACCTCGGCACTCTAACATTTAACAAAAAAAATATTTTTATATATTAATCCTCTTAGAACAAATGGCCTACTGAGAAACCCTAAGCTAGTAATTCTTTTTGGTATGTTGTCTCACAGCTAAGAGCACATAAAAAATACATGCATAATTTCAAAGAGAAGAGAACACCAGATTGGTATATTTTCTATATGTTTTAATATTCTTTGGTCCAAGATTCTTTCTTTTTTTCTCCTCAAAATAGTATATAGAATTTCAGAAGATGAACCACCGGGGAAATACATTCCTTCCGAGGATATTGAAATTCCACTAACTTACCAGGAGCATGCGTTCTGGTTTAAAGGTGCCCTAAAGCATAAAACTCATATTACCAAGCTTGGTCCACTAGGTAGACTGGGAGCAACATGGCCGGCTATACACCACATCCTGAAATCAATTAAATGACAGATGTGGCACTACTAACTCAACTGAAAGAGCAAATAAAAATGTATAGACAATTGGTTCGAAATGTCATGCGGACTCTTACAGTCCAACCTGCAATAATGATTCCACAACACTCTCCTCAACAGGGGAATACAAATAAAATCACACCACAGACTTTACATTCGGTCGTTGGTAAATTACCCGCAAAACGGGAACAAATTCCATTCTAGATAGCTCAAAAAATGACTCAAATCGAAGCAGTATTTCCGAATACTACCCCTCATGAGAAACACAGAGTTTTAACAATCTGTTTACCAATGGGGTTCGCACCACATCTGGAGGACTGCAACACTTGGGGTACAGTCTTTGCTGCAATATACACTAAAACACACAGAGTTCCGTCTGTGGCGGTAATACCTAATGTCTTGAAACAGATTCAAAATGAATACGGGGCAGAGGCTGCTTTAAATCTAGGTATGAAATTACTGAAAGATTTCAAACAGGTCTCAACAATAATATTAGCCAGTATTAAAGGTGAAGCAGCGGACAGGGTTCTGGTGGCAAATGTGGACGCGTCTCTCTCCCTCACGGTAACGCATCAGGCCCGTTTTTTATCCGATCACTCTCCAGTAACATGCGTTGCCCAGTGGGAGAACCAGCCCTCTCGCCCTCGAACCTGGAGGATGCCGATAGACCTCTTACAGGACCAGGTGGGGAAGGACCATGTGGAGACTGCCCTCACTAATTATCTTGACTTGAACTGGGAGGGAGGAGACCTTACTTATTCTACCAAATGGGATGCCCTGAAGGCGATAATACGAGGTGAATGTATGGCCCTCACCTATGGGGTCCGGAAACAGCTGCTTTGGGACTTATGTGGCGCAGAGGATGATCTTCTGCACCTGCAAACTTTGCCAGATCCCGACGACCTAGATCAGGAGTCGGAACGGACAGCCCGCTCGTGTGTACATGACATACTGAATCGTCTGGACAAATACACTCTGGGTCAGTATCGGCAGCGCCTCTATCGGGAAGGAGACAAGTCGGGCCGGCTATTAGCTTGGATCCTCTGGCGTGAGTTCACCCCAGAGAGAATTGTGGCCCTGAGAGGCCCTGCGGGAGGAATGGTACACTCGGAAGTGGGCATCCTTCGGGTCCCCTGGACCCATCTGCAGACAGTGTATGCCGTGGATCCCACGGTTACTGAGACCTCCTTCCTCCCTTATCTTCGGGGGCTTACCCTACAGGCCCTTCTGAAAGAAGCCGCGGAGGAACTGGATGCAGTATTGACGCTTCGTGAGGGGAAGGTGGCGATGGCTGGCCTGCCGAGGGCTAAATCCCTGGGAGGAGATGGCTACCCCTCCGAATTCTATCAGACTTTCGCAGACACTCTTGCCCGCCCCCTCTTACAAGTGTACCTAGAAGCGTTTGAACGGGAGGCTCTTCCGCCCAGTATAAACTAGGGCGAAATCTGTATGATCTTGAAGCCGGGCGGGGATAGTGGCGACCCTGCAGCGTACCGACCCATCACCATGATAAACACAGATGTGAAAGTTTTAACTAAACTTTTGGCCACCCGGCTGGCGCCGCACATGGCACATCTGGTACACCCCGACCAATGTGGGTTTATCCCTGGCCGCAACACCGCCATGAATTTGAGACGACTGAACCACATCATCCATGAGGTGCGGGACAGAGAAGACCAGATGGTCCTGGTGTCGATTGATCTCGCTAAAGCATTCCACACCGTCGACTGGGAGTACCTGTTAGAGGTCCTCCGGATGGTGGGGATGGGCAACGACTTCTGTCGTTGGATCCGCATATTGTACAAAGCCCCCCGGGCCAGGGTACGGCTCGGTGTAGAACGATCGGAAGAATGGCTCCTGGGACGAGGCACGCAGCAGGGGTGTCCCCTCTCACCGCTCCTTTTTGCCCTGGCGATCGAGCCTTTGGCGGTCCAGGTCCGAACAGAAATGATGCAATGGGGCATCACAGTGGGCAACACGTGCAATGTGATCTCTTTGTATGCGGATGACGCTCTCTTCTATTTAATGGCCCCGCGGGAGTCAGTGCCCGTCCTGCTTCAGCACTTGGACCATTTTGGTGCGGCTTCGGGCCTGAGAATTAACTGTGGGAGGTCCCTGATCTTCCCCCTGGCGGGTTACGGCATGGGACCGCTGGCGGCCCTGCCAAATCTAGGGCTACGATTGGAGCAGGAGGCGTTCCGGTATCTCGGGATCCAGGTAGCTCCAACAGATGCACAGGTGTTGGCCCGTAATATTGACCGAGTCCTCAAATCCTTACAACAGTCAGTCACTTTCTGGAACTCCTTGCCACTATCCCTTATGGGGCGACTGGCCGTCGCAAAGATGGTGATGCTCCCTAGGACGCTCTACGTCCTTCAGAATTCTCTGTGCCCGATCCCCTCGCGAATTGTCCGCACACTTAACACGCTGCTTACATCGTCACTCTGGGCGGCTCGGCGTAGCAGAGTTTTTTTTTCTTTAAATATATTTTTATTGCAGAATCAGGAATAAACATATCCAACAGGCCAACCCATACACCAACGGAACCCAGCACACAGTGCGATAGTAATGCAATACACAGCCAATTAGCCCACATCCCGGAGGCTGGGCGGCGCTTCAATGAGTCGGTTTACTGGAGGTACCTCGGTGCGCGCCCTATTCGGGACATAGGTCAAATGTAACACTTCGTTTCTGCTTTTACCCCAAAACAAACATCCCACCCTCACCATCTAATCCTAGGCCACTCCAATGTCATGACACTAAATCATCACGATTACCTCCCTGGGCCATCCGGTTCCGGGAGGTTGCCGCTGGCCGGCAAACCACCCCCTCCTACGACTCCCTCCCACTACCCACCCCCCAACTGCTGCTGATGCGGGCTCCACCATCCTCCACCTGCTCTAGGGTGACAACTATCAGGAAGTTCCGACAAACACGTAGCCACACGGAATTCCTTCTTATAACTGCTCTGTCTCCTCGCCTTCCATCAGGTGGTCCCTCAGCGCCTGTACTACCAGTTCCCAGGACCGTGCAAGTTCTAAACTCTTCTCGTTACCAGTTCTAGTCGCCTGGCGCATCCGTAACACACTCTCACATCCCGACCACTTCACCAATTCATTCCTCCACCTCCGCACGGACGGCCCCTCTTTAGACTTCCAATGCCAAGTGATCTCACGCTGCGCCAGTATCAGGCCCAACCCAATGAATTTGCTCGTTACCTTGGTCTTTTTGGTGTGTGGGAACCAAAGAAGCAGGCATGCGGCCATGTCAAAGTCTACTTCCCGATCCGTGACCGCATTCAAGAGGTCCCCTACCTCAGACCAGTAGTCCCCCAACTTCGGGCAACCCCACAGCATGTGGTCAAAATCCACCTCAGGTTCCAGACAACGTGGGCACATGGCATCAAGCACCTGGAAGTGTCGACGTAACCTCTCCGGAGTCAAATATGCCCTATGGATCACGAAAAAATGCACCTGTTGGAATCTCGCATTCCTCGTCCCTTTCCAGGTCCTATGTAACACCTGACCCCATACGGAGTCCGGGATTGGTTTACCGACGCTGGTCTCCCAACGCGACTTCAACTCAACTAACGGGTCTAGACCATCATTCAACATCCTATTGTGGAGGCAGGTCACCGCCTTGACAGTGCCCGCTGCCATCACCACATACTGGCACGCCATCGTCACCTCCGGTTCAGCCAATCCTCCCCCCCAATGCCTCTGTATCGCCGCGACAACCGCCGCATGCAGCAGGAAGGTGCCATTCGGCAGGCCGAATTGCTCTTGCAAAGTCTGGAACGGGGCCAGTGTCCCGTCCACATAGAGGTCCCCTACCATCTGCAAACCCAGGTCCTCCCACTCCAATAATTGGGACCAGTCACCTCCGTGCGGTAAGGCAGTGAGCATCCCCAGCGGAATCTCCGGTGCGTATGGCCGGCGCTTCCCAGCCCTCTTCAGGGTTCTGTTCCAGCACTATCTTAGTGTCCTTTCCTCCATCGTGAGGTCCCTACCAGCCAGTTTCTGTTGCATCACGACAGACGACAAGACATGCCTCTGAATGCCGGCGCCCCGGCCGTCCTCAGGCCCCCTGAATTCTCTGGCCACGTGCTGCGTCAGGACCTGGAGCTGCGCTGCCTGATAGTATAACTCATAGTCGGGGACTGCCATCCCTCCCTCACATTTGGGTCTCATCAAGGTGGTCAACGCCACCCGTCGGCGACCGTGGCCCCAGAGAAAGCCAGTCACCAACGTCTTCAGCTCTCTAAATATACCCTGCGGGATCCACACCGGCAACGTTCTAAAATAATAGAGGAGCCTCGGGAGTGCCACCATTTTCAGCAGCGCAACACGGCCCAGCACAGACAGCGGGAGAGAGGCCCAGAAGTCCATATTGCCCCTCAGCGCGCGAATGCAACGCCCCACATTTCCCTCAAGAAGGTCCGCCGCGTCATGGTAGATGCGCACTCCCAGGTAAACAAAACAAGAGGGCTCCCACACCACCGGCCTCGGGAGCTGCGGGCAGTGCGTGGTCCTTCGCAACGGAAACACACAAGTCTTAGTCCAGTTCACCTTGAGGCCTGAGAGCCTCCCGAACCTGCTCAACATGTCCACCGCGCCTTCCAGAGCCCTGCCAGGGTCCGCCAGGTACAGTAACAGGTCATCGGCATATAACGAAATATAATGCGAGTCAAGTCCCTGCGCAATTCCGTCGAAGACAACTCCCGATCTCGCCTGCGCCGCTAGAGGTTCCATCGCTAGGGCAAAGAGCAGAGGGGATAGCGAGCAGCCCTGCCTCGTGCCCCTACAGACCGGGTAAACCGAGGAGACCAAGGACCCCAGCCGCACCCGCGCCTTAGCCGAGGAATAGAGCACCCTCGTCCAACCCCGGAACCCTTCCCCCACCCCGAACTTCAACAGCACGCCATCCAAAAAGTCCCATTCCAAGCTATCAAACGCCTTTTCAATATCAACTGTCAACACTACCGGGCCCGGATCCGCCGTGGCGGCACTATCAATGACCCCAATCAGCCGACGGATATTCATCGAAGTGCTCCGAGAGGGGATGAATCCCGCCTGATCCCTATGCACTAAAGAGGTCATCAGTGGGAGGAGCCTGGTGGCTAGGATTCGGCTCAAGATCTTGTAGTCTACAGTTAGCATAGACAGCGGACGATAAGAAGCGACATCCAATGCATCTCGGCCCGGCTTCAGCAAGGGCACAATCAGCGCCTCTGTCATAGAGTCAGGCAACCGCCCCAATTGTTTCGCCTCCGCATACACAATCTGCAGTCTGGGCGCCAACACGTCCAGAAATTTGACGTAGAACTCGATCGGCAATCCATCCACCCCAGGGGTTTTGTTCCGCGCCATATGACTAACCGCCCCTCTGATTTCCGCTAGGGTGACAGGGCCCCCCAGATCCCGGGCCTCCTCCTCATCCAATATCGGCAAAGGGATCTGATCCAAGTAGTTACCAATGTCCGCGGCCGCCGCCTCAAGGTGGCTGGAGTACAGACCCGCATAGTAGAACTGGAAGCGCCCCAGGACCGCTGACTGCGAATAGACCACCTCCCCATCCTCCTGTCGCACACTCATAACCGGGCACCCTCTAGGGTTCGGATCAGCCAACTTCGCAAGGAGCGTGCCCACTTTATCTCGCTCCTCATGCACCTTCACCGCATACAACTTATAATCATAGCACCGCAATCTCTCCGTCTCAGTTGCTACCGCCTCCTTAGCGCGCAACAAGCTGTCTTGCAGCTCCGGCTGCTCGGGTCGCCGCTGCTCCACTCCTCTCAACACTTCCTCCGCCTTCGCGAGGTCATTCAGCACTGTTCCTCTCACAGTCAGAAACCGTCCCATACATACCCCTCTCACCACCACTTTCATCGCATCCCATTCATTCGCTCTAGTCGCTGTCGATCCAGCATTGACCGTGAAGTAGCTGTCTATGCCCTGTCGGGCCGTGTCACAGAACGCCGGGTCTTCCAGCGTCTCCGGGCGAAGTCTCCATGTAGGGACCGCCGATCTCGCCTGCTGCCATTGCATAGAGATCAGCAGGGGGTTATGGTCCGAAATGGTCCTAGATAAATACTCAGAGTGGGTTACCATATTCGCTAGTGACTTGCAACACAACACCGAATCCAGTCGAACATGCAGATCATGCAGTGCTGAGAAATAGGAGTAATCTCGAGCTTCGGGGTGTTGTGCCCTCCATACATCCACCAAGCCCCACCTCTCCTGCCAGTCCCGCCTATGGGTCGCAAGTCTGCGCACCGGGGAGTCCACCAAAGGCGGATGTGATCTGTCCAGCAGCACATCAGAAATGGAGTTAAAGTCTCCCGCCAGCACTATAGGGCCCGCCAAATAATACGCCAGGGAGCGCGACAAACCCTCAAAGAAATGTGCTTGATCAGCGTTGGGGGCATAAACGTTACACAGCACCACCTCCCTACCATACAGCCGCCCCTCCACCACCACGTAACGACCCTCCGGATCTATTCGCTGACTCGTGACTTGGAACGGTGTGCCCGCCCTAATCCATATTAACACCCCTCTTGCAAATGCCGAGTAAGTCGTGCCAAACACCTGACCCCGCCATCTCCTCTGCAGTGCCCCACATTCCTGCTGCGTCAAGTGAGTCTCCTGAAGCATCGCTATCTGAATGCCCCGCCTCACCAAGTAGGCATGTACCTTGTGGCGCTTAACCATAGTTCGAATACCCCGGACATTCCATGTGACACATTTCAAGTTAGGTAACGTCCCCATAGAGCTTCAATCCCAACAGTGGCGCACGCCAGTGATTGTGACCCGCATCGCAGCAATTGTGCAACCCCTTCAAAACATGCCCCTTAACTCCCATCCACCCCCTCCCCAGGACAGGGCCTAATAACCCAGCTTCAGCCCCGTTCCAAACCTCAAACACCCAACACATCACACTAATCTGTGGTCGACACCACAGAAGACCTTAAGGGTCTAATGGGGACTATGGGGCCCCAAACCAGGACGACAGAGCAACCACCCCGCGCCCACAGCCCCATACTGCTACTGCAGCCCCATACCTGGCAGTCCAAAGAAGGTCAGGAGCATCCAGGCCGTACAAAAGGTTCAGCGGCCACGTGCCTCACCCATTAAATATACCATCCGATGTTTGTGGGGTGACTTCCGGCCCCTGCGCTCCCCCCACCTCTGAGTCCTCATCACCGGTCTTCTCCCCTTCACCTTCCGAAGCCGAACCTCTGGAAGCGTCCCCTCGCTGCGAGCCCGTGATGCTCGCCGTGGCCTCCAACGCACTCTGTCTATCGGCCAGCAGTTGCGCTTCTCGCTCGGCTCGTTGGCGCCTGTTCCGGGAGCGGATGCGCTGCGACTTCCTGACCCTGACCGGTTGATGACGATCCCTGGCGGGCCTATGTGCGCGATCAGTCCCGGCACGATACAGTTCCAGCCAGGACCATGCCTCATCGGGCGTCTGGAAAAAGTGAGACCTGTCATCAACGATGATCCGCAGCTTGGCTGGAAAAAGCAAGGAGTATTGAATCCCCTCCTCTCGCAGCTCTTTCTTCACCGACAGAAAAGAGGTCCTGCTCCGCTGCACCTCCTGTGTGTAGTCCGGAAACATCGTCACCTTGCTGTTGTCCACCTGGAACGGCCCCTGGGATCTCGCCTTTTGGATCAACAGATCCCGGTCTTTGTAGTGCAGGAGTTTGACCACCATCGGTCGGGGCGGTCCACCCTCCAGGGGCGGCCTGGCGGGCACCCTGTGCGCTCGTTCCAGCGAGAAGAAGGGGGACAGGCCCTCCGGCGCCACCACTGTCCGAAACCAGTCCTCCATGTAGGCCACTGCGTCACCCTTCTCGATTTTCTCCGGGAGCCCCACCACCCGCACGTTGTTCCGGCGGTTGCGTCCTTCCGCGTCCTCCGCCCGACGCTCCAGGATCCCCAGGCGGCGAACCACGTCCTCCAGGTTACGCTCCGCGGTGACCACGGCCGGTTTCAGCTCCTGGAGCAACTGTTCGTTGGATTTCACTCTGTCAGAGAGCTTGGCGTGGTCCGCCCTCAGCAGGCCAAGCCCCGTCGCCACCTGCGCTATGTCCTGGTGCAGTTCGTCCTTCGTGGCAGTAATCGCGGCCAATATTGCATCAAGGCGGAGATTCAGCCTCTGTTCCTGCGGCGAGGGCCCCGTCGCGGAGCCATCAGCAGCCTCCTCCGACCTCCCGTCTCCTCGCTCCGGTGTCGCGGCGGCTCCAGTCCCCTGCGCGGTCATCTTGAGCGCGGGTCGCCCGCCACGCGGTCCGCCACCACCGATGTCAGCCAGGGGCGACAGCTCCTCCAGCCGATCCGATCCTGGGCCCGCTCGGCACCCACGACGAGACAGCTCAACAAGCGCAGTCCTCCTATGTTCAGGTCAAGCGTGATTATGCGGAGCCAGTCGTCCCACGCCCTCACCCAGCTAACAGCGTCCGATCCAGAGGTGGCAAGCCCTGCCGAGCCGGGGTGCAGACAGGAGTCCGGGTATCCGGGTAGATCAGGCCCCCTGTCCCTAGTAGCTCCGGTTCCCATGTATCCCAGCCAGGGCGATCAAGCTTCTCCTCCGTGTCGGGTCGGGTCTCATATCAACCGGTTAATCCGACAAGTTGCAGGAGGGGCATCATATGACCCCCAGTGTGGAGAGGGAGGTGGCCGAAATGATGCACCCGGCAGGGACCTGCAGCCGCTTCCGCCAGGCGGTAGAACACTCAACCGGCAAGTGCAGGGTAGAAATGGTAGGCTAATTATGGCTTTCCTGCAACTCCCAAAAGTCACTGTCGGAGAGCGTGCCCAGCATCCAAAGCAAGCAGATGGCCCTCCCTGCGGTGCATGGAGACGTCTCTGAGCGGGCCGTAAGGAACTGGCCTCCCCAGTCACAGCGCGCCTCTCGGTGCCAGTCCGGTGTGCCCTCACTGGCTACTGGGTGGGCACCCCCCGGCGTCCGATCCTCCAGCCGCCACCCAGTCCGCCCGCTCTCCGGGGCGTTCAGGCGCCGTGGGCAGCCACACCTCCAGCGCCCTGACGGCTCGCCGCTCACTGCTGTGCTTCAGCGGCCCCCGCTGCAGCGCACTCGGCGGTTGGGCGAACCCGCACACCCGCAGTCTCTTCAGCCGCGTTGCCCGAGCTCAGCTCCAGCGCTCCAGCCGGCCGGGGGAGCAGGTGGGGGAGGGGTGCCGCTATCTCCTGTTCCCCGCGCCGGTCTCCGCCGCCGGCCGGGGCCCGCACCTACTGTCCGCTCCTCGGCTCCCCACCACATAAGGGGCCTCCAGGCGCCCTCCGACGGCCCCGCTCCGCTCTCCACACCGTTCCCGGAGCCTCACTCCGTCAGCGCCGCCATCTTGTCACCTCCGCCCAGCCAAGCCGGGCCGATTGCCAGGTCCGGTCTATTCGGCGCCCAGGGTTCCGACGGGGGCCAGGCGCTCCCCACCACCTCAGCGACCCCCCAGGACCTCAGTCACAGCTGCCAGGTAACACGGGGCAGTATATTACAGGATTAAGGACGGGACTCGGCGCGGAGCAACTCGCTCACGCAGCCATCCCGGTCGGCGCCGAAACCACGCCCCCCCCGGCGTAGCAGAGTTGCCCTACATACCGTTGTCCGAACATGGGAGGAGGGGGGGTTAGAGGCGCCGAGATTTGACCTATACTACTATGCGGCACAACTGTTACCAGCTGCATGGTGGTTCGCGGATGGTGATAGCTGGGAGATGAGTCTTCTGGCTGGCAGAGCTGACGAACGAGTATTGCAGGTGGCATTGATGCGGGGACGGGGAGCAGACGAGGCCCTGCCCTATGTGGTGCGCCACACTGCTGCAGTCTGGCAGCTGTTCGTGGAGAAAATACTGAGACGAGCCCCCTTTCATAGGGAGTTGCCGGTGTGGATCCTGGCCCCTATAGTTAACATGGCAGAACACATGTCCTTTAGGGATTGGAGAATGGGAGGCTGTGAGACTTTGGCGGACCTTTATCCCAATGAGTCATTCGTGTCCTTTGAACAAGCCATGGAGGTCTTCGGCCTGGGGGAGGGGCAATATTTGGACTACCGGGGCATTCAGGAGGTAGCAAGGGCGACATGGCTCCAGTTCCCTGAGGCGCCCCCATTGTCCCACACTCTGAACGTTCTCCTCTCTTGTGGTAGAGGGCGTAAACTGATATCTTTGCTGTATTTGGCCATGAGGCAGGACTCAACCTCGCCGCTTTCGCCTTCCAGGGGGGCCTGGAGACATACCTGGGGCTCACTCTGAACCCGGGACAGCGTAAGCGCATAGGAAGCCTTACCCATAAAGTGTCCTGCAATGCGAGATTCAAATTGACACATTTCAACTTTATGCATCGTACCTACTTGACAACTGCCCCAGATGTGGGATGGAGAAAGCGGGGTTCCTACACCTTGCCTGGGACTCCCCCATGGTCAGTAGCTTCTGGAGGGGAGTGATGGATCGTATACAAGTCGTAACCGGCCTCCGGATCGATCTGACCCCACTTCACTGCCTATTAGCCCTGGTCCCTAAACCTAGGAAAAAAGCAAGAAACCTCAATTTACCAAAAAGAAGGTAGCAGGTCTAAAAATCAGACATGCCGAGGATCTTGAGGACACAACTCAAGAACGGGGAATAGGCCCAGACAATGTTGGACAGGTCAGCAGAAGTCACAATAGCTCGCAAGAACTTGAAGGATCATCTGGAGACAGTGGACTTGAATGAATTTATTCAAGTTGAAACTGCAGATACCAGGGTTAGTTCTCCACGTAAATTATATGAAGTAACACTTCGGATGGAGGGAGACATACCAAGAAGAGTGAGAGCACTCTTTTGGGAGCGACTTTCTAAGGGTTATGACATCCTTCTAGCTGAACAAGACTGGCCACCAGAATTTATCAGGGAGTGCCCACATGGCGAAGACATCATTATGCCAGCCTTCTCCAACCATATTCCAATTCATTTAAAATATACCTATGTCAGGAAATGGGCAGTAGCCCAGGCTCCTGCATTATATAAAATTCATGTTGGATGGGATGAGGATTCTCCTCACCATAAAATCCAGTTAAAAAATCAACCAACTGCACAAAGGCAGTACCCAGTTATGCAAGAAGCTAAAAAACAGGTCAGGGAGATCTTAGATCAACTTGAATACCAGGGGGTGATTGAAAAATGCACCTCGCCAATGAACAATCCTTTGTTTCCTGTCTCCAAACCAGACAATACATATCATCTAGTATTGGACTACGGACATTTAAACTCTTGTTGCAAAACATTTGCAGTGCAAAATGCACAGAGTACGGCATTAATGAATAACATTGTGCGTAAAAAATATAAAACAACATTGGATATTTCTAATAGTTTCTTCTGTCAAAACTTGCACCAGAAAGTAGGTATTTGACCGCTTTCTCAATTATGGAGAACAGCGTCAATTCTGTTGTCTCCCTCAGGGATTCAAGAATAGTCCTGGGTTATTTTCAGCAAGGGTAACAGAGTTACTACAAACTTATGATGATGAAGCATTATCATTTGTCGATGACATCTATCTAACAGACGATGACTTGGATAGGCGCTTGAACAGGGTGAATACAATTATATTGGGATTCGCCTCTAAAAATTCAATTTAAACAAAATCTAGAATTGCCTATTTAAACGTCCTCTTTCTAGGATGTGCGCTGCTCAAACCTCCAAAAACGCTGAAAAACTTACAGTCGATTCTAGGTTTCCTAAATTTCGGAAGAACATACATTCTAAATTACGCAGAAATGGTTAAACCTCTCTACGAACTAATCAAACCTGATTTCAAAACAGTTAATTGGACGCATAAACACACAGAAATTTTGTGTTCATTGCAAACAGGCATGTTAGCAACTAAACATTTGCAAACACGCGTAAACGTTCGCAACTTAGTGATCCGGATCATTCCAGGACAATGCAGATTCACGTACTTAAATTTTAACGAAGGTGAAAAAGTACCAATAGCTTACAAATCACATTTGTAAACACAAGCAGAAATGAAATTCACTTCAACAGAAAAAATTCTAACAGCTGTTCAGACTGCTGTAGCAAAAGAGAGAGCCCTCGCACAGGGTAAGCGCATTATGGTCGTTACACCTGTACCTGCCTTAGAGGCAGTGACGAAAGCGAGCATTCCAAATGCTAAAGCTTTACATCCGAGATGGATACAATGGGTTAATTCTTTTGCTGCAACAGACGTTGAATACGTTTTTGATACTTATTTGAAGACACAAGCATTTGTACAATACGAACAAGAATGTCCTCTGCCTACTGAAATTCTGCCTCTAGAGCAGTATGAATGTATAAATTATACTGACGGATCGTCTCAACCCGCTACGGAGGGTAAACAAGCCTACAGTGCGGCGTGCGCGATCGTTAAAGGTCGCTGGTGCGATGGCAAATTCCGACCAATGGTCACAAAAACTCAATCTCTAGGAGATTGTACAGCTCAGCAAGCCTTCAAGATGGCACTTGAAAATACTGATCGCGAATTCCCCACACTCATAGTGTGCGATTCGTATTATTGTGTTCAATCTTACAATGAATACTTGCAAAACTGGATTAAAAAAGTTACAAAGATGCAAAAGGTGGCACAATCAAGCATAAAATACTTTGGGAACAAGTAGTTCAGTTACGACAAGGACTACAAAACACTCACGTGATACAAACACTGAAAGTCATCAACGTGATGGCGTTCATGTTGCAGGGAATTCATTGGCTGATGAAGCAACAAAGGCAGCTGTGCAAAAGGCTTCCGTAGCTGCAATCAATCGTTCAAAAACTAAAATAGACTGCGAAATAATGTTAGCTATGCTTCAAGCAAAGAAAGTGGAAAAACATTACCTAAAGGGTTTCCACTCAAATACTCGTGCATAACTGATGCGAACAATGTTCTGTTTGCTCGAATCCCTGGAGTGGGGGATAGAGTAATTCCAAACATGGAACATAGATTAGGACTAATCCTAGCAGCACATGAAGGGCTTGCCTCTGCACATGCAGGTGTTTCCACCAGTGTCATTATTAAAACAGAGATATTGGTGGCCGCGCTTGAGGAAACAAACCAGAAATTATGTTTTGGAGTGTGAAATATGCCAACAGATGAAAGTCTCTACTGTGAAACGTCCTGCGCAGAAACCCCTGTTAATTTTGGATAAACCATTAGCTTGCGTTTACCTAGATCACTGCGGTCCCTTACAGAGGGATGGTAACTATACATATATCATGGTCCCAGTCGATTTGTGCTCAAGATTCCTTTGGATGTGGCCTCAGCGCTCGGCTGATGCTCGAACTGCTATAAAAGATTTGCGAGTCATTATCGGCACATACGCAGTCGGCACGCTACATTCTAACCAGGGTCCTGCGTTTAGCTCCCGAGCTTACAAGGAGGCCATGGCCAAATTGGGCGTTGCATTGCGGTACTTTAAAACCATTCCATCCTGAGGGAAATTCAGTAGTGGAGATAAAAAAAGGGACATAAAGCAATCTATAACAGCTAGGGTATTAGGTTCGGGTGACGGGTGGGTCAAACATCTAATAAGTGTCCAACGTAGTGTTAACAAACTGCCTAGAAGTTCTCAATGGGCTATCACTCATATAAAGTCCTTTTTGAGACCAGAATGTTAGTATTGGACGTCGATTGTCAGACTTCAGTGGTAGACCAAAAACCCTTTGATATCAAAGACCGTTTGGCTGTTTTACAGGACTTAAATGAAAGAAGAACGAAAAAAAGTAATGTGTTCCTGAAGCCAACCACCACTGAAGAGAAATCAACCGTCCCAGCAAGGCCTGTCTGGATTCCTAAGCTTAGGGATCTAGTCAGAGAGAAGATCGCGGACAAGAAGGAATTTGGGCCTTCTTACAGACAACCAGTACCTGTCCTAGCAATCCACGGATCAAGAACAGTATTACTGCCGCCCCTTGCTGGTAAAAAGGAGGACAGGTTTGTGTCCATCGACCTGGTCAAACCACATCAAGTGGACGATCATAAGAATCAGGCCAAGTGGACTCCGTCATTGCAGCAGACACCCTGCTCTAGCTACTATCCAAGAGGTTCAAACTGAGAGACTCATCACCTTTGAAGAATCTGCAGTGCGAAATGAAGGACTAAGCAACAAAGCTATGGAACTTGTACCTCTTGAGACCTAAATAACAGTTTGTCAAGAAACACACTGTCTACAACAAAGTAGCATCTGTCTACACAAACATAACAAGTGATCCTGTGGTTCCAGCAATTTCAACGAATCCTGATGCAATCCCGACAATTGACAGAACTGCCTCTGGCTACTTCATTAACTTTGATACGTTTTCTGAGGATCCAAGCGAACCTGAAACGACGCCAGCTAAAAGAACTTTCAAAGAACAAGCAACAAACCTTTTTCATCACCTGGAAAATACTTATCTGGTTTCACCATGGATTGAACTTTGGTGTGCTTTTTCTTCCACTTTAGCTGACTCTGGTGATAACTTTTGGAATGCTGATAAATGGAAGATATGTCAAAAAGGACATAGCAAGTAAGAACATCAACTTACTCCTCAAGCCACACAAATCATCTCATCGTGAACAAAGAGACTTGTCATCAGTGAACATCACAGCCGTTCCTGTACCTGGGGGTATAGCTTGGGACAGAACTGACTATGACATTTTTGGCCCTGTGAAGCTGATGAAGATTCCACACCAGTTCAAGATTTCCTTGAATGACTTTGTTTCATCTGGTACCTTTTCTGAAGATTGGGACTTCGAGATGGTTAATAATATGACGTCAGACTTAGAAAAGTCTGCTGTTTTTACAAATCATGAATACTTAGAAGGTTCATCAGATTATGAACAAATGTATTGTTATAATCATTATGGTCACCATTTCTTGCACAAATCGACAATGCCTAGAAATGTATTTATGTATAAACAATGGGAACATTGTCCTACACCACCAAAGGGTAGCTCAAAAACTTTTGCCAATAAGTTTCCATACTTTTCAGGTTTTAATATATCCAATCCAGAATCATTTTACTTTTAAAATTTAACAAGACTAGATTGAAATGTATGCTGACCAATACAAAACAAATTTATTCTGCAACCTTTTATGCTCAATTGTCTGAACTAGGTTTCGACTTTTGGAAAGACAAAATTGACATGAAAACTGTCTGGGGCACAAAATATTGGCAGGTACAGGGGATAGAAGCTATGTTTAGAGCCTGTCTCATCCCTGAGCAAATTATGTTTTTGAATGACACTGTCTAACAGACATCTTGTCTTGGGTTAGCCCAGATAAAAGACCTAAACAATCCGTCCATACCTACTCCTACACCTGATAGCAGTAACACTTCAGAGGGGGAGGTCGACGTACATACTATTTTGCATCACAACAGAACAGATCCAGATTGGAAAAAATGGTTGATCTGGCCCACAGACACAAACAAATGTCAAGATAGATTCCTAAACAAAACACAGGGTTTCATTGCACTAAGCCAGATCCAAGATATGTTCAAAGACAGCATCCAGGAATAACATACAGTGTAGGGAAACTGTGCCTTGAATGGTTACATAGATCTACACTCAAGGATGTAAAACAACACTTATCTTTACTTAAAGATGGCGCTGATCTTAGGGAATTCTTGCTAGGACCAAGAACACCGCGTCATAAACGTTTTATATTGTATTGTATTGTAATTGCATTTATATAGCGCTTACTACCCCTGACGAGGCATCAAAGTGTTTTTTCGGCGAGTAGCACGCTATTCCGGGACCCATAGAGGATTAGTGTTGAATTAGTATAGTGAAACATGCAAGTACATTTTAAATGCTGAGTTAATCAGTTAATTGGGTTTGGAATGATAGCAGAAGGATAGAGGAGGACAAAGATTTGTCTTTATATAGCGCTTGTTGACACACGCTATTCAGGAAGCCTACAAAGGATTAGTGGTGAATTAATATGGTGAAATATGAAGTAATTTCAGTGGTGGATATTAGTCAGTTACTTGGAGTGAGAAGGATAACGTCGGGATAAAAGGGGAAGAAAGATTTGCATTCATATAGCACTTGTTACCCCTGATGGGTGTTGAAGCGCTTTTTCTGGCGAGTAGCATGCCACTCCGGAACCTATAAAGGATTACTGTTGAAAATTAGTATAGTAAAAAAATATGAAGTAATTTGAGTAGTTGTCGTAATTTAGCAATGATTAGGTTAAGCATTAGCAGAAGACATCTTGTATTTAGAGACTATCTTGTCCGTTTACGGAATCCATTTTGTATTTCTGTCGGCCATTTTGTTTGGCATGTGCTCTGTCCTACCTTCCTGTTAACTGCTCTTGAAATCTGCCTAGAGACAAGATATACGTATCCTCTTCTGCTTTGCACATGCTCAGTTGAGCATGCAGCTGTCTCCAATTTGTAACTGTCAAGGTGTGTCCACCAGAATTAGCTAACTGTCAGCCCTTCCCACTTGTTGCTAGCACACTCTCTGTATGACCTTATATATATTTGAAACCAACACTCTGTGCCTTGTACCGCCTTCATTTCAGCCCCTGTGTGGGTATAAAAGGACCAAGCTCCTTCTAGTCAGTGTGCTACCTCATACTATACCGAAGGGTGTTGTGTGAATGTAGTTCCACCTCATGAAGTTTATTAAACTCTATCTTTTCTATTCCAGTTTCTGTGCCAACTTCTTACCATTGGTCTAAGGACTCTGAGCAGAGAAGGGTGAATCCCTTGTACTAGTAGGCCTGGCTGGGCATGCTACCACAAATTGGCGCTTCCAACGTGGGACTCATCGGCGACTCGGATGCCCGAAGGACTGGTCGAGACGAAGGATTGGAATCCCGCTTTGGACATGATCACTGCCGGAGGAGACTCGAGTCTTGGCATCCGTGGCGTTTTCCCTTTCTTTTTGATCTGACCATCCAGGTGGCGCCGGTCTTCGACTGGGATCTCTTCTGTTGATTCGCCGTGTAGTGACCGTTTGGTCGATTTGAGAACTTGGCAGTAGAAACCTGGACACCATTTGATTGGTAGGAGCCGTTTTGCGGCACTTGCTGTAAGTTTGACGCCTTGGATTGGTAAGGTAGTTTAGAAACGCTTACTGTGGCATTTGTATATGGAATTGGCCAAATATTGAACTCGTCCTATGAATATGTATATATATGTGTTGCAATACATATAGGCAGGTAATGAGGAGATTTTTCTCTACTTCTAAAAATATTTGAACGGCGCAACGTACGAAGAGTACTTTAAGCGCTACTTTTGATTATAATACTCCATATTTTGCACTATTTTTGGCATGACTGTTTCCAGCACACTTCGTAAGATGTGTTGCTTTTGTAGTGGTACCAATTTGAGAATCGATGAAGCACAACCGGCCTCCCCGGGGGGAACGCCTAATAGGGACATGTATATTAAATATGGTATTTCGTCCATAATGTACAACACATTGTGGAATAAATACACCCGCAAGGATCCTGAGTTGCGTTGGCCTATGCATTGGTTATTTGATTTGCAAAAGATTCAGTATGTGGAGCAACGGATGTTCAAGCAAAAGGCTAGGCAAGATATGTTTGACTGTGTGCGAATGTGGGAGAAGGAAGTGCGTGAGCGAATGAAGCGTGAACAGGCCTTGATTGAAAAAGAACAGCGTAAAAGTGTGCATGCGAAAGCATTAGAAATCTATACTAATATAATAAAGAGAGAGCCCAAACCTTTGAGGCGGGTAATCTCAGGAACCACAGCACCAATCACAACACCCAATACAGCGTTGGAAAGGGCAGTTGCAGCAGAAGGACATAGGCTATGCAGACACCCACCATATACATTTAAAAGGTAAAAGAACCGTGCCAGCAAAGAAGTCCCTTGTGGGCGTGTCTGCGTTGTGCTGTGGGTTTGTGCTGGGGGCGTGACAAATGCTCGGGGCGTGTGGTACGTTCCGCCCTTCATGCCATGTCTCATATCGTGTGCTAATCCCACCCTGCTCCCTTTAAATACCCCTGCACCCCATAATCATAACCCACCCATACTCCTTAAAATACCCCAACACCCTTAAACACTAACCCATCTTAACCCTATAAATATACCCTATACCCCAAAACCCAAACCTATCCCTAAACCCTAAAAATACCCCTGTACCCCAAAACCCAAACCTAGCCCTGAACCCCATAAATACCCCTGTACCTCAAAACCCAAACCTATCCCTGAACCCTGAAAATACCCCTGTACCCCAAAACCCAAATCTATCCCTGAACCCTAACAATACCACTGTACCCCAAAACTACCCCTGAACCCTAAAATACCCCTGTACACCAAAACCCAAACCTAGCCCTGAACCCTTAAAATACCCCTGTACCCCAAAACCCAAACCTACCCCTGAACCCTAAAAATACCCCTGTACCCCAAAACCCAAACCAAGCCCTGAACCCTAAAAATAAACCTGAACCCCAAAACCCAAACCTACCCCTGAACCCTAAAACACCCCTGTACCCCAAAACCCAAACCTAGCAATGAACTATAAAAATACCCCTGTACCCCAAAACCCAAACCTACACCTGAACTCTTATAATACCCCTTTACCCCAAAACCCAAACCTACCCCATAACCCTAAAAATACCCCTATACCCCAAAACACAAACCTAGCCCTGAACTCTAAAAATACCCCGTACCCCAAAACCCATACCTATCCCTAAACCCTAAAACTACCCCTGTACCCCATAACCCAAAACTATATCTGAACCCTTAAAATACCCAAACACCCCAAAACATATACCTCAGTACCCCAAAACATATACCCCTATACCCATACTTACCTTATCCAAACATTTAAAAAAAACATGCTTTTGCCATTCATGCATTTACAACGAATTTCATTGTAAATGTATGCGTGGTAAAAGCATATAAAATGTAATGCCATGCGTTATAATGGCATTGCGGAGTCATGGTACTTTCGTAATGAAAGTATGCGGAGTGATGGTATGCGGAATAATGGGTGTTTACCCTCCCCCGGTAAGTACATTGGTGGCACGGCGGCCCACATCTCCAGCAACATACTCATATTTTTTCACCACCCATTTGAAAAATGCACAGGTCTCTCTCATTGATGGCCAGCACCGACATACACTTTTAGACACACCTCCCGCCACAAGTTCTAGAATTGCGAACTTTAGAGCAGGGGAGCTACGTTCGAATCTCGGCATCAGCTCAACATCCTGTGATTCCAGGCAAATCGCTTTGTCTCCCCGTGCCTACCACAAATGAATGTGTTCTTCTGTAATATAAATTGTGCTCATGCCATGTTGTCGAGTTCGCGATATATAATATTGCAAGGAAAAATAAAGTAGGGAAACTCGAGTTCACACACTACTGAACGCGCACTCTTAAGTGCATCAGCAGTGCACTGTGAATCGGAGCGTTTCACAGGCCTGTCACAGATAAGAAATGCTATCAAAACGAAATCCTACAAAACAATATACTACTGGCCGGCAGCAATTCATACCCGGACAACGTCGGGACGGGCTGCTAGTGAAAAATAAAGAAATTAGAGAAAGGGAAGATAGGGAGCGTCAGTTACAGGTAAATGGCCAACACGCTATTCGTAGGCCTCTTTATCCTGTTCTTAATAAACCCCAAGATGATTCTCTCTTATTAGATCGTTGTCCACCTCCGTATACTCTTCCCTCTGCTCCTAATGAGTCAGATGAGGACTCTCCTACGGAGCAGGAAAAAGCCTGAGACACTCGTTCAATGTTAAATACCGAACGTTCCTCTCAGATTAGATCTGCGGCGCGTAAAGCCGATCGTAGTACTAATACTGCTTCTGAAATCTTAGATACTATTCCGAATTGGTCGGAAAGGGAACAAAAATATTTCACCGAGATATTTGCTGTAGAGGTTCTTGAGCGATTTAGGAAATATTCGGTGGAAGTAGAGCCAGATGATATAGCAGCTGATTGTAAGCAATTACGTGAAGGTTCTTTTGTCTTCTCCCAGGTGGCTGACACGATCAGACGCTTGGTTAAACTACATGATGAAGCAGTCTGTTTGCGGGTGGAGAAAAAGGCAGCAGTTGCAGCTGGACAAACATCTCGAATCAACATGGCAAGAGCTCCGACGCTCGAAACAGATAAGAATATTGTAAATATGAATTCTATGCGGGAAGCCGCAACTTTAAATGTTCCTCCTAAAGGAACAGGCACAAGTGATGATAAGACTTCTATTGACGTGGAAGGGTATTTTATTTATAATTGGGTTTACATTCCTTGGAATAGAGCAGATGTCATGGCTCTTAAAAATGCATTGCCTGATCCGCGAAAGAATCCAACAGCTTTTTATGAAGAAATTGAGGGTGCCATTAGCTCTTGTACTATGACTTTGTCTGACATTGATTTGTTTTTTGGATTAATATTACCGCCTGATATGTGGAGAACTGTGCGTACAGTTGATGATCGTGTGGTATTTGGGGCATTGTGGGTAGATAGAGAACCTGCACAAAAACCGTGTCAGCTAATTTTAGATCTTCCAGCAGCTATCTTGGTTAAATTAAAGACAATTATTCCCCCTAAAAAGATCTAAAAAGATAGATTGGACTATGTTAGCGTCTTGTAAGCAAAAGATAGATTAATCAGTTTCAGACTTCTTCACACGCTTTGAAGAAGCATTCCACGATTTTAGTGGTCAGTCATTGACAGATGACACGGGTAGGCATCTGTTTGTCGATAAATATGTCACAAACCTTTTGCCAGAAATAGCTAGTCGCCTAAAGGCGAGTGAAAGTTCATGGACTACCTCCTTTCCGGTTTCTCTCCTAACTATGGCTCATTATTATGAACGACAAGAATTAGAAGCGAAAAGTAAGGAGGATAAAAAAATCAAAGGTTATGATGGCTCAAGCTTATGGCCCACCTTCTAGAGGTAATATTAGAGGTGGACGTGGATCTTATGGTTCGTCTTTTCCTCCCTATCCTCGTGTAGATTTATTTATTTATTTAGTAGTTTTGTATAGCGCTGGTTAGACCAGAAGGTATCAGAGCGCTTCACAACATGTAACTCGTATACAAAAGTTAGCAAATGTTCAACTGTACAGAATAGGTCATCTAACTGATTGGTCCCAGGTGGATTCTTGAGTTGAGACCCTGATGATCATCTCGAAGTCTTAGAAAAAAAAAAAATTGGAGAGACACTGGAGGTGGTCTGGGGTCTGTCAGTTCCCTCGAGCATGGTCGAGGAAGAGGGCTTTTAGTAGTCTCTTGAATTTAGAGAACGAGGGTATTGTTCTGATGTGGGGAGGAATGGAGTTCCAGATTTTCGGAGCGTTACCAGCAAAGGATTTGGCTAAGGTTCTGTGCTTGCGAGCTTTCATGGGGATGAGCAGTAGAGATTGGGAGCTCCTGAGGTTCCTGGACTGGCCTGCCCTGGTGAGCTTGGCTGCCAGGTATTCTGGTTTGCCTGTGTGCAGGGCTTTGTGGGTGATGCAGGCTGTTCTGAAATTGGCTCGCAACTCCACTGGGAGCCATCTGAGTTCTTTAAGGGCTGGAGAGATGTGCTCAAATTTCTTAATTCCGGAGACCATTCTCGCTGCTGCGTTGAGTGTCGTCTTCAAGGGGGCAAGGTGGGATTTTGCTGTCCCTGTCAGGGTTGCGATCCCGTAGTCTATTCTGGAGAGGACTAATGCTTGGGTGGCTTGCTGAAGGTCCTTGGGGGGGAGGAAGGGTTTTATTTTGTAAAGTAATTTTAGGTTGAGAAAGGCACTTTTAGCAGATTTTGAGATGTGTTTCTTCATGTCAAGTTTTGGGTCTAGGGTGATCCCTAGAGAATTCACCGAGTCTGCTAGAGAGAGGTTGCCATTGAGGGCATCGATGGCTTTGAGCCATTTTTTGATTTGAGGGTTATCATCTTTGTTAGAAATGAGTAGTATTTCTGTCTTGTCTTGGTTTAGTTTCAGGTGATTGGTTGTGAGCCAGTCTTGTACCTCCTTGAGCGTATTGTTTAGTCTCTGGATGTCATTAATTGAGGTAGTTTCCAGATAGAGCTGAGTGTCGTCCGCATATAGATGAAATGGGATATTGGATTTTCTTAGTAGAGAGGTGAGGGGTTCGATGTAGATATTGAAGAGCTGAGGGGAGAGTACAGACCCTTGAGGAACGCCTCTGATGACCGGATGAAGGTCGGATTCGAAGTTTTTGATTTTTATTCTCTGTGATCGGTTGTGAAGAAAGGAGGAGAACCATTGGAGGACTGTCTCTTGTAAACCGACTCTATCTTGAAGAACCCTTAGGAGCAGGTTGTGGTTGACTGTATCGAATGCAGCCGATAGGTCTAGGAGGACGAGAAGGCAGCATTGATCGGAGTCGAGTGACTTGAGTAGGTCATCTATGACGTTGAGGATTGCAGATTCAGTACTACATCCCTTTCTGAATCCCGATTGATGGGGATCTAGAAATTTGATGTTTTCAAGGTGAAGGGTTAGCTGGGGGAGCACGCATCTTTCCATGATTTTGGCCAAAAATGGAAGGTTCGAGACCGGTCTGAAATTGTTCAGATCTTCAGTGTCTAGGCCTGGTTTTTTTAATAGTGGTGTGACTTGCCCTACCTTGAGGCAGTCTGGAACAGATCCAGAGCTCAAGGAGCTATTGATAATCTTGCACCATAATGGAGCTAGGACTCGCTTTAGGTCTTTTGTCAAGAGAGGCGGAAGTAGGTCCAGGGCGTGAGCTGAGGGTTTGGCCTTGGAGATTAGATTTACTATCTCTGCTTCCTGGATGGGAGTGAATGATGACCACTGTTTTGGAGATTTCATGGAAGCGTTGACAAGGGTTTTGGGCATATTGTTCTCCTTGAGAGAGAAGGGGTTTAAGCCTAATGCGAGGTCAATCTTGGCAATTTTGTCGTTGAAGAAGGTTGCGAAGCTGTTGCACTGAGCTTTAGATGCTTGAGTTAAGGAAGGAGTGGGTTTGGAGGTCTGATTTCTTATGATGTTGAAAAGTTCTTTGGGTCGATTTTTTGCATTATTTAATGCTGAGCAGAAGAAAGCAGATTTTTTATTCTTGATGTGATTTTTGTACGTCCTGCGGGCTTCTTGGAGTTGATCACGGTGGGGGGTTGAGGGATTGTTCCTCCAAGTTCTTTCTACGGCTCTTAATTGCCTTCTTTCCTCGTTGATGTCAGTGGTGAACCAGGATCTGGAGGGGATGTTTCTAGCTTTTTTGAGTTTCAAAGGAGCAATTTGGTCTAGGGTAAGCGTTAACTGAGTGTTATAGAGAGAGGTGATATCATTGGTTGAGAGGTGGTCAGTGGCGCATGGGAGCAGCAGATTGATTCTTTCTTCTAAGACCGCTCGTGGAATTTGGGCTGTGTTTCTCACCCATTTGGGAGGGTCTCGATTTGGATTGGAGATAGTCAGGATTGGAAGGTTGATATGAAAGAGGACTATGTGATGGTCAGACCAGTCGACGGGGAGGATGTGATCGATGGTGATAGACTTCCTTTCCGCTATAATGGCGTCCAGGATAGCTCCTCTGTGATGAGTTTCTTCTAAGCAGTGTTGTGTCCGATTGTTTGCTTGAAGTAGGTTATTTAAGGATTGGATGAGTTTGTTCTTGGTTTCATTCCATCTTAGGTTGAGGTCGCCCAGAATTATGTAGTTAGAGTTGCCTAGTGCGCAGTGGGCAATCAAGTCGGAAAGGTGAACCCCGAATTCTGAAGAACTGCCTGGAGGATGGTATAGAAGATGACAGAGTATGGATCTGGACTCCTGAGTTTTGATATTGACAGAGAGGCATTCAAAAGAGCTGTAGGCACAGGAAGAGGTTTCCGTAATGGCGATGTTATTCTTGTGGATGATTGCTATGCCTCCGCCTCTATTCCCTAGCCTGTCCTTGTTGATCATCGAGAATCCAGGGGGGACTAATGTGTCCATAATAGGGTAGGAGAGGTTGTTGAGCCAGGTTTCTGTTATGAATGCTATGTCTATGTCGTGGGAGAGTATGGCTTCTGCTAGTTCGGAGGTATGTTTGGAGGCTGATCTGCAGTTTATGAGCATGCAGTTGATGGGGGGTGCTTCTTTATATTCGTTCGATAGGGCCTTAGGGAGGAGGGCGAGGTGGGAAGGGGGTCTTAGGGTTCTCGGAGGGGGGTATTTACTTCTGACTCCCGTGATTACTTGGATCGTGGATTTTGGGGACGAGTTCAGTGGAAGTTCGGAGGATGCCTCGTGGGGTGACAGGCCCTGTGGGGAAAGTGAGGATGAAGTTCTTGTGAGTGTTTCCAGGGAGCTGATCTTCCCTTTTCTGGGGGACCCGACTTTGGGTCTGGATAGGACGAATGGTTCTGTGGGGGTAGTAACCTTGCCTAGGTTAGGTTGGATGGGATCTACTAGCTCAGAGGGAGGCTGGAAGGACTTACGGGTTAGGGTTAGGGAGGAGAGAATTTCATTCAAGCCTCGAACCAGGATTTCCAACTGTGTTTCTAGTAGGGAGAGGCGATGTGTCATGTTGTCACTGTAGGGAAGATAGGTGTCTGAATCCGTAGTGATCTTGGGTGAGGGGGAAGGGACCAAGGGAGGAGGGACCCCTGGGTGAGGAAGGGTGTCAGGGGCCGCATTGATCTTGATGGCGGGGGGTGGATCTGTGACTAGAAGGTAGTTTGATGAGGGACGAGAGTTCTGTTCAAGATGATTCTTGTGAAAGGGGCTGTCTGGATGATCTATAGTAGGGGTAAGAGGAGAGGGGATTAATGCCTCAAGGCATGAGACGGGTCTCGAATGGAGAGGGGGCGGAGAGCGAGTTTGAGTAGGCTGAGCAGGGGGATGATGTTCCCACTTGGGGATAGATAGAGAGGGGGAGGAGGGGCGGGGATGGGCAGGCTGTCTGAATGAAGGGGATGCTGCTTCGTGAAGGTAGACTGATCCCGACTGATTCGGGAGTAGGGATCTATGGGTGGGCTGAGCTGGAGGGAGATGATCCATCATTGGAATCAGCAGAGGAGGTAAGGCGGGGGCTGGGTGACCGGATTTTCTCGTTGTCGGAGGGTAGGTGGAAGGGGGAGGGAAGGAGTTGCAGAGGGGGACTATGGATGCAGGCTGTCTAATAGCCTGGGAGTGAGTGGGGAAAGGGGGGGTGGGTTTGCGAGGGGGGTCTCGGGTTGGTGCCGAGGTGTATGTCTGGGCAGCTGCAGGAGGGGTCTGATTCGCCTCCTGTAGAGAATGTCTATCTGAGTTGGAGGCTGGGATGGATCCGAAACCTGAAGTTATCGAGGGGGCTTCTTTTAGTGAGAGGAAGAGAGAATCGAAGCTCTCAAGGTGCTCGTTTTTGGCCTGAATTAAGACTGTGCCGTTAGTGAAAATGGTAATGGAGATATATCCATTCTTTAGCTGGGGATTCGGGAGGGAGGTCGTCAGTTTGCAACTGAGGCAGGTGGAGGTGGTTTTGAAGATGTTGAGGTGTGTGTTTAGAGTAGTATGCCAGAAGTTCGGCCTGTCCGTGTGGAAGATAAGGTCCATTTTGATCTGCCCTCTGGAGAGGCAATGGTAGGTGTCAGCGAATAGAGTCTTGGGATGGAGTCTGAGAAGTCTGTGTTTGAAGAGTTTTTTCGCTTTACTTGAGAGTTTGGAGGGGAAGGCGATCGCAAAAGAGTTCGGACCATGGGGAGTCAGGAGGTTTGAAGTTGGCGAGGTGGAAGCCGGATGTGAATTCTGTGACATTTTCTTCTGATAAGAGGGGGTCTGGTTTGATCCAGAGGGAGGTGGGCGGGGGGGAGCGGTGAGGAGGAGGGGTAGCTTCTTTCTGTCGAAACTCAAGAGATTTGGACACTTTTGGAGATCAGTGCCTCATTTATTGCTGTATGCTGGCTTGTTTCGACCTTTGTTGCTAATTCTTGTAGGTGTAGTCTAATTCCGATTAAGTTGATGCAGAGGACTAGATTGGTTATTCTTAGCTCAGGGCTCTGTTAAATAATGGCTAATGAGTATTAATGACCTTATTGCGATGAGTCTTGCTGAGAGTTGGTTTTTAACCTTTGATCACTATGTGATTGATAGCTTGACCTCGGTGTCCTTTTTGGCGGCCATTTTCAGGACAGGCGGAATGGGTAGCCTAAGTAGTGCTTAATTTGTCAGCTGTTGCTCAGGGGAGTCAATCTAGTAGGAGTACTGTGTTCATTGGCTCTAGACTGCTGAGCGCTGGCATCTGAGCTGGTGAGAATGGGCTTTCCACGTTTAGGGGGCTCCGACGATAATGGCTTGACCTCTTTGATCTAATTGGCGGCCATTTTGGGGGCAGGCGAGTGTTCGAGACTGAGTAACATTAAAATCGTCAGTCATTGCTCAAGGGAGCCAGTCTGTGCTCGTTTGCCCAGGCTGCTGAACGATGCATCAATTTGGAGAGAGTCCGTTTTGAACTTAGGGGGCTATGTCGATGCTTCCTTTATTCTCGGTGTCTTAATTGGCAGCCATTTTGGGGACAGGCGTAATGTAGAGAGG